>NC_132861.1:45631458-45935104 GCF_048164855.1 Canis lupus baileyi
TTGATAGGAGTTACCACTCTTGTTCTAAATTAAACAAACAAAAAAAAAATCAGAGTGCACATTTAATCCCCAATTTTCAATGGCTTTTCCAAACTTTCTTATGGTCATATGAAATTGGTCTCATACAGTAAATTGTTTCCTCTGACAACTAGCTTTTCCTTCAAGTGATTGTTTTAAAGTTTTGTCTTCCAAGTTCTTCTTTAAATATGCACCCATCATACTAGATTATATTTAATCCAATCTCTTATATAACCACTATCATTTTGGATTGTTCTCAATTCCAGTGGAATTAGGATTTCTTAGAACTGTTTGGTTTCTTGGCCTGTGTGGCAGGCCTGAAAAAGACTTGGAAGGTACTTAATGGTGGAAGGCAAAGTCTTTGTAGCCTCCACCCACAGCAATATGGTAGGTAAGGTATATCTACTACCATGATCAGATTTTCCCCAAATTGTTATATACACAAGCCTATTTTTAACAATCATCTTTTCTTCTTCATTATTGCCAGCTCTGGGATCAAATATTTCAGGTTCTTGCCTGCTCTAAACATGCCTTCAGATCTCCATAATTCAAATTGAAATGTCTGAAATAAGGAATGTATCATTTAAGGATAGAGTAGCTTATTTGTGCTGGGAAACTCCCAATTAATATTTCAGGATTATTTGCTAGAAAACTAATTCAATCCTCCATAACTCCATAGAGATGGTTTAGTGAAATTCACATTCATTGTACAGAATGAATTAATGTAGATAAAGTACTTACAGCAATGCTGGCACATTGTGTTTAAGAAATGTCAGATATTACTATTATTCTTCCCTGAAGTGAAGACTGAGAGTCATAGTTAAGCTAAGCATGTAATAACTCAAATTTTCTATTCCCAGCTCTTGAATTTACCACCATAATGTTTATTTATAGTAGACATAAAATGTTTATATAAAATGTTAGCATGTCACTATGCATTCCTTTGAAGTATCTAAATTGCCGGAAAGTTGTATGGTAGCTAAGGTGGAACAACATTGTATATTTTTTACTTTTCTCTTTGCCCATCAAGATCACCAAGGGCCTCACTTTGTAGTATCTTCACTCTAGAGCCCAGGCTGAATGGAATAGCTGCCATCTGGAGTGTTCCTCTTTTCTGTGGCAGAAGAAAACAGAGCCCTGGACATTTAAAATTAGCCAGGAGAAGGGAGATGTCCTAATGGTGATTTTTTTTTTTTGGGGGGGGGGGGGTAAGCATGTACTAGAGCAGGAGTCAGCAAACTTCTGTAAAAGTAAATGTTCTAGGTTAGGCTTTGCCAACCATATGTTTCCATTGCAGTTTCTCAGTTCTGCCTCTGTGGTGTGAACACAGCTATATTCTAGTGAAACTTCATTTACAAAAACAGTTGGGTGTGGCCTGTGAGCAGTAGTTTGTGGACTCCTGTTCTAGAAGTGCGGTTAGACCTTGTGAAGACCCTCATTCCGCCTACCCTAGCAAGTACCATAGGAGCCTCAACGCAGGTCTCTTACTCTCATCTTAACAGCACGGGAACTGTGTCTTCCTGTTTTGACTCTATCTCAGTAATTCAGGCTTTTAGTTCTTGAGTCTTTTGTTTTTGAATCAGAATTTTTTTTTTAAGATTTTATTTATTTATTTGAGAGAGCGTGTGAGAGAAAATGAGCTGGGGTAGAGGGAGAAACAGACTCTCTGCTCAGCCCAGAGCTGGATGCAGGGCTGGATCCCAGGACCCTGAGATCATGACCTGAGCCAAAGGCAGACGCTTAACCCACTGAGCCACCCAGGCACCCCTGAGTCAGAAAATTCTAAAGAGTCCTTATTTCTGTGGGTTCTTGGAAGTTATTTGACTGGATTATGTGGTTTTTTCTTTTCTTTTCTTTTTTTTTTGAGTTATCCTCTTTAATATGTATGACACTTAGCCATTAAGAGTTCTATATGTGTTTGTCATAGTTACAGTTCCTTTTTGATCAAGTTAGAAAATAGATCCTGCAGATTAAGGTCTAAGTAATATTCTTAGAAGCTGGGGAAATTGATTGGAGAGCACATTGTCTGCCTTAACTTGTGGACATGGCTCTCTCTCTTTACTGCTGCTCTATTCATTTTCTCATTCAGTACCCCAGGCTTTACCTGTATGCTTCAGGCCTTTGTGGCAACTTACTTGAGCAGTGGATAGCATGGAGTTAGCACTTGGGGTGATCAGAGAAAAAATAAGTGGTTCTCCATTCAGGTGTTTTTAGTGTCAAACCAGGCCCATTTGTGTCACTGGAAAAATTGTCAGGAGTACAGGATGTAGTAGAGGTGAGCGGTAGTAGGTCAGATAAAGGTCATGGCTTGAGGCAAGTGACAAAGATCAGTTTAAAGGGATGAGTGTAAAGCTGTACACCGGAAGTGAGTTGATGATCAGGAACCCAGGGGATTTCTGTGTTCCCAGGGTTGGAACACAGAATTAATGGTTTGGGTAAATGGTTTAGAATATAGCCTGTCAGCAAGGGCAGGCTCCTTCACTCATGTAACGCCTCCACCAAGGAGGTGTTGAGTACTTGCTATGAGTTGGGCACCATGCTGTACCTTAGGAACATGGTATGGGATAAGATAGGCAGGATCTGGTTCTAAATCACAGAATACAGAAAATGACTGCAGTGACTATTTTTTCAATTCTCCCAAAGGTGGTACTTAAATAGTGCCATTCTGGATGCAAAGTAGAAAAGTCTATTTGTTATGTATAATGGGTGCCTCAGTGTGTAAGGGCTTGATTTTCTTGAGGAACACGGGCTGAGACTGTCAGCCAAGCAGGGCAATATAGAGTGGTGAGGGTGGTAATCAAGTCCTTGGGTGCGGTGCGAGCGCACAGTAGGGATACCCTACCTGCTTGTGGAGGATCACGGAATGTTTTTTGGAAATAAACTTCTGGAGGAAATGAAGTCTGAATGTAAAGTAGTTTGAATTCAAGTATAATTAACATATAGTGTTATATTAGTTTTGGGTATATAATACAGTGATTCAAAAAGTCTATATATTTCTCACTGCTCATCCAGATATCTGTATTCTTAATCCTCTTTATCTGCTACTCTGTCACCCTCCTTCCTTCTGGCAACCACCAGTGTGAAGAATCTGTTTTTTTAACGAGATCCCCAAGTGATTTGCATGAATGTTAAATTTTGAGAAGCACTGATGGTGGATAGTTAAATAATTAACTCTTCTTTCTTTTAAAATAAAAACTATTTTAGCACTCTAGAGAAAAGAGGAGCATATATGTGACATACTCTATTATATAGCTAGTCCTGGGGGAGAGTTGAGAGTACAATATAATTTGTTGGGTCTTCAGAGATTTGAGGTAATGATTTCCTTATTTTAGCAGAATTAGACTCTGGTCACCTTCACTCCCACCAAACACACACACGTGCGCGTGCACACACGCACACACTTCCCTTCTCTATTTAGCTATAACAAATGATGGTCTGAGAGGTTATTTTTGTAGGTGTAGTTGGAAAAAACTAGTTTATTGAAAAAAGATTTCAATCTATATCATCAGTTGTTTTTATTCTAATAAATGTCATGTAACCTACCTTCTCTCCCATTTTTTAGGAAATAATCGTTTTTAGGAGATCATTTTATATTAAGTTCAAATAGTCATATATCATTTCTCTTACTCTCTAGTTTCATTAATTTTTTTTCTTGAAGAATTGGCTCTTACACTGTTTAACAAATGTTTGTTATGAGATAGGCTATTTCTCTTTTCCTAAACCATTGTTTGAGGCCTGCTTTTAGTAGTTTGCAATAGTTATAGTCTTTTTGAAAAGTAAACTTACTGGATGTTGAAAAGTTATTTCAGTGTTCAGAATTTTATGTCTTGAAATAATCCATGGTATGAAAAAGCTTCTGAAATGTGAGCATTATTATTTTTTCCTTTTCCTCTGTGCTGCTATAGTATCATATGCTGTTGCATCAGATGAAATTTTATCTTTTTAATAGATTTTATTTCTGTATTGGAGAGGGGGGGAAGCCTGAACACAAGCAGGGGGAGGGGCAGTGGGAGAATCAGACTCCCCACTGAGCAGGGAGCCCAATGTGGGGCTTGATCCCAGGACCTGGGGATCATGACCTGAGCCAAAGGTAGATGGTTAACTGACTGAGCTATTCAGGTGCCTTGTATCGATGAGATTTTAAAGAAAAAGAATATAGCTAGGAGGGTAAAGAGCTAGAAGAAGCAAATCTAAACAAAAGCAGTCTGAAACTGTTTAAATGTCTATATTTGAGGTTTAATCAAAAAGATATATTGTTCTTTAATAAATGGGGTACCCACATTATAAAAATGATTTATTATTTATCATTTAATTGGAATTATCTTTCCATTCTGACATCTACTTTGGTAAGAGGTTAGATTATGCCATAAGTGATTAAATTAATAATACTGAGATAAAATTCACATTTTATCATTTTATTTTAAAAATCACTTTAAAGAGTGCAATCCAGTGATTTTAATATATTTACAATGTTATAACCATCACCACTATCTAATTCCAGAACATTTTCATCATCCCCAAAAGAAACCTTGTCCTCATTAAACATTCGCTCCCTTGTCCCTTTCCCTCCCAGACTCTGGCGCCACTAGTCTTCTTTCTGTTTCTACATATTATTCTGGACAGTTCATATAAATGGAATTATGCAATATTTCTCCTTTTGTGTTTGGGTTCTTAGCATGTTTTCAAGATTCATCATTATTATAGCATTTATCAATTCTTCATTATTTTTTTATAACTAAATGCATACCACTGTACAAATGTACCACATTTTATCTTTTTATCAGTTCACAGACATTTGGGTTACTTACACTTTTTGGCTATTATGAATAATGCTACCATGAACATTTATAAACAACCACGTTTTCAGTTCTCTTGATTATATACCAAAGTGTAGAATTTTTGGGTCATATGGGGACTCCATGTTTAGTAAAAATTGATTTTTGTAATGTAAATCACTAAAATATACTGTCTTTAAACTTTTCTGACTCAAAAGGAATTAGTCTTTTGAATATACATAACTTTGTCCCTGAAATGACCTGTGTTCTTTGGTATTTAGTCTATTGTATGAGCAGTGTATGAATTGTGTTGCTTCTATTCCTTTAAACATGGAGGTCATTATTCTGGGCATTTCAAAATGGTACCGCCTCCATCGTCCATCCTGTGAATTGAAGACTCTTTATAGTTTTGTGAGTTACTTCTGGAGCATCAAAAGTTCTCTTTTGTTGCTTTTGTAGGTGCCTTTGGCACTGATGATCATTCTCTTTGGAGAGTGAGAGGGAGAGGTTGTCATCTGAGTGGGGAAAAAAGAAAAAATGTGGGCATTTGCTGAGTTGTTTGGTTACTGCTGTTGAAGAAGAGTGTTTATTACTGTTGTTTTGAGATAGGAAATGAACACTGCATTCAATAATACACTAACACAAGTACTGTTGTCCTCTTAGCATTTTGTGTCATTGTTATCTGCTTTTCAAAAATGCCTCTATACAATGAGTATACATATTCATATTATGTATATGTAGTTTAGTATTGTGAGCTTTTATTTACTATAAATATTGTCTTAGTTTATTACCAAGATTTTTAGACACAAATAAATGCACTCAGAAAATGTTTAAATGAAGCATCACTTTTAAGTACTGCATGATGTTTCATCGAGTGAATATTTTTTATTTTTCATACCCTTCCTATGTTATAGGATATTTTAGTTTATAATTTTTTTTATTACTTAAATAATATTGTAGAGAACACCTTTAAACTTTTATTTTTTAGCATTGTTTCCTTAAGTTAAATCTCCAAGTGCAATTTACTGGGTCAAAAGATGAGAAAACTTTTCTTTTTTTTTTTTTAAAGATTTTATTTATTTATTTATTTATTTTTAAAAATTTTTTATTTATTTATGATAGTCACAGAGAGAGAGAGAGAGAGAGAGAGAGAGAGTCAGAGACACAGGCAGAGGGAGAAGCAGGCTCCATGCACCGGGAGCCCGACGTGGGACTCGATCCCGGGGCTCCAGGATTGCGCCCTGGGCCAAAGGCAGGCGCCAAACCGCTGTGCCACCCAGGGATCCCTAAAGATTTTATTTATTATTTATTCATGATAGACAGAGAGAGAGAGAGAGAGAGAGAGGCAGAGACACAGGCAGAAGGAGAAGCAGGCTCCATGCAGGGAGCCTGACGTGGGACTCGATCCCGGGGCTCCAGGATTGCGCCCTGGGCCAAAGGCAGGCGCCAAACCGCTGAGCCACCCAGGGATCCCCGAGAAAACTTTTCAAATGGTGTCTGTGTACTACCAGGTCCTGCCCATCCTTTAGTTAAATAAAAACCACAATCAATAAAAGACTGCATTTATTTAATTTTTGCCTTTTGTTTTCCACCCATCCTTTGACCTTGTTGATATTTTGAACATTGGTTTAATCATCTTTAATGTTAGCTATGTCTCTTAAGTGTGTTCTTTCTGTGTTTGGCAATTTGCGTTGGACCTGATTTCAGTTTGGTGGATACAGAGGCATAAAGCTGAATCATCTGTACTTTGAAGTCAGAGACAGAGGTGTATATCTCTAAGTGTACAGATCCTTGTTTTGTGCACATTTCTCTTTTGTGCTTCTGTTTCTTTTCTTCTTTCTTTATAGCTAGACTTTTTGGACCCACTGCCTCTTTCTCGACAATGGTCTAGATTCTACAGTTTGGCTTCTAACCCAGTATTCTACTAAAGTTGTTCTTTTCATGGTCATCACTGATTTCCTACCCATTTTCATTGGTCACTTTTTTAGTTTTCATTTTCTTTGAGCTTCTACAGTGATTTAAGACCATAGATTTCCATCCTCTTTGTAATAATGCCCCATTAGCTCTGTGGCCCGGTTCTGTTTCTCTCGTTGGTTTATTCTTAGTTGATTTCTCTTTCCTCCACTTAGTTGTAGTCTTTCCCAATCTCCTGCCCTGTGCCTTCTTTTCTTTCTTTATACACTTTTCCACAGAGGTCTTTATGTATTCAAAGTTTTTTTTTTTTTTTTTAAGATTTTATTTATTTATTCATGAGAATACACAGAGAGGAGAGAGAGAGGCAGAGGGAGAAGCAGGGTCCATGCAGGGAGCCCGGCACAGGACTGGATCCCGGGTCTCCAGGATCACGCCCCAGGCTGTAGGTGGCGCTAAACCGCTGAGCCACCGTGGCTGCCCTACATTCAAAGTTTAAACTGGCACTTCTATTTGGGTGATATCTACCATCTGTTCATTTACCCAACATTTTTCATTGGCTCCTTTGTGCCTGGCACTGACCTGGGTCCCAGGGGAGCAAAGATGAACACAGTTTGACTGCTTGAGATTACATGTAAACAGAGCAGCCATGGTGCTATCTGATATATTCCTTACAGAGATTTGAAGGTAGATGCCAGAGGTCAGAGGAGGGTAAAGACAGCTCTGCCTAAATTTCTTAAAACAGTTGACATTTGAATTTCAGTTTGAAAAAAGAGTTTGCCAAATGAAAATTCAGGGGAGGGGAGAATATTTTAGGCAAAGGAACAATAAGCTTGTACTCCTCCCAAGTTTAAGCTGATGAGGGCAAGAGTTGTGTTTTATTTGTGTTTATGTTCATGGGATCCGAGAAAGAACGCGGTCTTTTCAAGTTACATTGAGGTTTATATTCTAGCCCCTTTACTTACTAGCCCTGAGTTTCAGAGGCCTCATGTGTAAATGAACGTAAATTATTTGGTACGGATTAATGAGTTACAACCATAACCCAAAATAGTGTCTGGCAAATAGGTGCTTTTAAAATGTGAGTTTCATTCTTTCATTTTCTTGTCCTTACATCTAGCAGCTGTAACTGACATGCAGTCGTGGGAGATAAATACTTGTTGAACAATTTCATCGTTTCCAGAACGTAAGAAAAATGATCTTTTGATGTAAAATTTTATGACTAAAAAGCACGGGGTGAATTTACTAAATTTAGTGGTCTTTCAAAGCAAAGATTTGTTTTCTTAAGAACTAACTTTAATTGGAAGAGAAAATACAGCATTGGATCAAGTTGCTGGATATAATCCCCCCACCCCCGCTGAATATCAGAGATGGACTGTGTTGATTATAAATGTCTTCTGCAGTGTTTCTTCATTAATATTTACAGATGGTTTTTTAAATTTGTTTCCATCTTAATTTCCCTTGTTTTAGAGAGTTAAGTATGATATTATAGATTTTAATTGTTCCAGGATAGTCCTGTTTTTTCATAGAGCCCCCAGATGCTGTAGCTCACATGTTTTTCAGTTAATATTAGCTTAGACTAGAGTCTTTTAGCTCTTTGTTACCATTCATATTTCTTTATGTGACATAAAGGCCTTCCATGACTTGCCCTTTGCCCTCTCGGGCAACCTTCAGTGTACCCTTAGCTTGGGCACTGCAGAGGGGAGGTCTTTGAATGGGCACCATATAGCTGCAAGTCTACATTTTCTTTTCATACACATTTTGTTTCCTTTGTTTGCAGTTCTCTGCTTGTACCTCTTTTTCTCTCCCCTACACAGGTTGTTGCCACTGGGAGACTTTTCCTTTGTATCTCCAGAACTACTACTCAAGGTTTCTGTTTTATTTAATTGAAAAAGCCTTCAAATGTTTCTCACCCATAACAAAGAGCCCTTTATTATTGTCTCTGTTCACATTCCAGTGGTTTTTGATCTTCTGGGTATTATTTGTGTTGCTTCCTATGAATGACTCCCACTATATGATGTTAAAAATGGCAACTAGCATTTATCGAGTATGTGTTGTGTGATAGGCATTCTTCTAGGGCCTTTGTAAATTCTGCATATTGCAGGTGTGGATTCCTTTGCAAGATGGACTGAACTCTAGTATTTCTTTTTCATTGTTCACACACTCATTTCTAAACATGTCAGAGCGTATTATTTATTTAATTTTTTAAAAGATTTTATTTATTCATGAGAGACACAGAGAGAGGCAGAGACATAGGGAGAGGGAAAAGCAGGCTCCCCATAGGGAGCCTGATGTAGGACTCAATCCTGGGACCCTGGGGCCATGACCCAAGCTAAAGGCAGACACTCAACCACTGAGCCACCCAGGTGCCCCTGGAGTATATTGATTTAATTCATGAGGAGGCAATGTCTGACAACAGAGGAAAAGTCAGTTTCTAAATTATAAAATTCTTGAATTTGGGTTTTTGTTCATACTTTCAACTTTCAAGGTACTCCTATTAAGGTTGTATGGAACTTGGAAAATATATTCATGCCAATTTTATTATTAAATTATTTAAAAATCGGGGATCCCTTGGTGGCGCAGCGGTTTAGCGCCTGCCTTTGGCCTGGGGCGTGATCCTGGAGACCCGGGATCGAATCCCACGTCGGGCTCCCGGTGCATGGAGCCTGCTTCTGCCTCTGCCTATGTCTCTGCCTCTCTCTCTGTGTGTGTGACTATCATAAAAAAAAAAAAAAAAGAAAAAAAAAGAAAAAAAAAGAAAAATTTAAAAAATTATTTAAAAATCGAAAAAAATTATTTAAAAATCGTTTAAAATGTGTTTATACAGTAAAGGGGGAAGGTACTGATATATCAGTTTTCTCTTAATTCATTGATGTGATGATTTATTTAACAAGTATTATTTTGGACATCTGCGGTACACCAGATAAGGGAATATCTTATTGAATATAACAGACCCATGTGCTCCCCACATGGAGCATACAGAAAGTTTATATCATCTGTTAGGCCTAAATGGATCCAGAAAGTCTTATTTTCAAAACCTGTTTTTGTTTCTTTGTTTATAACAATAAGGAATATCTTAACATTTGAAAAGTACTTTAACAAATACAAAAACCAGAGTGCTTTTTAAATTTTTCTAATCTGAAAGGAAAATTCTGTTCTTTCAGCAGAAGTCATCTGCTTAGCTTAAGTTCCTTTGGAGAAAGATACTTGCAGTATTATTTTTGTCTTAGAATTAATAAATTAAATGACTTTCCTAAACTCATACATTTTAACTTTTTTTTTTAATTTTTATTTATTTATAATAGTCACAGAGAGAGAGAGAGAGAGAGGCAGAGACATAGGCAGGGGGAGAAGCAGGCTCCATGCACCGGGAGCCCGACGTGGGATTCGATCCCGGGTCTCCAGGATCACGCCCCAGGCCAAAGGCAGGTGCTAAACTGCTGTGCCACCCAGGGATCCCTATTTTAGAGTTACTTGGCACTTCTTTTGAGGTCCATTTTTTTTTTTTTTTAAGATTTTATTTATCTGTTTGAGAGAGAGAGAATGAGCATGGGCAGGGACAAAGGAAAGGGAGAGGAAGAAACCAACTCTCATGAGCAGGAAGCCTGGACGTGGGGCTGGATCCCAGGATCCTGGGATTATGACCTGAGCCAAAGGCAGATGCTTAGCTGACTGAGCCACTCAGGTGCCCTGAGGTCCAAAATTGATTAAAAGAGTAAATTACTATTCATTTTATTTTCCTTTCTTCTATTTTGCCTTGAAGCTTTAGCTGTTATTTCTTAGAAGCACTGTTGGGAAGGGTTCCCTGTTCTTTAGGCCATCATCCTGAATCTCTAATGTAGGTTGAGACACAGAGTGTACGCATGTGCTTTTTTGCACTGCAGGGAAGACTTTTTAGGGATTTGGAGGGTACCTGCAAATAGAGGGCCCAGGATCAGAAGAGAAAAAAACCAAGAAAGATAAAATTCATATAAACATGGATATGGAAGAACATTATAATATGAGAACTGCCCAAGTACATTTTAAGAGTTACTTGAACTTGGGGATCCCTGGGTGGCGCAATGGTTTGGTGCCTGCCTTTGGCCCAGGGCGCGATCCTGGAGACCCGGGATCGAATCCCACGTCGGGCTCCCGGTGCATGGAGTCTGCTTCTCCCTCCGCCTATGTCTCTGCCTCTCTTTCTCTCTCTTTGTGTGACTATCATAAATAAATAAAAATTAAAAAAAAAAGAGTTACTTGAACTCTTGACTGATTATTGAACTATCGTATGTATTTTGTACCCCACAATAAAAATGTTTGTGTTGTATACTTAAAAGAGGCAGAAAATCCATCTTCAGATCATCTCAGTTTCTGATTGTGTCAGCATGGTCTCTGTCTGCTAAAAGAAAAGTGAATCTTCGTAGGAAGGAAGGAATATATTTTAGAGC
Organism: Canis lupus baileyi; assembly: GCF_048164855.1. Lineage (NCBI taxonomy): Eukaryota > Metazoa > Chordata > Mammalia > Carnivora > Canidae > Canis > Canis lupus. Next base: position 45,642,587 of record NC_132861.1, read on the forward strand.
TCTTACAATTTTGCACTGACATCCAACATTTAGTAAAAAAAAAAAAAAAAAAAAAAAAAAGCATCATGTATGACAAATGACCAAAAACCAAGAGAAAAAAAAAAAAAAAAACAACAGAAACACACCCATGGGTAATTTAGATTTTGATGTTATAGGAAATTGATTTTTAACATAACTGAGCCAATATTCTCAAGATAATAGATGACAAGATAGAGAATTTCACCAGAGAACTATTATTTATAGAGAGAGAATGAATGGATAGAAATTCTAGAACTGAAAAAATAATAGAGATTGATTTATTCAATATATGTGTTTAGCTAAAATTAGATACTACAGAAGAGGGGATTAGTAGACTGGAAAATAGTTTAGTAAAACAGACTGAGGCATGGAGAAAATAAAAGGATTAAGTACATATTAAATACAAGGAAAACACATTATATTTGTATACTTTGAGCTTACAAGAAAAGAGGGAATGAGACTTAAACAGTATTTTAAGAAATACAACCGAGAATTTACATTATTTAATTTACAAATACTTAAACAGTATTTTAAGAAATACAACCGAGAAAATACATAAAAGACATCAGGCCCCAGATTTGAGAAACTCAAGAAAGACCAAACAGGATTAATATAAAGCAGATCATATGTAGGCATGCTATAGAAAAACGTAATGAAATCTACAAATTAGGAGAAAAAGAGCTCTTCAAAGGAACAGCAGCTGACTTCTCAAATGAATGTGATGGAAGCTGAAGGATGATAGAATGGTATCCTGTAAAGTACAGAAAGAAGGGATGGGGCACTTCAGTGGCTTAGTAGGTTAAGTGTCCGACTCTTGATCTCAGCTAAGGTCTTAATCTCAGGATTGTGAGTTCAAGCTCTGCACTGGGTTTCATGCTGAGCATGGAGCCTACTTATAAAAAAAGTATAGCAAGAAGATAACTGCCAACCTAGATATCTATACCAAGCGAAAATATTTTTCAAAAGTAAAGGCCAAATTTGAATGAAATAAACAAATTTCTTAAAATACACAACAAAATGGTTAGAAGAAGAAATAGCAAATCTGAATAATTTTATATCTAGTAAAGAAATTGAATCTTTAATTTAGCTTTTCTTTCTTTCTTTCTTTCTTTCTTTTTTTTTTTTTAAACAAGGAAAACTCCAGGGTCAAATGGCTTTATAGGTGAATGCTTTCAAATATTTATGGAAGATAGCATCAACTTTACAAAACTCTTTGGAGAATAGAAAAATGTCTTATGAGGCCCACATATCCTAGCTGTTAAAACCTGACAAAGACAATACAATGCAAGAAAATTATAGGAAAACTTCTCTCATGAATAGATATGCAAATATTCTAAATAAATAATGTATCCATAGATACATAGAAAAAAATAATATATTAGAACCAAATGGGATTTATTCCAGGGATGCAATGTTGGTTTAGTATTCAAAATTCTGTTAATAGGGAAGGTGATAGTCCAGGCAAGGGTACAAAGTTTCCATTATGCAAGATAAGTTCTGGAGATCTGCTATACAGCATAGTGCCTGTAGCTAACAGTGCTGTATTGTATACTTTAAATTTGCTAAGAGGGTTGATCTTATGTTAAGTGTTCTTACCACAAAAATAAAGTAAAATAAATAAGGTGGGAAATAACTTGGGAGGTGATGGGTATGTCTGTGATCTTGATGGTAATGGTCATGATTTCATGGATGTGTATTTATCACCTAAATCGTTAAGCTGTGTAGGTTAAATATGTACAGCCTTCTACATGTCAATCATATCTCAATAAAGTTGTTAAAAATGGGAAAAACTCAATACAGTGAACCACATTTAAAAAAAAGATTTTCTTTTTTTTTTTTTTTGAGAGCGACAGTGAGTCAAGTATAAGCTTGGGGAAGAGGCAAAGATAGAGGGAGAAACAGGCTGCCTGCTGAGCAGGGACTCGATGTAGGACTTGATCCCAGAACCCAGGCATCATGACCTGAGCCAAAGGCGGACACTTAACTGACTGAACCACGCAGGCAGCCCTATAGTGAACCACATTAACAGAATAAAGGAAAAAAAATCTTATAATTACCTCAGTTTTTTCAGAAAAGTATTTGGTAAAATTCAGGGTCCATTTTTGATAAAAATTCTTAGCAGACTGGTAGGAGAAGAAATCCCTTAATTGGATAAAGGCTTAAAAAACAAACAAACAAGCCCCACAAAACATGGTATTTAATGTTGAAACAGTGAAAGCTTTCCTTCTGATAGTGGGAATGAAACAAAGATGCTGATTGTTACCACTTCTATTTCACATGGTACCAGAGGTCATAGTCAGTAATAAAGCATGGGGGACAAGGTGTAAGAACTGGAAAAGGAAGACAGTGGTCATTATGTTCAGATTACTTGATTGTGTATGTGGAAAACCTAAAGGATGAAAGTTCCTAAATACAAATTCAGCCTCCAAAAATTATTTGTATTCTTATGTATCAGAAATAAACCAATAATAATAAAAAATGGTACCCTTTATATTAGCATAGAAAAACAAGTACCTTGGGATAAATTTTGTGGTTGATCTTCAAGACCTCAACATTAAAAACTACATAATGTTGATAGAAGTTAAAGGTGCCCTAACTAAATGTTCATGGCCTGTAAGACTCATTATAGTAAAAATGTTAGTTCTTTCCAAATTGATCTATAGATTGAACAGATTGAACACAGTCATAGCAAGCATTTTCATGTGTGGCAACTGGTTCTAAGTATAGATGTCAATGTAAAGACCAAAAACAACCAAGGTAATTTAAAAGAAAAAAGCTGGAGTTCTTGATGCTACCCAACTAAATTCCTCATACAAGTGAGATCACACGGTATTCATCTTTCCCTGTCTGACTTCTTTCACTTAACATGATCCTCTCAGTGTCCATCCATGTTGTTACAAATGGCAAGATTTCATTCTTTTTTATGTTTGAACTATAGTATTCCATTGTATGTGTGTGATCTTCTTCTTCTTCTCCTTTTTTTTAAAGATTTTATTTATTCCTGAAAAACACAGAGAGTGAGGCAGAGAGAGACAAAGGCAGAGGGAGAAGCAGGCTCCTCGCAGGGAGCCCGATGAGGGACTCGATCCCAGGACCCCGGGATCATGCCCTGAACCAAAGGCGGATGCTCAACCACTAAGCCACCCAGGCATCCCGTGTGTGATCTTCTTTATCCATTCATTCACCCATGTTTACTTAGATTGTTTCCATGACCTTGGCTGTTGTAATTAATGCTGCAGTGAACACATGGGTGCATATAACTTATCAAATTTATGTTTTTGTTTCTTTTGAATAGATAGATACCCATAAGTAGAATTGTTGGATCATAGGGTAGTTCTATCTTTAATATTTTGCGGAAGCTCTGTACTGTTTTCCATAGCAGCTGCATTAATTTACATTCTTACCAATGGCGCACAAGGGTTCCCTTTTCTCCACATCCTCCCAACACTTGTTACTTCTCGCTTTTTTTTTTTTTGATAACTATTTTAACAGGTTTGAGGTGATATCTCATTATGGTTTTGATTACATTTCCCTGTTGATTAGTATTGTCAAACATCTTTTATGTACCAGTTATCCATCTATAGGTTCTTTGGAGAAAAGTTTATTTAGATCCTGTGCCTATTTTTTAATCAGATTGTTTGGATTTTGCTTTTTTTCTTTTTGAAAAGCTGTGCATGAATTACTTATATGTTTTGGATATTAATCCCTTATCAGGGATTTGCAAATATTTTCTCCCATTCAGTTGGTTGCTTTTTCATTTTGTTGATAATTTCCTCTGCTATGCAGAAGTTAGTTTGATATAATCCCACTTTATTTTTGCCTTTTTTGTTTTAGGTTTTGGAGTCATACTCAAAAAATAATCACTAAGAATTTTATTTTTTATTTTTACATTTTTTAAAGATTTTATTTATTTATTCAAGAGAGACACAGAGAGAGGGAGAAGCAGGCTTCTTGCAGGACTCGATCCCAGGACCCCAGGACTATGACCTGAGCCAAAGGCAGATGCTCAACTGCTGAGCCACCTAGGTGCCCTGAGACATTTTTTCTTAAATGATTTTTATTCATTTAGTCATGAGAGACACACAGAGAGGCAGAGTCATAGGCAGAGGGAGAAGCAGGCTCCCTGTAGGGAGCCCGATGCAGGACTCGATCCCAGGACCCTGGAATCCATGACCTGAGACAAAGGCAGATGCTCAACCACTAAGCTACTCAGGTGCCCCAATAATGTCAAGGAGCTTACCACCTATGTTTTCTTCTAAGAGTTTTATAGTTTTAGGTCTTACATTTAAGTCTTTAATCCATTTTGAGTTAATTTTTGAAAATGGTGTAAGACAGTAGCGTAGTTTCATTCTTCCACATGTGGCTGCTCAGTTTTCCCAGCACCATTTATTGAAGAAACTGTCTTTCCCCATTGTATATTCTTGGCTCCTTTGTCATAAATTGACCATATATGTGTGAATTTATTTCTGAGCTCTCTGTTCCATTGATCTGTGTCTGTTTTTTTAAGTTGAATTACAGTTGACATATATTAATTTCAAATGCACAACATGGTGACTCAACAATTATATACATTAAGAAATAGTCACCACAATAAGTGTAGTTACCATTTGTCATCACTCAAAGTCATCATGATATTATTGACTATGCTCACTATGCTGTACTTTTTATCCCTGTGACTTACTTATTTTATAACTGAAAGTTTGTATCTCTTAAATCCCTTTCACCTATACCCCTGCCCACCTTCCTTCTGATAAGCATTAAATTGCTTTCTATATTTGAGTATGTTTCTCTTTCTGTTGTTGTTTGTTCTTTTTTTGTTTTTGTTTTTTAGATTCCAAATATAAGTGAAGTCATATGGTATTTGTCTTTCTCTGACTGACTTATTTCACTCAGTATCCATGTTGTTAGCTCCATCCATGTTGTTGTGAATGGCAAGACTTCATTTATGTGTCTGTTTTTATGTCAATACCATATTGCTTTGTTGACTGTAGCATCAGAATCAGGAAGCATGATGCCCCCAGCTTTGTTCTATCTCAAGATTGCCTTGGCTATTTAGGGTTTTTCTAGTTCCATACAAATTTTAGGATTGTTTTATTTCTGTGAAAAATACCATTGGAATTTTTTAAAACTTTAATTCCAGTGTAGTTGACATACAGTATTATATTAGTTTTAGGTGTATAATATAGTGATTCAGCAATTCTGTACATTACTCAGTGCTCATCATGATAAGTGTCTTTTTTTAAAGATTTTATTTATATAATCATGAGAGAGACAGAAAGAGGGGCAGATACACAGGAAGAGGGAGAAGCAGGCTTCCTGCAGGGAGCCTGATGTGGGACTCAATCCTAGGACCTCAGGATCACACGCTCAGCCAAAGGCAGATGCTCAACCGCTGAGCTAGCCAGGTGTCCCATGACAGGTATCTTCTTAATCCCCTTCACTTATTTCACCTATTTGTTTAAGAATCTGTTTTTTTGGTTTGTCTCATTTTTTTATTTGCTCATTTGTTTTTTTCTTAAATTCCACATGAGTGAAATCATATAGTATTTATCTTTGACCAACTTATTTCACTGAGCATTATACTCTCTAGGTCTAACTATGTTGTTGCAAATGGCAAGATTTCATTCTTTTTTTATGTTTAAATAATATTCCATTGTAAATATATACCACATCTTCTTTATGCATGCATCAGTCGTCGATGGACATTTGGGCTGCTTCCATAATTTGGCTATTATAAATAATGCTGTAATAAACATAGGGATGCATATATCTTTTTGAATTCGTGTTTTTATATTTTTTGGATACATGCCCAGTAGTGGAATTACTGGATCATAAGGTAATTCTATTTGTAATTTTTTGAGGAACCTCCGTACTCTTTCCCACAGTAGCTGCACCAGTGTCCATTCCCACCAACAGTGCACAAGGGTTCCTTTTTCTTTACATTCTCATCCACACATGTTTCTTGTATTTTTAATTTTAGCCATTCTGACAGGTGTGAGGTGATATTTTATTATGTTTTGATTTGCATTTCCCTGGTGATAAGTGATGGTGAGCATTCTTTCATGTGTCTGTTGGCCATTTGTATGTCTTCTTTGGACAGATGTCTGTTCATGTCTTCTGCCATTAAAAAAAAAGATTTGTTTATTTGAGAGAGAGAGTGTGCATGTGGTTGGAAGGGGGGCAGGAGCAGAGTCAGGGGGAGAGAGAAACTCAAGCCGACTCTGTGCTGAGTGCAGAGCCAGACACAGGGTTCAATCTCAGACCTTGAGACCATGACCCAAGCTGAAACCAAGAGTTGGTCACTTAACTGACTATGCCACCCAGATGCCTTTGTCTTTTGCCATCTTTTTATTTAAAGATTTATTCATGAAAAAAAAAAGATTTATTCATGAGAGAGAGAGAGAAAGAATCTCAAGCAGACTCCCTGAGAGCATGGAGCCTAACACAGTGCTCAATCCCATGACCCAAGATCATGACCAGAGCTAAAACGAAAAATTGGATGCCCAACAGACTGAGCCATCATTTGCCCCTGCCATTTTTAATTGGATTATTTGTTTTTTGTGTGTTGAGTTGTATAAGTTTAGGTGTACTAACCCTTTATTAGATATGTTGTTTGCAAGTATTTTCTCCCATTCAGTAGGTTGTCTTTTAGTTTTGTTGATTGTTTCCTTTGCTGTGTAGAGGCTTTTTTTTTAATGTAGTCCCAATAGTTTTGTTTGTTTGTTTATTTATTTATTTGATTTATTTGGTTTGTTTGGTTTATTTATTCATGAGAGACCCAGAGAGACACACAGAGACACAGGCAGAGGGAGAAGCAGGCTCCATGCAGGGAACCTGACGTGGGACTTGATCCTGGGACTCCAGGATCATGCCCTGGGCTGAAGGCAGGCGCTAAACTGCTGAGCCACCCAGGGATCCATTTATTTATTTATTTATTTATTTATTTATTTATTTATTTATTTATTTATTTATTTTATTTATTTTCCTTATTTATTTTTTAAGTAGGTTCCATACTCAGTATGGAGCCCAACATGGGCTGAACTCCCAACCCTGAGATCAAGGGTTGGATGCTTAACCAACTGAGCCACTCAGGTACCCCACAATAGTTTATTTTAAAAATGCCATTGGAATTTTGATAGAGATTGCACTGTGAATCTGTATGTAGATTGCTTTGGATGGTGTGGAAATTTTTTTTTTTTTAAGATTTTTATTTATTTGAGAGAGAATGAGAGAGAGTATGCATTAGTGGGGTAGAGGGCAGGGGGAGACAGAGAAAGAATCTCCAACAGACTTCCTGCTGAGCACAGAGCCTATCACAAAGCTCAAACCCACAAACCTGAGATCATGACCTTAGCTGAAATCAAGAGTCACTCAAATGACTGAGCCACCCAGGAGCACTTAGGTGGTGTGGACATTTTACCAATATTGCTTTTTCTAATCCATGATCATGAAATATATTTCCAATTATTTGTGTCTTCTTCTTTTTCTTTCATCAGTGTCTTACATTTTCAGTGTACAGGTCTTTAACTTCCTTGGTTAAGTTTATTACTAGATATTTTTCTTTTCTTTTTTTTTTTTTTTTTTTTTTTTTAGAGTGAGCATGTTGTGTGAGTAGGGGGGAAGGGGAGAGAGAGAGAGAGAGAATCTTTTTTTTTTTTTTTTCTGGGAGAGAGAAAATCTTAAGCAGGATCCAAACTCAGTGCAGAGCCTGATGCGAGGCTCTAGGTCATGACCTGAGCCAAAATCGAGAATCAGATGCTTAACCTACAGAGCCATCCAGACACCCTGGTATTTTTTTTTTTAAATGCATTTATAAATGCGATTGTTTTCTTAATCTCTCTTTCTGATAGTTCATTATTAAAGAATAGAAATAAGCCAGATTTTTGTATATTGATCTTGTATCCTGCAAATCCATTGAATTTATTTATTCTAATATTTTTTTGGTGGAGTCTTCTGGGTATTATATATAAAATACCATGTCATCTGCAAATAGAGACGGCTTTACTTCTTCCCTTCCAATTTGGGTGCTTTTTAAATTCTTTTCCTTGCCTAACTTTCTGGCGAGGACTTCCGATACAGTGACAAGGGTGTGCACCCTTATCTCATTCCTGATCTTAGAGGAAAAGCATTAAACTTTTCACCATTGAGTATGATGTTATCTGTGGGTTTGTCATTTATGACCTTTATTATGCTGAGGTATGTTACCCTCTATACTTTGCTGGGAGTTTTGATCATAAATGGATGTTGAGTTTTGTCAAATGCTTTTTCTGTGCCTATTGAAATGATTGTACGATTTTTATCTTTCATTTTGTTAATGTGTGTAACTTGAATCTCATTTTAATTTTTAAAAAAGATTTATGTATTTATTTGGGGAGGGGGTGTGGAGGGGCAGAGGAAGAGGGAGGGAGACTCCCAAGCAGACTCCACGCTAAGCCTGGAGTCCAGTGCAGAGTTTGATCTCATGACCCTGAGATCACAACTTGAACTGAAACCGAGAGATGGTGGTTTAACCATCTGAGCCACCCAGGCGCCCCTTAAATCTTATATTAAAGATGATGGAAAAAAGATAAAGATGATGGAACTCAAGCATGTTTCAAGTTAAAAGTAATGTGACATGCTTCAAGGTAAGTGTTGACCATCAAAGCCAGTACCCCAGTTCTAGAGGGCTCTAGTTCTATGTCCATTTCCTCAGATCACCAGCCTTTAAATACGGAGGATTTAAGTGCATGTTGTTTAGTTATGTTGCTGATACAGTTTGGGTTGGGATGGATGGTATTGAGAGTGGGTGACTTTTCTCTGGTTCTAATTAGAGCTATAGGATGATATTGAGGTAGTAGAACGTATGGTGGAGAGATTAATTATAGATGTCTACTGGACCTGTCTTTATGCTGTGCATGCACTAGGATGTCCCTGTCACACATTTTCCCTGATTTGGGTATCTATGGCCTCGAAATGGCTTCCTTCAGTTTTAAGTTATCTAAGGCTCACTGTGGTTTACAGATTTCTTCCTGCTTGAATTGGTATGAAGTTAGGTAATGTTCTTTTCCTGTATGTGGAAACAGGACCTGGACTCCCATCTGTGTATGGGTGAATGGGTATAAAGCCAGGTTGAAATCAATCACTGATCACAAATAATCTTTGGGGTAAAGTATCTACCCCAGATTGAAATACTAACTAAATGGTTCAAGAAAGCATTTGGAAAATTAAATGTAATAGTTATGGCAGTTAAATGCATGTGAAGTTGTTTGATCCATAAGACATATTTTTATTCCTGCCTGTTTTTAAAAATAGCTTTATAACTGAAGACTTCTTTTTTACATCTCTGATTCTGAGTTCATAGTATTGTATTTTGGAAAAGCTAGAAGTATTAAATAGTGCTTCTAGGGTAAAGCATCTGTCAGTATTTCCATTATAAAATTCAATTTTAAAGGGTTTAGAAGTCAGCTGTAAAAATTTGTTCTTGGCTGATACTTTGTATACAAAAATTTCTGCCCAGGATAATTTTCAGAAGAATTTTTTAGTGGCATAAACTGAGGTTATATGGCTGAACTAGCTTACATTGAACTCATTTTTTATGCTTCTATCAAGGTAGGGGAAAGATGACAACTTTTAAAACGATTCAAATAAAACAATATGAAAATTGTATTTCCAGCCTTGTACTCTTAGAAAATTGTTGGTTAAAAAAATGTTACTCCACCAACAGAAGACTCACTACTGGCTTAAGTATCAAAAATAATAGTACCACCAAACTCAGCATAAGCCCCAAATTTAAATGACTTCAGAATAACTTTTTTTTTTTTTTTTAAAGAATATCAAGGGGGTGACACTAGCCAGGCCGGGTTGATCCTTCTTTTTTTTTTATTTAAAGATTTTATTTATTTTTATTCATAGACACACACACAGAGAGAGAGAGAGAGGCAGAGACACAGGCAGAGGGAGAAGCAGGCTCCATGCAGGGAGCCCGACGTGGGACTCTATCCCCGGTCTCCAGGATCACACCCCAGGCTGCAGGCGGCGCCAAACCGCTGCGCCACCGGGGCTGCCCCAGAATAACTCTTTTAAGACCAGATTTTAGCAGCTGATTTTGAAAGCTGTATCTGGGGCTGCTCATTTGGGCCCCTCTTGTTGAAATATAGTTTGTTACCTGGGCTTAGCCATGTACAAAACAAGGAAGGAAATGCTACTGGGAAAGTGAAGACATGTTTCTTGCATAATTGGAGATCTACCCAGGGAAGCCAGAGTGCTTCTTAATAGAAGTTAATAGAACTTTGTTCCTAAAGCTTTGGGCAAGTCTCAGCTTGAAAAGAAGATGCTCCATAATGTATATAAGCTCCTTACTTTTATATTATTGTGAACACACATGCACATACAGTTCTGTACTTTACAGCTTGTGGCCAGCTTCCTTTTTTTATTCTTTTCTACTTCTTCAAAGTTAAATCTCATAAGCAGATTGATTACCTCCAGGGATAATTTTATATGTGGCAGCCAGACTAGTCTCAGAGTTCACAATAGCTTCCTCTGTGGTGTCAGATTCTGAACCATAGAAGTATAGTCCACGTGCATAGAACCCACAGGGGACATTTGAGGTCTTGTCGGATTTGAAACGAAACATGACTTTATGTGAAATATAAATTGTAAATTGTATTGGAGTTGTTCAGGAATACAGTCTTCATGGTAGACAAGGAACTACTTCATTCATGAAAAACACCCCCATCTCCCCATTATAAAGTAATGATGATGCTATATACCATATTTAGGGCCAAATAGAGTAAAAATAATAACCATCCTTTGGTTTTTGCTCTTAAGGAAAACAACTTCCTTAGATAAATATATTTTTAAAGTCAAGTCAGTGTTTATTCAAAGGTCTTGGGAAATTTGTTTTAGATTCATCTTGTGTACCTTGGGGGCTCAAGCTCTAGGTGTGCTGGAGGTAGAAGGAAACTTCTTCCTTGGTTTCAGAGATTGAGACATGTTCCTTCCTCTGGAGTCATCTCTGCTATGAAGTCACCTTGCCTGGTCCAGTTTTATATGCGTTATTATAGGGAGAGACAGGCACTCATGTTGTCATGACGTACTGGTTTGGAAATGATAGTGTCTTAAAGGGACAGAAGGGCACTACTATACTATCGAGCAAATGTTTGAATTCACAGTTCCTAAAAAGTGGGTATGTTTAGTATGTAGATGCTATTTGGGAAAGAGCAAATTATGTCATTTCCCAGAGGAGTAGTCTATTACTGTTATTTTATTTCAGTTGCCCAAGATTTGGCCAGTAGAAGCCCCCAACTTGGCTTCTGCATCATTTTAACATGTTCTCATCCTTCTTTGAACACTATTTTCTGGAGATGTTCCAGCCTCATCTTTCCCTGCTAGTGCCATGGAATCAATCAGCTGTTTTCTAAGAAGCCCTCATTCCTTTTAGTCGAGAAATCCAGATGCTCCCAAGTCCTCTCAGTGAATAAAACTAGGAAATAGAAATATATATCCCCTCCTTCCTGTCTGTCTGCCTGCCTACCTACCTATCTTGAAAACTGAGTCCACACAGATAGTTTCAACACCACAGAATTCATTATAGTTTCCCCCTTTCCATATCTGTGACTTCTAATACTGAGAAACATGGCTCTTATTGTCCACGCTGTATTTACGTTTTTGTTCTTCCCATTTGTAACCAATATATAATACTGGTAATTATTGATAATACTGCTCTGCTCTTCCACTAGATCACCCTTCTTGCTTGGGCTTTAATCCTGTTGGGTCGCTGCCTAACTCAGGCCCTGGATTCTCCACTGTTGTACCACATTGTTTTTTAGCATGGGTCCTTTGAAAGTTGGGAGTTCTAGCTTTTCTACATGGAATCCCATGACAATTGGTGTACAAAAACCTTAGTTCTACTTGTGTTTAGAGTGTTATATATCATTTCTATATTAATATCTTCCTCGAGGGCTATCTTTCTTTTTTTAAGCATCAAGTTGAGAAAAAAGAAACAAATTTTGCATTTGTGTGTACATGCATGTGATTTTAGGGTACATCTGAGTGACATTTGGGCCTCTCTTTGGCAAGAAAGAACTTAATTTTCCTTTGTGGATTTTGCATATATGTGTGTGATGGTAGAAATAGTGAGAGGCTCTTCAGAAGCTTCTGGCTCTAATCACACTTGTCTGTTGTTCCTCAAACATGCTTACTTCCTGGACTTTTCCATACCATCTTTTTCATCTGTGTCATCCTCTTGACCCATCTTTTATATGTTCTTCCTTGGTCATCTCAGCAGGAAGCAGTCATTCCTCTCACTGCCCAGAGCTTACGCCATTTGAAGGATGTGTACTTTTGGTTAAAGATATTTGGGGATGTGCCTTGTGGATCCTACTTATTTCCTGGTATCAGTAGCCTGGTATTAGTGATGATATTTTTGAGTGCTTTGTTAACTATTAAGTGTCACCTCACTGTAAGGAGGTGTTACTTAATGCCTAGTAGATGGCTTTCAACATTACAAGATTTTGAGAACTGTTTACTAGATTTAAAATTTTGGCAGAATGAAAAATATTTGGTTTCAGTTGTTTATTTTGGCTCATACTTTCCATGTTTTAATTGAGTTTTTGCTCCCCTGTGTCTATAGATGCTAAGCTTGCTTGGCTTGGGTATAAAAGAGACTTATTTGGTTCACATATTTATATACAGTAAAATTCTCCCTCTTTAGTGTTCAGTTCTATGAATTTTAGAACCTGCATGGATTTGTGTAACCTCTACTACAGTCAAGATGGAAAACAGTCCCACCATACCCAGATTCCCTTGCATCTCTTTTTATCTGCACTTCCTCTCACCCCACAGCCCTTGCCAATCACTAATCTGTTATCTGTCCCTATGGGTTTGCCTTGTGTAGAATGTCATATCAATGGAATTATTTTGAGTCTGGCCTTTTTCTATGAGCATAATGCATTTGAGATCCATCCATTTTAGTGTTGTTGAATACTATTCCACTGTATAGATGTCCCAGAGTTTGTTTACTCATCCCCTATTTGAAGGACACTTGTATTCTGTTCTTTTTTTTTTGACCGTTAAGAATAAAACTTCTATGACCACTGCTGTACATGTCTTTGTGTGGACATACATTTTTATTTCTCTTGGTTAAATAGCTAGAAGTAGAATTGCTGGATCATGTGGTAAGCTTGTCTTTGTCTTTACAAGAAACCATGAAGCTATTTTCCAGGATAGTTGTACCATTTTTTACTTCTATTAAAAATGTATGAGTCAGTTTCTCGACATCCTCGGCAGGACATAGTAATATATAGTTTAAACCATTCTGGTGGGCACATAGGACTATTGATTTTGTTGTAGTTGTTATCTTTTGTTTTGCATTTCCCTGATGACAAAATGATGCTTGAACAGTTTTTTGGTGTGTACTCATTGGCTATTTATATACATATAGTCTTTTCTGAAGTGTCTATGCAAGTCTTTAACCCAGTTATTAAATTGTCTTGTCTTTGTATTAATGAATTAAGACTTCTTTATAAAATATGAAAGTCCTTTGAAAAAATAAAGTCCTTTGAATGTACAAATGTTATTTGTATATACATATAACTACATACATGTATTTGTGTAGTTGCTTTATCCTTGTTAAAATATCTGTGATTGGGGATTTGTTTATTTCTCTCTACTTTGTCAGTTTTTGCTTTATCCTGTTTGAGGCATTTTCATTAGGTGCATATACATTTACAAACATTATAGTTTACTAATATAATTAGTATTTGCTATATTTTACTAATGCAAAATGTTTATTAACACAGAATATGGGCAGCCGGGTGGCTCAGCGGTTTAGCGCCGCCTTCAGCCCAGGGCCTGATCCTGGAGACCTGGGATCGAGTCCCACGTCAGGCTCCTTGCGTGGAGCCTGCTTCTCCCTCCCTGTGTCTCTGCCTCTCTCTCTCTGTGTCTCTCATGAATAAATAAATAAAATCTAAAAAAAAACAACCCCAAAACAGAATATTCCTTCTTGACCCCTGTAATACCCCCTTTTTTTTAAAAAAAAATTGATGTTAATATACTACTTTAGTTTTATGAGACTGTTTTCAAAGAATGGAAATGTTAGAGAATGCTGCATACAGATATTAGAAAGGTTTATAATAGAGGGAGGGAGAAATGAAATACAATGTTGGGGGGAAGGTATTACCCAGTAAGCAGAGCCCTCAAGGCAAGAAATAGTATTCAAAGTTAGATCATTTTGTGGCTTCAGGCTAAAGAAGGATAGTTGCATATACAAGTTGATTTTCAGAGTTGGCCATACTTTAAATCTATTTTAAAAATCTAGCAGTAGGTACAGAGTTTACAGTGTGCCAGCAACCACTAATCAGAGAAGTGTGGTTTCAGTTTTTATTATCAGTATATGAAGGTGGTAGTTCAGACATTCGCTGACTTTTTAGATGATTGTGGTTAATCTACTAATAGTAAATTGTTTGTAGGGAACATCATTAGCCTCTTGGGTTGTACCTCTTACATTACTGTTCTGAATCACCCTTGTCCTGAAAATTTTTCATTGTATACTGTATGGTTTTCTGAAATGGTCTGCAAATTGAGCTTATTTTTCAATGAGGTTCAGGATATTGAGGTATTTCAAAGATGTGAAATCCATTTTGCTGGAGATTGGTGTGATGTGAAGGAATCTGAGGTCAGATACTACAGCTGTGTCTATACATGTAAAAATTTTAAATACAAATAAACTTTATTTGACATGTGCTTTACATTCTTGACTGTATTGTTTAAACTTTTTGGGGTATTTTCTTTCCTGCATGATGTTATATCCCTGCTTTGATTTCATATCAAAAATTGTTATAATTCTGAGAGGGGAATGATTTTTGATTCAGGGAAACAGTTGGAAATTAAATCAGTAGGCTTCTGTGAATAAATACAGGTAATTGTCTTTAAAAAAGAGCCCTACTTTGAGCTGCTTTCTCTTTCTGTTTTTGCTTAAATCATGGTGCTTAAACTAATGACACTGAGATCAAGACCTGAGTTGCTATCACTCAGCTGATATCACTGATATCACTTATCACTTAAGTCAGACACTTAACTGAGCCACCCAGGCACCAATACTTCGAGCATTTCTAAGGAGACTTTGGCTTTGTTTTTTACTCGGGTTGAAAAATTGGTCACATTCCTTAGATACAGGGATATATCAGTCTAGTCCATCTCTTTGCCCTGGTGATTGATTCACGAATGGGCATGCAACCCAAATCAACCCCAGCAGAGTAATCCTGGGACTTATATGCAGAGCACCACGTAAGAATTTCTTTCTTGGGATGCCTGGGTGGCTCCCGCATCGGGCTCCCTGGGGGGAGCCTGCTTCTCTCTCTGTGTCTCTCATGAATAAATAAATAAATAAAATCCTTAAAAAAAGATTTCCCCCCCCTGCGCTCCGGGGTCTCTAAGAAGATAGGATATAATTCTGAAGCTACTGGATCCTTCTTTATACTGTGAGGAAGAGGCTGCCCTGGTAATGGAGCTACTATTGAGGGCATGTGAGCACAAATACCAGGTGAGCCTCACAATCTGATCAGTAGACTCAATTATATAAACTAGTAAGTTACTTAAAAAGAGCCAATTCAGGGCCACCTGGGTGGCTCAGTGGTTGAGCATCTGCCTTCGGCCCAGGTTGTGATCCCCGGGTCCTGGAATCGAGTCCCACGTCGGGCTCCCTATGTGGAACCTGCTTCTCCGTCTGCCTGTATCTCTGCCTCTCTCTCTCTCTCTCTCTCTCTCTCTGTGTCTCTCATGAATGAATGAATGAATGAATGACTAAATAAATAAAATTTTAAAAAGCCAATTCAAGTTGTTTTTTGGTTTCTTGCACCTAAATTAGTCATTACAAATACATTTGTTTTAGGGATTTTGGTAAAAAATACAGTAAAGATTAAGATTGAGAAGAAAGCGGTCACTGTATAGAGTTACATGTACTTGTATACATTCTTTCACCAAATCTCAATGGTTATTCCTTCCATGGACTCTGTTCTTGGAAGGTCTTTAATCCAGTTCTGTCTTTTGTGGGAACTCTTCCCTGGGGTCTACTTACCCATATTTGCTTTTATTTACCTTCCTGCCCTACTTTTCCTTATTTGTGTCTGAGCTTCAGAACTTGGTGTGACATTCTGCCAAATTCTATTTCCTATCTCTCTGCTCGTGTCTGGCATCAAAATATTTAATACCTTACTAGCAAGATCACTCTAGTTGGATTCTACTATGTTTTGTAAACTATGTCTCCTTTAAGGTGAAACATACCTGCTTCTTCTTCCTCTCCTTGGTGACTAGGTCCAGAAGCTTGGTTGTACCAGAGTTAGCTTGTGATTGGTTAGTTGCTGATGATGGCCATGCAGAAGAGGAGTAAGAGTACATGTCACAGGACACCCATAATTCTGTTTTGAGTCCTGTGATCTCTTAGGAGCAGCGGACTGCCCAGAGACCCTAAACCTTGACTGGTCAGACTTTTTTCACTTCCTCTCCTGCAGTCTGAGCCTGGTCTGCATTAGCCTGATCTGCTCCTTGACAGATACAGATCATTTTTGCAAGAGCCCCTTTTCCTTTTTTTCTTGAAATATTTAAGACAAAATTGAACCATTTTTAAAGGGAGTTGTATTAGTTTTCCTTTTTGCAGTCACCAATAAATAAAAGAGAGAGAGACAGATCTTGCTGTTCTAAGTTGCTAGAAACCTGTTTTTGAGTTGCAATCTAAGTGAGGAAAGAAGTTGCAGTGGCCTGTGAATGGTATATAATGGAAGGGATTGGCAGGTAAGATTCAAATGGTCTAAAAGGTCAGTGGACATTCAAAAGGTCTTTCAATGGTAAGCCCCAAAACAGAGAATTAATTTCTCTAAGGAAGAGAAATCCATAGAAAATTTTTGAATAAGAAGGTAATTTAATCAGATTTTTTCGGGTTGTTTCTGCTAATTTGTAGGATGGAGCATGAGAATATCAGGGAATTTGTAGAGCTATAAGAGCACTTGTAAAAAGACAAGTGAAGGATTTAGTGAAGCAGTATGTTCAGCAGTAGGAAAGGGTCAGTTGTGGTTGTGAGGTTTTGAGTTTGCAAGGCTGGAAGAAAGTGATAATGGTGTTGGAAAGAAAAGAACAGGAAAGGGGAGTGCTTTGAGGGGAAGGACCAGGGTGATTTTTGATATTTTGAGTTTAAGGTGATAATATCACATTACGATGGGATCATATAGGAGGCATTATATTAGGTACCATATTAAGTGCTAGGAATATAACAATGAGCAAACAGGCCAAGTCTTTGCCTTTGTGGAACTTGTGTTTCACTGGGAAGGACATAATGGTATAAATAAAATACCATGTTTAACATAGCATATTCAATAGTGATTAGTAATAAAGGGGAAAATAAATAAGGAAGAGATACACGTTTGGTGATTGGGGTTTAGATTTTATTTATTTTATTTTTTAAAGATTTATTTATTTACTTTAGAGAAAGAGAGAGCATGAGCGGAAGGGGAGAGGGAGAGGGAGAGAGAATCTCAAGTAGTCTCCACACTGTGAGGCTGAACATGAGGCTCAATCTTATGACCATGAGACCATGACCTCAGCTGAAACCAAGAGTCAGAGGCTTAACCAACTGTGCTACCCAGGCACCCCTGGGATTGAGATTTTAAATAGGGCAATCAAAGAGGACCTCCTTGAGAAGGTGATTTTGAGTAAGAATGGAAAGAAATGAGGGAACTATCCTTGTGGAGATCTTGGGGAAGAGCAAAGATGTTCCTGTCATGTTCAAGGACTAGAAAGAGCTGAAGCAGAGAATAGCTGGAGATGAGGTCATGGGTGTAGAAGAGGGATCATAGGACAGAAGTATGGGTCAGGGAGGGCCTATGTATCAGTCAGTATTTGAGTTTTAACTCTAATAGAAGTGGAAAGCCTTGGAGTGTTTAGAGCAGAGAATTTGACACGATAGGACTTCCATTGGGAACAGACAGGGTGAGAGTAGAAGCAGGGAGACCTCTTATGAGCTATTACCCATATTCAAGTGAGAGATGATAGAGCCTGAACTAGGATGGTGGCCAAAGTAGCAATGAAGATAGAGTTGATATGATGAGCTAATGAATGTGGTAGTGATGGTGGTGGTGGTGGTGGTGGTGGTGGTGGTGGTGGTAGAGTGTGTGTGAGGGGCAGGGGAAGAAGGGAGGAAGGAATTGATTGATTGAAAAAGATAAAGAATCTTTTGCCTGAGTAACCAGTAGAATGGAAATAGTTTGTTCTGTTCCTGTTAACTGAAAAAGATACTTTTGAATGAAGTACTTTAGGCAAACAAAGTTCCCAATAATACATATACCTTTAAGAATGTCTGTAATATGTCTTTAAAATGATATGTGCATGGTTATACTTTATAATGAGAGAAGCTTATTGGCAAGCCTTGTCAAGAGCTCCCTGTGGAAATATCAATTGCTTTTCTTGGCTCCAAGGTATTTCCTGAACAGTGTATTATACTGTGTCCCAAGTGTGCCATTAAGGGATTTGAAAGTTTGTTAAAACATGTGTGGCAAGTGAGTGCTGTCATTTAAGCCCAGCCAGAGGAGCCAAAAAATGAAAAGCATCTCCTAGGTGGACTTCATGACATGCATTAACTCTGAATGGGAGGCTCAGGTAGTTAAGAAAGGCAGGGCTTTATGTCCTTACCCAAACCCTTTAGCTGACACTTGTAAACAGCCCTTTCAGCAGAAAGTACCTGTAGACATAGGTATATGTAAATCTTTGGGAAAAGCTCCGTTATATCAAGTTGATAAGAACCTCCTACTCCTGGGAAATGTAATAGAATTTATTTGCTTGGAATAGAATTTTCCAGCGCTAATATGGACTTGCTGTTTTTATAAGAGGTAACAGCACTTTTCAAAGATGGCTTTTATGTTTAAGTAAGGGTTTTTCTTTATCAGTAAACAGGAAAATTATGAAATATATCATGCTTGGAGTTTGGGTAAGCCAGCATGATGAAAATGTTACTTGGCATTTTTGTTTAGGATTCCACTGGACTTGTTTCATTACAGGAGTTCTTTCTGTTACATATCAGTTTTGAAATACATTATATTAATTCTAAAAGGAAGGGAAAGAGACATCTAATCAATATCAGTTGGTGAAGTGACTAGTTCTTGATTCTGGTATCAGTTGCAGTTGATATAAATTTACCTTTCTGAGGGATGGATTGGTACTTTACAACTCTGCAGCAATCAGGAATACCCCTGGAGGCTGTGCTGGGGTCTGGGCTTTTTTTCTTTTTCATTTTCTTTTTCTTTTTCTTTTTCTTTTCTTTTTCTTTTTCTTTTTCTTTTTCTTTTTCTTTTTCTTTTTCTTTCTTTTTCTTTTTCTTTTTCTTTTTCTTTTTCTTTTCTTTTTCCTTTTCCTTTTCTTTTCTTTCTTTTCTTTTCTTTTCTTTTCTTTTCTTTTCTTTTCTTTTCTTTTTCTTTTCTTCCAGGCATTTGGGATTTTTCTTGCTAAAACTGTTGTTTTCAAGTTGGGGAATGAAGTCTATGGTTATGTTTAAGTTTATATTGAAACTGAAATTGTAATTTAGGTATGAAGGCCTAGAATTATTTTAGAAAAGTACATTTATTTAAATGTCTTCCATAAGTTTTACCTGTGATAAAGTAACATGACTTTTTCTCTGGTTTCCAGACAGTGCCTTAACAGAGGGCAGTATGATATCATGCAGTATCATGTACAGAAGCATCTGAATGTAGCTGGCTCTTGCTGCTTAGTAGTTATTTTGTTCATCTCTTGTAACTTCTTTTAGAA
Organism: Canis lupus baileyi; assembly: GCF_048164855.1. Classification (NCBI taxonomy): domain Eukaryota; kingdom Metazoa; phylum Chordata; class Mammalia; order Carnivora; family Canidae; genus Canis; species Canis lupus. The sequence goes on from NC_132861.1 coordinate 45,662,375, forward strand.
TGCTTCTTTTATAATTGATTCAAGTCTTTCTCATTCTCTTTGGAAGTAAAGGAAACCAATATTTATTGAGCGTGTTTTAAATGCCAAGCATTTTGGAATCCTCTGGGGAATATAAAAAATGAATGTGACATGGTTTACTGTCTGATGGAAGAGTGAAATATGCAAAAAATTAAGTGGAATATAGCCTGATCAAGATAATCTTGTAGGGCAGCCCGGGTGGCTCAGCGGTTTAGCGCCGCCTTCAGCCCAGGGCGTGATCCTGGAGACCCGGGATGGACTCCCATGTCGGGCTCCCTGCGTGGAGCCTGCTTCTCCCTCTGCCTCTCTCTCTCTCTCTCTCTCTCTCCCCCTCTCCTCTCTGTGTATTCTCATAAATAAATGAAATTAAAAAAAAAGATAATCTTGTAGTGAAAGAAAAGTTAAGGAATTAGCAGTGGAAGAAAGGAAAGAAATAGAACATTTCTTAAGAGAGGGAGATTACTCAGAGAAGCATTCACTGAAGAGCTAGATTTTCAATTTTGAGTATTTTCTGGCTTGCAAAATACCTAGAGACATTTCATGCATTGGATGTTAGTGGTGGGAGCCATATGTGTAAAACTCACTCTGAATCTATTGGCAGGAAATCTCCCCTAAGAGCATCTAGGACTAAGGGCAGTGGATATAGAATCCTAGATCTGTGTATATGTCACAGCTCTGCCATTTAGGAGCTGTGGGATTGTAACATGTCAGACCTTGATTTTTTTCCTCTTTGAGATAGACATAATCACTCTCCCATGTATCACTGTGGGGGGGGGGTCATTGTGTTGATTAAGTCAGTTAATATGTGAACTGCACAGGGGAGATTGTGCATAACAAGTTATGAGAAATGGTGGGCACCTGGGTGGCTCAAGTCAGGTAAGCATTTGACTCTTGATATCAGGGTCATGAGTTCAAGCCTGGCATTGGGCTCCATGCTGGGCTTAGAGCCTTCTTTAAAAAAAAACCCCAAATTTGAAGAGTCACAATAAAAAGCCTTAGTGTTTAACATATTCATAATTATATTTAAATTTTCTCTGCTTCACTAACTCCTATTCCTTGTTGAACCCTCTTTAAAGGAGTCTTTACTCAGGACTCTATTCTCAGCTTCTCTTTTCTTGACACTTGGCCCTGGGACACCTTTGCTTAATGGTCATTCCCACTGTGTTTAGCTCCCTAATCTTTCTGCCTTCCAGTATGCTCATCCCATCTCCAGATCTACATTTCTAGCTACCAGTTGAATGTTCCTCACCACCTTGAACTTTCTGGGTTTAAAGACTAGATTTGTTTTTCCTTAAACAAATATTAACCCCCAGATACCTGTGCAAAGAGCTTTTCATAAATTCTCAGTTCCATCATAACCTTATAATACTGGATACTCTTACCTTAGTTTAAAGATAATAAAACTGAGATTCAAAGAGATTTAATACCTTTCCCAAAGTAGTATAGCTAGTAAGTGGCAGAGCTGTGATGCAAGCCCAGTTGTATTGACTAGAGTTCCTGCTTTTAACCATTTTTTTCCTACTTCCCTACTTCATTAACTTTATGGTAAAGACCAGACTCATTAAATTGGCCTTCAGGGGTCTTCATGTCTGCTTCTTCATCCTTCTTTCTCTGACTGTACATTGTCACCATTACTTGCCTTTATTAAAGGAAAATTTGCATTTTCTTATATCTCCTTGGTTTTGCACAACTGTCCTTTTCCAGTTTTATCTTCTCTTTTTTCATGTGTTCACCTATCAAAATCTGAGGAAGGCAGGATAGCATGTTGGAATAAGCCTGCACAGGAATCAAATGGATCTATTTTCTATTTTACTGGATAGTTTACATTCAGGCCAGCAGTGTATTGTTGTACATTCTTGCTAACATTTGGTATGCCCACATTTTTAGTTTTTGCCTCTGTAGGTTTATAGTGTTATCTCATTGTAGCTTTAATTTGCATTTATCTGATGACTAATGAGGCCAAGCACCTCATTAGTAGAGCACCACATTTTTATTGGCTACTAGACATTTCTTTTCTTTTTAAAAAGATTTTATTTATTTATTCATGAGTAACATACTGAGAGAGAGAGGGAGAGAGAGAGAGAGAGGCAGAGACACAGGCAGAGGGAGAAGCAGGCTCCCAATAGGGAGCCTGATGTGTGACTTGATCTCAGGACCCCGGGACCAGGACCTGAGCCAAAGGCAGATGCTCAACCACTGAGCCACCCAGGTGCCCCAGGCATTTCTGTTTTATAAAGTGCCCTTAAGTCTTTCCCCCATTTTTCTGTTGGATTGTGTCTTTCATTGATATGTAGGAGTTTTTTCATGCATTCTGGATATGAGCATATATATGGCTTATCTTTAAAATTTCTTTTGCATTATCCTAGGATAAAAGGAAAAATTTATTTTACTGCAATTGAATTTATCATTTTTCATGGCAGTGCTTTTTGCGTTTGCTTTATATATATTTCCCTATATATTTTCTCATGTATTATTTCCTAAAATTCTGCCAGGCTTTTCAAGTAGCTTTTTCCTTAGCCATTTTCTACTTAAACAGTTGTATAGGATCTCTGATTCAGCAAACATTCTTGTCTTCAAAGTAGGGGGATTCTACAGAGCATTTTGCAATTACTTTGCTAACACAGGGGTTATATTTCTCTTAAAGTACAGAAGTCATGCTACACCCACCCTCCTTTTCCAAAAGGTATGTCTCCTCTCTCATGTGTCTCTGAACTCAAGATTCTGGGCTTAAGCTTTCTCCTGATTCCTTTCAGTAGTAAGCTTGTCATCGCTCCCCTTAATTTCATCCTGATGGTTGTCAGGGTTCCTCCTTGGTACTGCTGAGGAGGTGAGGTTATTATTGCTCCCTATCCCCCGGAGTGTCAGGATTATAGCCTGATGGCTGAGGAGGATCATCTTTTTCTCTCATCACATTGCCACACCACTCTGTTGCCCAATTTCACATTCTAAAAAGAGTCAGTAGGCAGATGACAGACTTATCCTCGGTAAAGCTAACTGAAGGGTATATCTGACAAACATTTCTGTGTGTATGTATATGTGCATTTGTGTTTGGGAGGGAGGGTTTAAGGGAATCAAAATTATTAAGTATTGTAGAGTGCTATTATTTCTTGAGCATTTTTCATAGCTTCAAGTGACACTTGTACTTAATATCTGTATGCGCCAATTGATATCTGCCTATATTTTCCTTATTTTTATTAGCAGGGTTTCTGTGATGCTCATCCCATCCTGTTCATGGAACACTCTCAAGTCTGAGAGTGAAAAAGTTCTGTGTGACCCAGCAATGTGCTTCCCTCACTAATCCGTTTCTGTCCTGTCCTCCAGAGACTAGACTAAACCTCCAAGGGAGGATAATCCCAGTTGCAGCATGCACTCGGAATAATAAGTGCAGTCAGCTGCCTCACTCTCAGGTCTGTGGAGGAAGCCAGAGGAATTTTTAAAGTCCTCAGTTAACAGGTCAGTAATACATCATTTTCCTCAGGCCCCCATCCTTTCATTCTGAGCCCAGAGCTCCAAAGTACTGATTGACCTGAGCTGGTGGCCTTCAGCGTCAGAGCCCTGCTCTTTTTTCTTGTGCTTTCTTATGGATATTTTCTATTTGTGGATATGCATTTTTCTTTGGAGGAAGGGTTTACAGCTTTCATCTGATTCTCAGAGGGATCTGCTAAACTTCAAAGTTGAGAACTTCTGAACTGGAATTTTCGACATATTCAAGGTCAATCTCACAGAAGAAGGCCTCTTACATTATAGATCTAAGGAAAATCGAACTACTAGTTTCTAACCTGTGTATGCATGTGTCTGGAAACTGTCCTGAAAGTTCTTTTGTATACCGATCATCTTTTATACTCATTTTTTCATTTTTAAGCCCACTTATTCATCTGTTTATTCATTGAATATGGAACACCTACATTGATTATGCAAGTTTGCTATAGAATATACAAAGAGACGTAAGATACAGCTGGTGAGCATACAGTGTTAACAGATGAGGTAAATTGTATACGTAGACAACACTAATACAGTGAAGAAATTGTGAAGTGCCATAGAAGAGGTACATACAAATTGCTTTGGCACTTTAAAAATGGGAGATTTTACTTTTGCCTGGGGCAGGTGGTAGGGGATAGGGGGGAACTGGGAAGATTGTGCAGTGGACTCTGGGTTATAGAAAATACAAGCCAATTGGATGAGGTCTTCAGAGACGGATTTTAGACATGTGGAGATGTTGGATGCAGTGTGCCACCTCTGGTTCTTTGTTCACTCAAATGAGATTGAGTATACACTGTGTCAGGCCTAGCTTTACTCATTTCATGGAGTTTACAATTTATCAGATAAGATAGACTCTGAACAAGTTATTTCCTCATTCATTGCTGTATTCATTCATTTAACATACATTTGAGTGGCTACTAAATGCATTCTTGGCATATAACAGTGAATAAAACAGCTGCTGAGCTCATGAAACCTACATTCTAGTTGGGAGACAGAAATACATAAGTTTGTAATATATGGTCAGGTAGGGATAAATAAAGTGAAGAAAAATAAAGCAGAATAAGAACATAGAATAATGACAGCCAGGTGGGGCTGTTTCAGTTAATGTGATCAGGGAAGGCCTCTCTCTCTGAGAGAAGGGTATTTGGAATGAGACCTGAAGAAGATGAGGAGATCAAGTCCTAAGAATAGCTGGGCATAGAGTTTTCCAAATTGAGGGGAATAGCAATACAAGGACTTTAGGATTGAAGGTTTTAGTATTCTAGGAATAACAAGAAGATCTGAAGATTGGGTATAACTTGCGAAGGAAGAAGTTACAGAAAATGAGAATAGAACTATAATATGGGCCTGGTTTGACAAGGCCTTGTGGCATGGCGATGGAGTGGTGTTGGGAAGCCATTGGGAGAATGACATGGTCTGATTTATCTCTAAAAGATCACTCTAGCTGATTTGGTCCAAGGAGATAAAGGTTGCTTGTGCAGTCACAGTGCAAATGGCAAGAAGAAATATTTGAAGGAAAGGCCAGCGGGCTTTCTGATGGATTGGATATGGGGCATGAGAGGAAGATGTAGTTTGGTGCTGTCTGCTGAGAAAGCCGATGCTGAGAGAAGAGTGGGTTCTAGTGGAAAACAAGAGTTCTCTTGTTCAAGAGGCCAACTGACATCCAGACGAAGATGTAAAAGGAGGTAGTTGGATAGAAGTCTGGTATTCAGGGAATGATTGATGCCCGGTGTTTAATTTGGGGAGTTTTTTTTTTTTTTAATTTTTTTATTTATGATAGTCACACACAGAGAGAGAGAGAGAGAGAGAGAGGCAGAGACATAGGCAGAGGGAGAAGCAGGCTCCATGCACCGGGAGCCCGATGTGGGATTCGATCCCGGGTCTCCAGGATCGCACCCTGGGCTAAAGGCAGGCGCTAAACCGCTGCGCCACCCAGGGATCCCTAATTTGGGGAGTTAATAGGATATAGAGAGATTTAAAACCATGAGACTGAATGAAATCACCTGGGGAGTGAGGTCCTCTCCCTAGTGTTGTTTAACATGCTCCTCTCGGGATCCCTGGGTGGCGCAGCGGTTTAGCGCCTGCCTTTGGCCCGGGGTGCGATCCTGGAGACCTGGGATCGAATCCCACGTCAGGCTCCCGGTGTATGGAGCCTGCTTCTCCCTCTGCCTGTGTCTCTGCCTCTCTCGCTCTCTCTGTGTGTGACTATCATAAATAAATAAAAATTAAAAAAAAAAAATAACATGCTTCTCTCATCCTTTTTTTTTTTTTTTTCCTCCTCTCATCCTTGTTTCAAACTAGATTCACGTTCAATCTGGGGGAAAAGTACTTCATGGATGGTGTTGTGTCCTTACTGTTCTAGTCCTCGGGAAGCACCATGGTTCTTTCTCTTTTTAAGATATTTATGTTGATCAGCGGGTATAGGTATTGCCGCTCTGATCCATTTATTATAAAACTCCATCCCCATTAGGTTATGAATTAGTTGGTTTTAGCAACCACTAATGATCATTTCCTGAATCCATTATTTCAACAGAGATGGCAAAATGGTGATAGCAAAATTCTTTCCTTCCTTTTCAATTAGCGAAACTCTTCAGTAAAGATGAACTTTATCTCATCAACTGTTTGGTTAGCCCGAGGTACAATTTGTACAGGAAAGGTAGAGTAAATGCTTGGAATTTTCTAAGGATGACCAGAGAGAGCTTTTTTTCATGGTGATTCCTGAGTTTTTTCATAAGACCCTAGTAGCCTTTGATAGCTTTCTTGTTTTCCTGGTATGCTAAGATGTTTCAGGTTCCTCTTATCTATGCCGCACTCCAGCCTTGAATTAGCCATTTCTCTAAGGGTCCTGCAACCCTCACTCTTAACCAGTGTGTGGAGTAGTTTTAGGGTGTCTTTTGTATTGGGTGGTCTTACGGTGACCTTTTTTTTCTCAGAACATATTTCTGTTCTTGTGTGTACTGGTATAACAAAACAGAATGAACATACTTTTTAAATGCAACATATTAATTTATATAATTATTTTTATTTATATTTTTTAGAGAAGGAGTGGGGAGCAGCAGAGGGACAGGGAGAGATAGAATCTTAAGCAGGCTCCAGGCCCAGAGGCATGGGGCTTGATCTCATGACCCTGAGATCATGACCTGAGCTGAAATCAAGAGCCCGAAGCTTAACTGACTGAGCCACCCAGGTGCTCCAATTATATTTTGATTCCACAATTTTGAATGGCTTGGTTTATTCACCAAGTCCTGCTTCCTTACAACATTTTTTCATTTAGTAAGTCAAAAGTGAATTTAGTGCCAAAAATACTAATTCTGGAGTGTAACTAATCTAAGCCATGTAGATTATCATAAAGTCAGAACTGGGCTGGCTTAAAATGTGCTATACAATTAGGCTTGGCATAATCTGGTTATTGCTTTTCTCTGTTCTCCTCTTCCCAGTGACTTTTATTCAAACTTTTAATATGTGAGCCATAGCATAATTTTTAATAAGTAGCAGAATCATAATGATTCCAGAATTCTTATTATATTTTATGCATACATAAACATGCATATGGAGAAAGACTACTTTTCACTGTAGGATAGTTGAGCATTTAAATTTGATAGTGTCAGAATTTTGATTCCCCTTGTAAGATTTTCTGCATGGCATGTGGGAACCAAATCTTTTGTGAAACCATTAGTGGTATTACCTGTGAGTCTAATTGTCGAACAGCAGGCATTCTCCTTCAGCTCTGGTCCCACCTCTTCTCTCTCAGAAAAATTGTGTGTGGGAATGATGTAGAAAAAAACAACAGAGCAGTGATCCTGTCGGAGCCTCCATGCTTTAGACACACCTCCTGCCTGTGCTATGGGCTATTTTTTTTTTTATAAAGGTTTTACTTATTTATTTGAAAGAAACCACAGGCAGGGGGAGGGGCAGAGGGAGAGGGACAGGCAAACTGTCCACTGATTGAGGAGCCTGACTTAGGGCTCAATCCCAGGACCCTAAGGTCAAGACCTGATCCAAAGTCAGACACCTGACCAACTGAGCCACCCAGGCACCCCTGCTTTGGGCTATTCTGACAATGCCCAAGGTGTGTTCATTCTTTGAGGATGATCGGAGCAGATCTTCCTAAATGTTACTAAATTTGCCAGGCACATTTAAGGACATTGACTAGGTTTGCTGATTTGAGTGGTGTCGAATTATTTTCCTTCTCTAACTTGTCAGTGAAATCTCTGTTTTTGAATGATCTCCTCTGGGTCAGGTATGAAAACCAAACTTCTGTAACTAGGCAGAAGTATACAGAAGAGAGCTGGGTTTTATGATTGTATATTAATTAAAAGACCTACTGTGGCTTCCCTCTTGTGCTCTCATGCAGGAAGGGGCCTGAGGAAATCTTTCTGGAGATTTCTGGCCTAGACCATTGAAATTTCTTTCTTACTATCAAAGAAAAGGAAACTTCAAACTTCTCATAATGAGATAATGGACAAATGAATGAGTGATAAAAGAATGAAAAAATGAATGAATGAATGAATGTGACAAGATTCAAAACATGGCAAGAGCTGAAAGAAAATTTCACAAAAATTATTCTGAAATTGGAAATCAAGTTTTCAAAAAATTTTATTAAATGTTATTAACTTTACTCTGAAAAATTAACTGTTTACAAGTTTTTCTATTACCACATTTTCATGAAGTCACTTTTTTAAAAACTTGGGAATATATTCCTAGAATCTTTAGAATACCTTTTTAATATTTTACTTTGATTTTCTGGGTGACTATAATATTCATTGTCTGGGGTTGGTTATGTTTATTGGAATCTGTGACATGAAAATGTTTTGGAAAAGATTTCTTTCGGTAGCTTTTTCTGCCTTGTTTCAGATAAAGATCCCTTATTAAAGGATCCTTGTGTGGTCTAATTTTAATGGTAATCTGGCTTGTTGAAGGCGGGCATCTATTTCGAAACTTCAGGGTTCAACTCAGAAAAATATTAGACCTATAAAGTATTAACACATAGAGAAACTGCTACAGAAATCCACAGAAATCAAATGCCATAGAAATGAGAATACTGACATTTGACTGTTATGTGACAAACTCATTAAGTCCATTAGTGTCTAGACTCTTCTGTTTGAAAATATTTGTCAAATTATGTAATGCTTCATTCTTAGTGCTAGTATAAATATCCATCAATTGTATGCTTTCTATACTGATTTCAAGCCTCAAAATGGAGAATTAAGGGCTTTTATTCTTTCTGAGAACATTTATAAACTCTTATTTACACTTTTTTTTCTGTTTCATCATATTCTGTGGTTTCATTTGGAGTGCAGTAACATACTATGCTGAGTTCTTTTATCTGAACATATTCACTGATCCGTGTGATGTACCCTTATGAAGCAGCTTAGTACTTGTGGTATTCAGGTCCTCTGGGGGAAAGTGGATGAAAATGCACATCAGAAAAATGGGGAGTAGATATGTCATTCATCCTGGGCATCTTGAGGAGCTGAGGGCCACCCTGGCACTGTTGGATTGATCATCTCCATAAAGTAGCCTATGCACCTGGAGAATAAATATTCTTTTTCAAGCTACATGGTGAGTGACCATTGCTGTGAGCTTCTGAATGTGCATTTTTCCCTTAGGAAAGAAAAACAAAAAAAGAAAAATCTGTTATTTCCTGTTCTCCCCTCCAGTGATTTAGCAGAACTTTTCTATTTTCTTCAGGTAATTAAACCAGAGAGCAGTGACAAAGAAACAGAAGGTGCCTATGAATTAGATCTCCCTGAGGAGCTCTGTGGAAGCCATCTCCCGCAGCAGTCCATGAAAGGCTATAATGACAGTCCTGATGTCATTATAGAGGCTCAGTTTGATGACAGTGACTCAGAAGATGGACATAGCAGCACACAGAATGTTCTGGTTGATGGTGTCAAGAAACTCTCAGTTTGTGTTCATGACAAAGGTGAGTACTGGATTGCTGTCTGACATTTTATTTTACTAACCTGATTATTTTAGGATTGGGATTCTTTCCTACAGACCTAATTGCACAGTGCAGTTGGGACCTTCCCAATTTCTAATAATGGCAGCTATTAGAAAAGGGGGACCTTTGACCACTTCCGGCTGCTGGCTGTGAGGAGGGACTGGAGATACTGCTTTTGGCTCCTGTGGCCAGTGGGTACTGTTGTCCTTCCCTAATAGGTCTTTTTTTTTTCTTCCCTAATAGGTCTTAAGTTATGTTGATAGCTAACCTTGAAGTTTTCTGTGATGAGCCCCATCCACCCCTATAGCTGATAGGAACAGAATTAAACTGATCTTTCAAATCCGAAAAAGCACTTCATTTTACCCTGAATTTTGCTTTAATTCAGTACATTTTAAAAGTGTTTTCATCATTGGTGGTAGGAATGGGTCACCTTAAATTTGATAAGTAGATTATCTTTACAAAGTATTTTGATTCTAAACCTTGAAAAAAAAATCCAGTATTGCTGTCTCTGATTAAATTTTAAGCCATGTGTCTTCTGGATGCAGAAGAAAGCAGGTGCGAACACATAGACAAGGAGCTATGACCAAGGGCCCTAGCTGACCACACTCAGGGAAACTAAAGGGAGAGTAGTAGTGAAAATTGGAATATTTTAGTGTATAGATTGCTAAGAAGTTTTAAGTGCAGGGAGTATATTTTCTAGCCAAGTTGAGTTTTCTCTATACTCTGACAGGGAAACAATTGACCTAGCAAGACCAATTATATTATGAGCTTTTTTTAATCAGGAAGAAGTTTCTGGCACTGTGCCCTTGAAAGGTTAGAAGAAATGCCAGATTACTAAAAGAGGATGTTCTGTGGACACACTGTGATAGGGACTGGTGGGCATGCCTCATTGGCATTCTGAAGTAAGCTGGAGGTGATTTCAGGAAGTGACTACATAAGGATCACCCTGTTTCTTCACTGCTGATGAAGTAGTGACCTGGGGTGGCGAGTATTTTCTGAAAACATGTCACTTTTTGATGCCAGCTACTACTAATTCAGAAGGACTTACCAAATGTGAAATTCTCTTTGAATGAAGAAACTACTGCTTCGTCAGTGGCCCACTGGGTATGCTGACCTGAGGCACCCAGGTTCCTTTTGTTTTGTGGTCTGCTTAGTTAAATAGTGATTTCACTGTTCAGGCCTGGGCAATTTCAGTTGGATGTTATTCCTTGAAATTTCATTCTTCTGATGTATTCTCTTTCTTCTTTAAAAATAGTTGGGTACATTCTTGGGATCCCTAGGTGGCGCAGCGGTTTGGCGCCTGCCTTTGGCCCAGGGCGCGATCCTGGAGACCCAGGATTGAATCCCACATCGGGCTCCCGGCGCATGGAGCCTGCTTCTTCCTCTGCCTATGTCTGTGCTCCCCTCTCTCTCTCTGTGTGACTATCATAAGTTTAAAAAAAAAAAAAAAAGTTGGGTACTGTGGCCCTCTTCTGAGAGTGCATTTATATTTTCATGGCATCAGTATTGTGAGTCATACCTTCTCTGTGAGAAGAGAGGGAAATAACCAAGACCCTATATAGCCAAATCCTCCATCAACAAGATCACCAAGGGAGAGAGATACTTGCACGACAAAGTCAGGCAAAGGAGTGCTTTAAAACTTATTTAGTATTTGGCCCAAAACTACTTCCTGGAGACCTAGCTTTGGTGTTTGAACTTGGCCAGACCTCAGGAGCCTCTCTGAGCCCCCTTAGGCTCCACAGTTGAAGGGATAAGATTCCCTGATTTCTTGTTAGTGGTTGGTACCAATACAAGGTCAAGGAAATATTGATGGATGGGAGTGATGACAGAATTGATACCAGAGTGGATACTAATAATCTACTTTTCTCTTTGTTTGGGAAATTCTGATGCCAGACCTGTTTTTGATTTGTCCTCTGTTATAATTCTCCTCCTTCTCTCTTACCAGTAAATATCATTGAGTCCTTTACATGTCCAGTGTATGCATGTTTTTTCCTTACTCTTTTTATGGTCTTCCAGCCTTACTGTTGTTTATATTCCTTCCTTACTAGGACTGACAGAGGGAACAGCCTTAATCCTTCCCTCAGTATGTGGTACAAATTTCTCTTCCCTGTTAGCCTTTAAATAGAGAGTTTGTGAAACCACATTGCTGTTTCTCATTTCTTGCCCTCTTGATATTTAGGAAAATTGCAATTTGCTCTTTTAAAAATCATGATGTTTTTAGGATATTTCAATCCACTTCTCTTCTCCGGGTGATATAAAATCTGGTTACAGTTAGGATGTTGGTACTTTTGCACCATTTAAGGTTTTAAAATTTGTTATTGAAACAAACCATAACCTTAAGAATATCGTAAACTTTTCCTAAGACTTCTAGAAAGGTTCTTTGCTGTGTGTCATCATTGCAAATGGTTATTAATCCTTGTTCACACCCGTGTTCCAAAGTGTTTATTTATTTATTTTTGTTTTAATATCATGTTTTACCTAAAGCAAATGTTACCTATTGCACATGTACACATTGTATATCCGTGTTTGCCCGGGAAACATTCCTGTCTCTTCCATAGCTACATTTCTCTGGTAAGTGACGAATCACCCCAGGATCTGCATCCTGTGCCTATTGTTGCATGAAAAGTTTCTCTGGGTACCTCAGTCCGACCCAGTAGTTTCTTCTAGGAATACAGTGTGGATCTGTATCATCCTCAGCCCCTAGGAGAGAATGGGCCAAAGACTGGTCCCCTCTTGTAGGTCTAGTCCCATAGGTTTCCAAGGCTAAGCTTTTACCACAGTCCAGGCAGCAGTGTCATTGTCAACACAGAAATCTGCCAACTGGGTGGAGCCTGGGGACAACCCAAATAAATTTTCTCTGGTATCAGATATTTGGGTAATAGTTGCCTGGTTAGCAAACTCCGAAGGAGAAAAATCACGATGGCCAAGTGGTGCTATATGTAGCTCTGCCTCTTTCATCGTCAGGAATTTTAAGAGCAGTCTTGTCCCAGCTGGGTCTGCCAGAGATCTTGTTCAGTTTTCTGGTCTGGAGACAGGCCTCCACCAGTACCCTGATAATGTGGAGTCGCTGATCCTTTCATTTCTCCCTTCTATCTCCTGGCCACCTCCACCTCTTTTCTGAAGGAAGAATCTGCATGGAATCCTTGATCTCATCTGAGATTTGAATCTAATTGCTTCTTCTAGGGCCTGCCCAGGTCAGCCTCAGAGTCAGGATGAGACTTTTTTTCTCACTTAAGGTCAGTCTCCTTCTCTGACAGGCCTGCCCATTGCCTGTGTTTCAGTTCTTTTCCCTTGGATGAAAAGTACCTGTATTTCCCTTTGGCTAAGAAAAGCAGACCTGTATGATTATTCTCTTGGTATTCTTCTAGGTTATTTAAATCCCAAGAACTCTTTCTCCTAACCATTCTTTCTGAACTAAATATCTTCTGTTTCCAGATTTCTGCGATCATATCTTCCCTAAATGATGATCAGTACACCTAGAAGACAGTTATGTTTGTTTCAGAAATTATATTAAACATTAGATATATAGTAATTTTCTATCAACCACAGTTTTCGGACAGTGTTTTGAAATCTCATTTTCAAAAATGCAAAGCTGAGGCGTCTGGGTGGCATAGTGGTTGAGCGTCTGCCTTTGGCTCAGGTCGTGATCCTGGGGTCCTGGCATCGAGTCCCACATCAGGCTCCCTGCAGGGACCCTACTTCTCCTTGCTCAAGGTGTCAGTAAGAAACATCTTCAATGAAGCCTTTAAATATTTTTTGCAAAAATTATTGTTTTATGAATGTACTAAAAAAAGTCAAACAGTTTTGCCTTTTGCTTAACTTATAATGTGTATTCTTTTTTGATTGAGATTATTTTCTTATTCTGGTTTCTCTCTAAATCTATTTGTGGTGTTGAACCATCCTAAGAATTCAAGGATAGCCTTGCATTATCCTAGGATGAATCTCAAGTATAGCCTTTTTTTTTTTTTTTAAAGATTTATTTATTCGTTTTAGGGAGAGCGAGAGAGCAAGAGAGTGCATGAGTAGGAAGAGGGCCAGAGGGAGAGAGAATCTCAAGCAGGCACTGTGCTCACAGGGAGCCTTATGTGGGACTCAATACATAAGTTCTGTTCCAGTTCTCTCTTTTCGTGCAAGTTTGGCATAATTTAATAGGAATTTATCCATTCAAATTTATTAGCCTATAGATAATCCTGATACTCTTTAATATTTTTTTAATTACTTAAGAAATCTTTTGTCTGTACTTTAGCCTCTCATTTCATCCTATATTTTGATTATTTGAATCTTCTCCCTTTTTTCTTGGTAGCTCTTGCTTGTCAAAGATCTATCTTAATCTCTTCAGGGAACGTGTGTTTTGGTTGTGTTTTTTTTTTTTCTCTGTTTATTGTTGGTGATGTTCTGTATATCATTGATACTTGATTCCTTATTTTAAGGGTTTGCTTTTTTGCCCCTTTCCCAACTTCTTGAATACTTAGCTTATTACTTTTAGTCTTTCTTGTTTTCTTTAAAATGTTTTCAAAGCTGTATATTTCCCCCCAAATACTTCTTTAGCTGTAGTCCATAGATTTTGAGGTAAAGTATTTTTATTATTAGTTGTAAGTGTTTAATTTCCTTTGTGATTTCTTCTGTAACTAAATTATGGTTTGGTATATTTTGAAGTTCTATTGTTAGGTGCATATATGTGTTTATTAGAATATACCTAGATATATTTTTGTATACATGTATACACATATTGTATTTATGCATAATAATCACTGATACTTACTGAGCATTTACTGTGTGGTAGGGCCTAAGTACAGCTGACCCTTGAACAACAAATGGGGGTTGGGGCATTCAACTCCCTTGTAGTAAAAAATCCACATACAACTTTTGACTCCCTCAAAACTCAACTATCAATAGCCTGTTGTTGAGGTGCCTGGGTGGCACAGTCAGTTAAGGGTCTGACCCTTGGTTTCAGCTCAGGTCATGATTTCACGGTTGTGGGATCGAGCCCTGCGTCAGGCTCCATGCTCAGCACAAAGTCTGCTGGAGATTCTCTCTCCCTCTACCTTTGCCCCTCCCACTTGTGCTCTCTGTCTTTAAAATAAAGGAATAAATCTTAAAGAAAAAAAACCCCACAATTATTACTGATAGCCTACTGTTGACTGGAAGCTTTACTGATAACATAAGCAGTTAATACATCTTTTGTATGTTGTATATATTATATACTCTAAAATAAAGCTAGAGAAAAGAAAATGTTAATGAGAAAATCATGAAGAAGAGGAAATACATTTACATTACTATACTGTATTTATTGAAAAAATCCACATGTAAGTGGACCTAAGCAGTTCAGACTCAAAGATCTATCTTAATCTTTTCAGGGAACGTGTGTTTTGGTTGTGTTTTTTTTTTTTTTTCTCTGTTTATTGTTGATGTGTTCTGTACACAATTGGTACTAGATTTCTTATTTTGAGGGTTTGCTTTTTTGTCACTTTTCCAACTTCTTGAATTGAATACTTAGCTTAATCCTCATTATGTTTAGTTATTTAATTCTTACAAAATATCTAGTATCTACTTCAGGAATATTAGTAATATTTATCTCAGAGTTACTTTTAGCTTTTTATTTCCAAAGCACAGAAATGATACACAGTTGGTAAATACACTTTAAAAGAATCCCATGATAGCTTTTTAAAAATATCTATGCCTGGATACCACCCCAGACATTCTGATTCTAGTTGATCTGGTATTTTTAAAAAGCTCTCCAGAGATCCAAGGATTCTACTATGTAGCCAGAATTGAATAGTTCTAGACTTGTCTTCTTAACCATTATGTTATATATCTCTCCTCATACCTACCAACACACATTGTAGAGGTTAAGCATTTCATGGTGGTTCAACTCTCAGTGTATAATTTGATTTGATCAAGAATCATCAGTAGGTATTAAAGCCATTGGGTGAAAGGCTGTTGGAGACTAAGATATTTACATGAACTCAAGGTATCTTGCACAGTTGACTTACTACTTAATTACACTGGGCAAAACGTCCCTTTATAGTAGACAGACTTGGTGGTCACTACTTGAACCAGGTGGTGAGGCTTCACATCACCAATAGTGTAATGACTTGAGATTTTGTGCCTTCTGATGGGATGTATTGTCACAATATCATCTGTGAAATATTCATGTCAAAAATGTTTCACTGGAATGAACAAAGCTTCTGGCCCTGTATATCAGAAATATAGGGGACCATGAAACAGGTTAAATGACACCATGGGAAAAATAGTAAGATAAATTCAATATGTGGAACAATCTGTATGATAACTAGCCTGAACCCTTCAAAAAAGTTAATGTTGTGAAGAAAAAACAAGGGGAACTCTCTTAGAAGAGGGACCAAATGAAACATAACCAAAAATAATGTGTGAATGTTGATAGATCCTGTCTTAGAGGAATAATATAATAACAGTTGGGGAAATTTATTTATTTATTTATTATTTATTTATTTAAAATATTTAAAATATTTATTTATTTTGGAGAGAGAGTAAGCCTGAGAAGGAGAGGCAGAGAGAGAGAATCTCAGGCCGCTCAGCCATGCTGAGCTTGGAGCCTGATGTGGTGCTCAGTCCCATGACCCTGAGATCACAACCTGAGCTGAAACCAGGAATTGGATGCTTAACCGACTGCTCCACCTAGGCACCGCAAAATTGGGGAAATTTAAATTTAGACTATAAATTAGATGACATTTTGGAATTACTGTTAATTTTCTTATGTATAGTAATGATATTGAAGATATATAAGAGAATATCCTTACTCTTAGGGAATTACTGGTTGAAGTGCTTTGGGTAAAGTATCTTGGTGTCTTTCACTTTTAAATGGGTCAGAAAAACAAAACAAAACTCTGTGCACATGTATGCATCGCTTGGGGGAGAAAGCAGATATTGAGCAAATTGTTAACAGTGACTTAATGGGTATTTTTAATATTACTCTCTCAACTTTTTAGCAGATTTAAAAATCTGTTTTAAAAAATGGGCAAAAATTACCCATGCAATATTGAAAGAGAAGAATTATCATGTTCTATAGCCCAAGTGTGTAGTTGAAGAGCTAGTGTTGGTCTTCCTTTGGCTTTGACTCTACAGTATTCTAGAGCATGAAGTAATTACTGCTCATTTTTAAAAACTAACATAGTTAGATCTGTTTTCAGTTGGGTATTTTTCCTACCAATTAATTTTATTTAAAGAATTACAATTTTATTTCCCATTAAAAATACCAGTGTATTGCTCAAGGTGTCAGTAAGAAACCTCTTCAATGAAGCTTTTAAATATTTTTGCAAAAATTACTGTTTTTATGAATGTAGTAAAAAAGTAAAACAGAATGAGACCATACCATACTAGCATATAATTTTTAAAAAGAATGTAAAAATCTTCTTGTTCTAGTCTTTGTTCTACATAGTATATGCTTGCATTGAAAACCCAAAATTTGTAACATAAGTTTTTATTTTTATAAAACAAAGTTAATTTTTCCCATTATGATCTGTAAAATTTGGTTCCCACTTGATATTAAATTTACTTGGGGCACCTGGCTGGCTCAGTCAGTTAAGCTTCTGATTTCGGCTCAGGTCATCATCTCAAGGTCCTGGGATCGAGTCCCTTGTCAGGCTCCCTGCTCACCAGGGAATCTGCTTCCCTCTCCCTCTGCCCTTTTTCCCTGTCATCCTTTCTTTCTCTCTCAAATGAATAAATAAAATTTAAAAAAGGTTTTAAAAATAAAGTAAATTTATGAGCCTTTTTCTTGTATAACTTATCTTCAGAATATTTCGTACTCTGTCTCTTTGGCCTGGCATGGAGCAGGTGTTCAATTAGTGGTAGCCTGGGACAGTGGAAAGCGCAGTGGACTTGGGAGTAAGATGAGCAAGGTTGGAGTCTCCACTCTACTTCTGAAATAAGGGAGTTGGGCAAAATTATGCCAGAAGTTCCGTCTAGCTAAAAAGTTCTATGATGAAATATATTTTTGATAATATTACGGATTTAGTCAGAGAGGTTGTAATGAGTCATGGACAGGAATGGTTTTGGAGGTTCTTCCATTGGAGGCTGCTCTGTCTCAAAACCGTCACAGCCTTTGCCACTTACCTTTACCACTTGTTTATTCATCTACTCAGCATTTATGGAGTGATTATGATGCCCCCGATGCTCTGCTGAGCTCAGGCATGACAAAGGTGAAAGGAGGGTGCGTGTATGCACTCCTCAGTCTAAAATATTTTCACCAAGAGCCTGCCAAGTGCCGGGCATCTTCAGTATCCCTCTGTCCTTAGTGCCTGTGGAGCTCTTTAGGAGGCACCTCCCTGCCTACTGCTCCTCTTCCTCTACCCCTTCTTTTTCATACAACTGACCCCAGAGCTGCTTTGTTTGGCTGTGAGAAGGTTAATGCTGATTACAGTAATTTATATGAATTACTTGCCTTACGGTACAGCAAGCCTGTGCTATTGTCTGTGTATCAGATAATTTCTGTTTTGAGTTTTCATTAAAGTATTTGTATGCATCTCTGCTATATTGCTCACTGAGCACAGAAGCTCTAGAATCTCTAGGCTACTGCCTTGTTCTCATCGTGTACTGTCCTTTGGAGTATGTGAGCTACAGAAAGAAAATGTTCGATCAACCCCCCACATCCTACAAGTCTACTCTTTACCATAGACTTTCTGTGCTTTAGCAAGTGTGATGTGAGAGAAACACTACAGAGCATAAAACACATGATTGCAGCCTATTTAGAAGATTTTGTGGTTCATCCTTACTGTGGACATGAAATTGGGTGCTTTTCAGCTTCTATTTTGTGATGTGTAATGTTTTTGAACTTTAAAGCAACCCTTTTTCCTTTATTAGCAACTTATTTTCTTTTCCTGTATGAGTGATATCACCAAGAATATTAAACATTCTTGTGGAAATTCAAACAAATTATCATTGTAAATTGTACAGAAGCAAATTACCTTATGTAAAACCAGTGATTCTTAAGTTATTTGGTCTCAGGACTCCTCTACACTCATAAAAATTATTGAAGGCTCCAGAGGCGCCTGGGTGACACAGTCGGTTAAACTTCTGCCTTAGGCTGAGGTCATGATCCCAGGGTCTTGGGATTGGGCCCAGCTTCATTGGGCTCCCTGCTCAGTGGGGATTCTGCTCCTTCTTCTCCTTCTCCCTCTGCTATCCCCCCTCCCCTGCTTGTGCTCTTATCCAAGTGTGCACGCTCTCTGGCTCTCACTCTTTCTATTCAATCAATCAATCAATCATTCAATCAAATATCAAAAAAAATTATAGAAGACTCCAAGTGCTTTTGTGCATTTGGCTTATATATATGAACATTTCTGTATTTAAAATTAAAACTAAGAAAACTTGAAAATATTATTGCAAAATAAGTGACTTATTTCCAGTTGTGTTTCTGTGTACATTTAAGGAAAATTTCAAATTTCAAAATGATCTATTGGGTATTAATGAGGTTATAATATATATAATCACAGTCAAAATACTGAGAAAAAAAGTAGAATTAACCTCTAAACTGTACTTGTTTTTATTTTAAATCTTAGAAAATTCTAGAAAACACAACGTATAAGCACACATTCAATTAGAGCAGGGATTAGCAAAGGTATTCTGTGGAGGGCCATGCAGTAATTTTCAGTATTGTGGGCCACACACAGAGGCACAACATGAATGGACATGGTAGATTTGGCCTGCTGGCCAGCTTAGTTTGCAGATCCCTACTTTACATTCATTAGAGAATGAGAGTGAAAAGAACAAATAATGTCCTAGAATTATTTTGAGAAGAGTCTTGACCTTATGGTACCTCTGATAGGGTCTTGAACCACACTTGGAGAACCACTGGTTTAAACTGTTGGAATTGATAGTTGCTGAGCAGGACTTTAGTGTGTTTTAATTATTTTTTACTGCTAGGAAATTCAACAGTTTCCTTGCTTTAAGTAGCTATTAGGATATTTTTTCCCTTTTTTGGTCCTGTGAGGTGCTAATTATAAATAATTCAGGCTAAAATCTACCACCTCAACCTTTTTCTCAGCTGTGGGATGTTTTTGGGGGAACAGTTTGTGCCTTGTTTTGCTATTTTGAGTGTCACCAGGTCTTTGTACATCGTAATTTATCCAGCCTTTTCATATTGCGAATTATAGAATCTTAGATGCTCCTAATATGCCTAATAGTTTATGTATAGCATTATCTTGCACATTTCTTAATAGAAAAAGCTTGAGTACTTTGTGTTATTTGGTGTTGAAAAGAAATTTTTTCTAGCATTTTCCTCCAGGTAATTATTGGTATATTAAAAAACCCTTTTGAGTTTGTTTTAGATTATTTTTTGACTAGAAACCTTAATGAGTGCTCTTACTATTTTTAATAATTTTTAGTTGGTTGTTTAGTTGATTTTGTAGCTATACTTTATACTTTAGTTTTATCTGCAAATAATAATTTGCACCTTCCTTTCTAATTTTATGCTTCTTATTTATTACCTAATTTCACTGGCCATTGCTTTTAGAACTGTATTACATAATAGTGGTGATTGCCTTCTTCTGGATTTTAATGGAAATGCTTTCAGTATTAAACCCTCAAGCACAGTGCTGGTTGCTGGCTTGAGACCAAGTTAACCAAGTATCCTCTTTCTTTTTTTACTGAAAGTTTCTATTGGAGATGGATATTGACTTTTTCTTTTTCAAGTGCCTTTTGAACTTCTTTCAGGATAGTTTTTCCCTTTGGCTTATTTACATGGCCACATAAAACACTGAATAATTCTTGCATCCCTCATATGGCCATGCTCCTCATTTGGTCATGGTATATAACATGTTTTAACATGTGATTCAATTCTGTTTGGTAATAATTTATTTATGGGTTTTGGATTTTTGTGCAAAATGTGAGATTGGTCAGTGGTTTCTCTTTATTGTGCTGTTTTTGTGATTTTGGTATTAGGCTCTACTAACTTGGTAGGAAGAATTGGGGAGCCTTTTTCTTGGTGCTTTGGAGCAGTTAAGACATTGAGAATGATCAAATTTTCTCAATGATTGAAGCATTTAAAGAGCTCATCCTTGAAACATGGGCTAGGGTTTTTTAGTCAGCAAATTTCTCCAGCTCTAATGATCATTGATTTCTGTAGGGATTTTTTCCTCTTCTTGCATTGATTTTGATAATTTGTGTTTTCCAGTAAAATCATATATTTTAACCACATATTCTGATATATTGGGATAGAGTTGTATAAAATCTTTTCAGGTGTTTAATTTTATCTGCATCTATTACCATAACCTCTTTCAATTATCCCCTCATTTTGAAATTTCACTAGCTAGTGTCCTATCTAATTTTTTAAAAAAGATTTTATTTATTCATGAGAGCCACAGAGAGAGAGAGGCAGAGACATAGGCAGAGGGAGAAGCAGGCCCCATGAGGGAACCTGATGTGAGACTCAATCCCGGGACCCCAGGATCACACCCTGGGCCGAAGGCAGGCGCCAAACTGCTGAGCCACCCAGGCGTCTTGTCCTGTGTAATTTTTAATAGAAATTTATTTTTACTGTTTTTATTTATTTTAACTAATTTCTACTTTCATCCTTTATTTCTAAGAACTTTCTTTTAGACATGTTACATCTGAGGTGATCTAACGTGTAGTTGGACGTGCAAGTTGAAGTTCATATGGAAGCTTGGGCTGGAAATGTAATTTAAAGAGTCATTGACATCTAGTTTCTTGAAGAACTCCTCTAAGACTTTTTTAAAAGAAACTGGCACAGGAGTGAGGCCTTCCCATTCTCTTCTAATTTTGGATTCCCCTCCTTGAAAGCAATAAATATTGTTTATCAAACTGTCCCCTGCCCTAGAATCTCTAATAAACAGAAGCTCCTGTGTGTTAAAAAAAAAAAAATTGTGTGTTCGTGTGGTAAAATACATATGGCATAAAATGTGCTATATTAACCATTTTTAAGTATACAATTCAGTTGCATTAATTACATTTGTTTGATTTTGTGTAACCATTGCTACTGTCTATCCCAAAACTTTTTCATCATGCTAAAGAGAACTTGAGAACTATTGAGTTATAACTTTTCATTTCACCAACCCCAGCCCCTGATAACCACTGTTATACTTCCTCTCTATAAATTTGTCTATTCTAGGTATTTCATAAATCATACAATATTTCTCCTTTGTGTCTATCTTATTTTATTCAGCACGTTTTTACGTTCTTTTGTGTTGTAGTCTGTATCAGCATGTCATTCCTTTTTATGCCTGAATAATATTTCATTATGTGTGTACCACATTTTGTTCATCCACAGACACTTGAGTTGTTTCCACTTTTTGACATTGAATAGTGAATAAAGCTGAAATGAACATTGGTGCATAAGTATCTGTATCCCTGTTTTTAATTCATTTGGACATATACCTAGGAGTAGAATTGCTAGGTCATGTGGTAATTCTCTGTTTAGCTGTTCAAGGAATGTGGGGTTTTTGAAAGGATTTTTTTTGTTATGAAATACATGGTTACTAGAAGGGTTAATAAAAGCAGAAAATCATAAAAAAATAGAAAATCATGATGAATTATGGGAAATCTTGAAGTAATAATTACATCTGTTCTTTACTGAAATATAACTGGAGCTTGCCCAATTCTTTCATAGGCTGGTCCTTTTTACTTCCTCCTCTTCCCATTTTGTATCCTGGAATCATTTCTACCTATGTGCCTGGTTTCTCTTTGACACCTCACCAGGCCTAGAAGGCATGGATTTCAGAACATTATAAGTAATTTATTTTATAGACTATACTCTACCCCAATGTATCCCTTACAGTACCTCGAATAGACATGCCTGTCAGCATTCTTGCCCTTTTAACACAAAATTATTGCAATAGAAATTTAAATAAAAGGAAACAATCTATAATAAACCTTGTTCATATTTTTATCTGAAAATAGGAGTTTCCATAACTCTTACATGTCAGTGATTATGTTGTCTGCCCTTCTCCTCAGTGGAGATGAGTGAAGACTTGAAGGTCCCTGGAATCACCTTCCCACGGCTCTTCCAGCACCCTTTTCAGTATGGTGCTCCTGATTCTCTTGCTTGCTGTCCACTTCTAGCTTTATACCAGGCTCCCTGGATTATTATCTACTTTTCTTTGGCTTACTGGTAATGAAAAGGAAAAGCCAACAACTTTTTGCAGTAGTATCATTTTCTCTTTATTTCTTGTCCCTTGCTCTTCCTTGGAATCTTTCTTCCCAGTCCATCCACTCATCCCTTTCTCTGGTACTTTTCAGGGTGGGCCACTTCATGCTAGTGACAAGGGCTGGGTTTGTTTATAGTCACATTGCTATAGCAGCTGTAGAATTCTGGACCTGTGTGGGGCCTACAAGATCATGTGCTCTTCTTGACATGTGATAGTCTATCCCTAGGGTCTTTCAGTGGAGCACTTCAGATTATTTATAAATATTTCATAGCACTGAATTAAAATAGTAAATTTGCTTTCAGTAAGATTGTGAGGTCAACTTCACTTGTGATACCAATTATACCAGCCCACTATGGTAACATTGACTTTTCTCACTGATCAGAAGCAAGCTCTAATTAACAGTTATATGTTTTTAATTTAAAAAACCCCAACAACAGAATAGCAAATTAATTTCTAATGCAGTTAAGTTACTAAAAATACTTCTGAGTATGAGATAGTGGGCAAAAATTAATTTTTAAAAATGTGCTATAAAAAATCTGTGATTAAAAGATTAGAAACAACTGATCTAGTTCATTCCTTTTGTTTTACAGACGAGGAAACTGAGGCTCAGAGAAGTTACTTGGCTTGTCCAGTGTCCCACAGGAAGTTAGTGAGTTCATAAAAGAAAAATACCTTGTACTTACAATAACAACAGACAATTTTGACATATGGATCATATTATTTAAAGAGCAAATAATACCAGATCAATTGAATTTCTTCCTATAAGAATATGTTGGGCATTGTTTATTGCCCACCTAATGTCTATTTCCCTTTTTCCTTTTCCCATATGTGCCCAGATTTTCATCTATTCCTTCCCCAGATTTCTTGTACTTTGGGTGAAGTTGACCCCAGCTGCCAAGCTGAGTCTTGATTGCCTTATACCAGTTGCTTGATGTGCTTGCTTACCATAAGCCAATTGAACTTTCTGCAGAATTGGAAATGTTCTAATCCATGCTGTCCAATACTGCAGGCACTAGCCACAGTTGTTGTTGGGCATTTGACTTGTGGCTAGTGTCAGACTGAGAAACTGAGTTTTTAATTGTATTTGATTTTGATTAATTTTATTTTATTTTATTATTATTTTTTAAATTAATTTTATTTCAAATAGCTACGTATTATTCGTGGCTACTGTATTAGACATTGTAGCTTCATACCATTTCCTCTTCCCAAAGACACATGACCTAAGCATTCTAATCATGGTGACTCCTGCTTGGAGTTCTGCAGATGTAAGTAGTTTCCTGATGGATATCAACAGGAAATATTTATTCCTAATTGTCCTGGCAGCTATTCTATGACTGCTATTGAGTGCTGTGAATAGAAGAATGGAGAACTAGAAAAAAATCTGGGCCCCTACAACTATCAGTGGGCCCTAGACCAACTGACCCTGAAGCCTGCCTTAACTCTGGACTTCCAAGTGTATGAGCCATTGAGTTACCTTTGATATTAATATAAACTGGTTTGTGTTGAATGTTTTGTCATTTCAACCAAGAGTATCCAAGCAAATACAGAGGGTATTACATGCCAGGGGTTATGCTATTTGCTGGAAGAGAAAGATGATCAAAAAGTAACATCTAGATGCTTGTCCTTAAGATGAAATTAGTCTGTAAGAGGAATTTCAGAAACAGATAGGTGTTCTGGGTCTTGCTTACTTAACTCCCTTAGGTGGGAATTGCCTTTCCTAAAGTGGGAAATAGTTTGCCCCTGTGCTCAGGACTTTGACTAAACCATGAGTGGACTCCTGACCCAAGGATCTTCAACACATTGACTGGCCAGTCACCAGTTAGATTTTGTTTTTCTTCACAGCTTGAGGACCCTGGAGCTAAAATGTGACATAGAATGATGGATAGAAACACTAGGGAACAGAGGCTGCTGGTGACCACAGGCAGTGCACATAGAGAAGAGGAACAGATTTGCAGAGAGAGGGAAGGGCCATTCAGAGAGGAAAGGGCAGAAGGTGAAAGGAGGAGGGAGGAAGAGGGGGAAAAAAAAAACCAGTTTATTCTCTGAGCCTTGAAGGATGAGTAGGGTTTGCCAGGTGAAGAAGAGTAAAAACTATCCTTGGTATGAACAGGGACATAGGTGGAGTAGTATCTTCAGTGCAAATACATCCATTTACAGTGGATACCTGATGTGGAGTCTGGAGAGGAGGCTGAAAAAAGAGGCTCTGGTGGAGTTTTGCCCAGTTACCTGTGGCTGCTAAGAGATTGAGGAAGTGTGAGTCATTCAGGGTTGTTAAAGAAAGGAGACTGTCAGGAAGGAAGAGGTGGGAAATAGGGGCATGGCATGGGACCAGTTAGGAATAGAGACACTTGGAGACCTGACTGAGCAATGGCAGCTGGAATGCAGAAGAAGAGATAGGTTACCGTGATATTTCAGAACTAGAATTGGCAGAGTTAGATGGCAGATCAAATATGGGACTTGAGGCAGAGGAGCATTTAAAAATGAGATTAACTTGATATATATGTTAGTAGCTGCATGAGTACTTACATTCTTTTTTTTTTTTTTTTTTTTTAGTACTTACATTCTTAAATGAGAAAAACAAGATCAGTGGTAAGAGGGACTATGAATTCAGTTTTTGATCACATGTTGAATTTGAGTTATGTGAGGGTCATTCCGGTCATGACATCCAGTAGGCATCTGGAAATAGAAGTGTAAACCCGGAGGAGGGAAGATGAGAATTACAGATCTGAATAGTGTCACCAGTTGGAACTATGGGAAATAGATGAGATTATCAAGTAGGTGGCCCACAATTAGAATTGCCTGAAGTAGGGATCCCTGGATGGTGCAGTGGTTTGGCGCCTGCCTTTGGTCCAGGGCGCGATCCTGGAGACCCGGGATCGAGTCCCACGTCGGGCTCCCGGTGCATGGAGCCTGCTTCTCCCTCTGCCTGTGTCTCTGCCTCTCTCTCTCTCTCTCTCTCTTTCTCTCTCTCTGTATGACTATCATAAATAAATAAAAATTTGAAAAAAAAAAAAACAGAATTGCCTGAAGTAGTCACTGTTCTATAAAACCAGGGTGCAAGCTGGTAAATACAAAAAAATCGGGCAAGATTGAGAGTTAGGAAGTAATTGATAAAGATTTTGAAAGCTTTGTACAAGACCTGACAGAAAAGTGGATGGAACTAAGAGGGAAGTGGTAAGTATTTTCAAGAAATGAAGGGATGCTTCTCATTCCTTAGTGAATGTCAAATGATTAAGATTATTTTCATTTAAAAAGATTAATTCTCATGATTGTTAAAACTCAACCTTTATTCAGGGAGGGCCTCTCTCTTGCATTAGAATGAATTGAAAGAGAAAAGTTCAATTGATATTTATTGAACTGGGAAGCTGAGCATCAGCTACAGATGGAGATGATTAATATCTTTATCCCTACTTCCCTCTACCTGGGATTCTGGACACTATTGTTTGTGAACAATAGTGGTCTTTAGACTCTAAGAAGAGAAGGCCCAGTCAAGTAGATTTTCCTATCATCCCTTTGGCCAGCATATGCCAGATTTATTCAGTTGAATAATGAATATTTTTTGTAATTTAGTATTTAACCTGCTTCCTAAGGTTTCCAATATTTTTTTTTCTTTTGGTAGAGACCGTTTCACTGTCGCTACACAGGATTATATGCCTGCAGGTCCATCTTCCTGGCACCAATTTCCCCTTTGGGTCACTCTAAATAATGCCCTTTCTCCCCTGAGAACTGCCTACGTTTTTCCAAGTCATGCAGCAACATGTCGGGGGAAACCTTTGCCTAATAGAGTAGTGATGACTATAACCTGTTGAGATTTACAAAAAGCTGTTGAAGATTCTAACTAAGCCTATTGGAAACAAAATTAAAACAAAACAAAAACAAAAACAACTGGCTATGTAATGTCCATCATTAAGGGCAGATTTTATTTAACATTTTACAGGAGAAAATGGTCCCTGGTTTTCAGATATTGCTTTAAAAAACAAAAACAAAACAAGTGAAAAATGAGTGAGTCACCCCTACCCCTGTAAGTGGAACCAGCCTCCCAACCCTGCACATCCTTCCACTAGCCCCCAGAGTGAAAGCTCAGCTACGCAGTAAAGTCTCTCATCTCTGCTCCCAGTTAGCTGACCCCTGTTTGGTCAGTCCCCTCAGCTCTGACTCATTTGCTTGAGCCAGAAGCAGCAGTAATGAATAAACTCGGCTGGTTTGTCCTGGGCTCTGATGCTCTTTTTGACCCTCCTTACTTAAAAGCCCCTTTGATAGCAGGTTCTGCGGCTTAGACTGTTATGCTCTTGACTCTGCAGCTCACCCAAGCGTCACTGCATCTACTACTCCAGGTACAAGTACTCCATAGGCTTACTCTGGAACACTGGGGCCAGGATCCAAACCTATCTAGCTGGGCCTGTTTACATCTCTACCAGGGAAGGGGGATCCAACAAAATGTGGCAACACTCTTAGTAGGAAAGTACTGAAAGAGAGCTTTTTCTAGTCATTCTTGGCTCTTAGCGCTTCATTTTCCCTTTTTGTAAACACACATGTACACACACCCTTCATAATAAATACCTGTCTTGACTTCTTTATAGATTCTTTCATAAATCAAATAAGGTAATGAAAGGGAAAATGTCTCAAAAAAGGAGAATGCATAGCATCCCTTTATAGGCATTTCCAAATCACTTTTTTGAAACCTGTTGCCTCTTAAAACAATAATTGTGCGATGAATCTTCCCTGTAGATGTTTTCAGACCACATATTGGTGGATGAGCTCTAATCGCTCTCTTTGGCTGTCCTTGCCACCAGAGGCCTCCTGCCTGCCTCTCCAGCTTATGTTCTTGCACCTACCCATTCAGACCCTAGGTCTAGCTAAGCTGGACTTTGTGTTGTTCCTAAACACTGCCTGACCTTTTCTGCCTTCCTGCATCTGAACCTACTCTTTTCTGTTATGAATGGTGCCTGATTATCCATCTCCTATGGAAATCATCTCTCTGATCTTCAAGTGTCAGCTGTCATTTTACATGTGTATTAATTATCTATTACTGTGTAACAAATTGCTACAAACTTAGTGGCTTAAATTAACACTTGTATTTTCTGTGGGTCAGTGTAGCCTAATAAGAAATATATATTTGGCCTCTGCCCCCAGTTCTTGACACAGAGCTCCTAAAACCCTGGGAATTTCCTTAGTGATAGAGGTGCTAGGGGCTTTTTTTTTTTTTTTTTTTTTTTTTTGTTCTGATACTAGGTCTTTGACCCTGGTTCCTGACACAGAGCTCCTAAATCCCCTGGAATTTCCTGAGTGATAGCATCTATTGTTCTATGAAGCAACTCTTTGTGGACCCCTGGACAGCTTCAGGATGGGGCTGGGCACCAGAGACCAAGCCATGATTAGAAACTTGAAATTTTCAGCCCCACCCACCATCCTCCAAGGAGGGGAGAAGGTCTGAAGACTAATAATTGGTCATGCCTATGTGATAAAGCCCTCATAAAAATTTCTGAACAACAGGGTTTGAGTTGGTGAATGCATCTACATGATGGGAGGGTAGTGCACCCTACTCTACAGGAACAAAAGCTCCTGTGCTCAGGATCCTTCTGGATCTCACCCTGTATACCTCTTCATCCTGACTGTTCATCTGTATCCTTTATTATGTATTTTTGTACTAAACCAGTAGAGGTACATTAAGTGTTGCCTTGAGTTCTTCTGTAAGCCACTATAGCAAATCATTGAACCTGACTGAGTAGGGGGTCATGGGAACTCCTCTCCCCAATATGTAGCCAGCTCAGAAGTGTGGGTACCCTAGAAACCCACTATGTACATTTGGTGTCTGAAGTTGGGGGCAGTCTAATGGGATTGAACCCTTAACCTGTGAGGTCTGTGCTAAGTGTAGGTAGTTAGTGTCAGAAATGAATTAAATTATAGGACATCCAGAGAATTAGGGAATTGTTTGGTGTGGAAAACCCATTATTTTTGGTGTCCAAGGTATTGTGAGTAAATAAGGCTTTCGTTTAGTCAGGAATCTGGACATGGCTCAGATCAGTCCTCTGCTTCAGAGTTTCTCACAAGGCTATAATCAAGGTGTCACTCATCTGAAGGCTAAGCTTATGTGGTTGTTGGCTGTATTCAGTTCCTTGTGGGCTCTTGGGCTGAGGATCTCAGTTCTATGCTGGCTGCTGGCCAGAGGCTGCCCTCAGCTGCTTGCTGCATTGGCCTCTGTATATGGCATCTGTCTTCATTGGATCCAGAAAGGAAGAGAGTGTGCTAACAAGATAGAAGATGCAGTCTTATGTAACCTAATCACAGAAGTGACATTCCATCATCTTTGCCATATTCTGTTGGTTAGAAGCAAGACATGGGTCCTTCCCATACTCAAAGGGAGGGGATTATACAAGGGTGTATAGCTCAGGAAGTATGAGGATCAGTGAGGATCATCTTAGACACTGCTCACCACAAGATGTTTCCTCCTTCTTTTTTTCCACCGAAATATGTGATCTTTCTCTTCTGTGACTCGTCTTCATAGCTACTTTTTCTTTTTTTTTTTTGCTACTTTTTTTTTCAATTTATATTCCATCACAGATCTTATTGTTGAATGTTTTCTTTTCTTCCCTCATGTAACTGTTTTTGCTCATCTTTCATCCACTTGCAACTCTGAGAACAGTTTTGTATTTAACAAAAACTCTGCAAAAGACTCCCCTTCTTTTCCTTCTTTGAAACCAAAGAAGAACCAAGATTGCTCTCCTGCTTAACACCACAGTCTTTTTTGTCCACAGCAGCTCTATAGGATCTATTATAAAACCTTCAGATTTGCCAATTTGGCATCAAAAGCAATGACTCATTAGTGTCTATATAACCTGGCTGGAAAAAAAAAATAACCTGGCTGGGGTGATCCGCATTAGTCTGATTTGTATTTAGAGTTAGAGCTTGTTACCTTATTAAGGAGAAACAATTTTCCATCAGAGATGTTTCACACATTAGCTGTTTTTGAGTGGTGCATTGTTCTGTTTCCTAGGGGGCCTGATGGATCTCAGATAATAATGCAGTCTATAAAAACCAACTCTTTAAACTGTCTGTTTTCTTTTGCCTGCTAATGATCACATTGTGGTCCTGCTTTTTTAGGTCACAGCAAATGAATTGATAAAGAAGACTGGCTCTTAGAGAAGCAGCATTTTCATTCTGTCCCTTTTACCCAAGCAGTAGGCTGGATCTTACTATTCCTGATGGAGATGTTCAGTAGAATATCTATCTTATGTGCTTTAAGAAGCTTGGAACATAAGAGATATATAATATATGTTTGATATACATAGAATTGAAGACTCAGAACACAGCAAAACTCATCTAGTCTAGCTTCCCATTCTTTGAGGCCAATTTCCACTCAACCCTCCAAGATAGCTTTAGCACCTTTTTCATTTTTTGAAGTTTTGATGGATAGCTAGTCCTGAGCGATCAGGTAAAGAAACACTGGTTTGATTTTAATAAACACTGTGTTCTGGTGTTGAAATAAGCACATCAGGTTATTAAAGATTGGCCCCTTTAAGAAAAACTCAGATGAAAGTTAACTTGGAGGAATCATCTGTCTGCTGGGAAAGATGCAGAATTAGTAAGTGAAAGCCGACTACATTGTGTGCCTACATTTTGGGTCTTTGGGGAGCCATGAGGCTAAAAGCCAATTAAAGCTTCAGTAGAGAGAAATTTAAAAGTGGTTTCTCCTGGGCAAGAGAAAGATTTGGAGCAGAGAGTGCTTGGAGAAAAGCAGGAGAGTGTTGATGATGTAATTAATACAGCTAACAGCTGGGAATGGGAATCAGTGCAGAGCTCTGAGAAGATGACCCTGTGAGAAACTCAAGTTTGGGCCTGAAAGCCACACTATCTAGGTT
Source organism: Canis lupus baileyi (assembly GCF_048164855.1). Lineage (NCBI taxonomy): Eukaryota > Metazoa > Chordata > Mammalia > Carnivora > Canidae > Canis > Canis lupus. Next base: position 45,692,818 of record NC_132861.1, read on the forward strand.
TTGACTTCAGCTCCAGAACCTGAAGGCATCTCTGTGTGGTCAGCCTGGTGAGGAGAGTGACCAAACTCTGCCATTTATGCAGGGTTTGAAGAATATGCAAATTAAAACAATATAGAAAAATTGGTAGTAAAGGGATTTTTCCTTTTAATGCTTGAGTATGAACTTTCTTTTCATTCATCTATTCATCTTGTTCTTTTAATATGTCAAGTCCTCCTTTTCCCAGTCTTTACCCTTCTGTCTACTCTCACTCATTGTTATCATCTAATTGATGTTCCCAACCTCTACCCTGAGATGTAGAACCATATCTCCAGCTTGGATGGAGGACATTATCATACTTGTATCCCATTGTCATCCCAAACTAAAAATTTTCCCCAGAGTTGATTGCCTTCTCTGAGTATCTTATCACTCAGGTAGATCTCTCAAAAATGTTTTCTTTTCCACTTTCACTTCCATCAAATCTATCAGGATCCAGAAAGTTGTGTGGCATCATGGGAAGAACATGAGGTGCCAGCATTCGTGAGACTGGTACCCATGGGCAAGCCTGTTATTTGATCTTTGGGAGCCTCATTTCTCCTGTTTCTATAATTGGCATGATAATACCTGCCTACCTCATTGGATTATTGGAGAGTACTAAATGTGGTAGTGTATATAAATCACCTAACACAATGCCATATGTGTGCAGTAGGTGCTCAATAGCTAGTTACTAGTTTTATTGTGAATGCACAGAGCCCAGAGACTGGGAGTGTTCAGGGTCACTGTTTGGAGATGCCATTTGCATTTGATCCTCCCTTGAAATTGTGGATCTCAGCTTGGAATGTAGTGAGTTTCCTCCTCTAGCACTTTGCATGAGTTTGGCTTGTATGTTTCAAAGAAAACCTGCTCTACCTCGCCCCTCATGGACCCCCCTCAGCTTTCAGCCACCACACTCACAAATGCCTTGTGTCTAGACTCCTCCCCTCCTCCATTTGTTTTCATACAGAGAAGGTGGCATCTCTTTCTTTTTGACTGAGGCTAATCTTTACCCCTGGTTTCTGATCCCAACCCTTCCTGCCCAGGGCCCCCTCCTGTTCCTAATTGTGTCCTCTTCAACCACACCTTTCTGTAGTGGTTCCTTCCTATCAGCAGTTAACCATGACCAAGACTCCCTTATCTTAAAAAAATAAAATAACAACAACGTTGTTGTGATTTCTCTGTACCCCTACAGCTCCCACCCTGTATTATTCTAGTCTTGCACAGTCAGACTTCTGGAGCCTACTCCACACCCTCATCTCCTCCGTTTACCTTTCAATCAGTTCCCCATGCATGACATTCTGACTTCACTGTGTTTCCTTCTTTCATATTAGTTTCACAAAGGTTGCCTGTGACCTTGTGATTACTAAGGCCACTCTGTTGACCACGTTGAAATGCGTGTTTTTTTGGTTTTCTTTTTTTTTTCCTTTCTTTTTCCTCCTCCTCCTCCTCCTCCTTCTTCTTCTTTTCTTCTTCTTTCTTCTTTTTTCTTCTTCCTCTCACCCCACATTAGCCTGAATTTTCTCCTACCTCCCTGACTGTACCTCAGTATCCTTCTAGGCTTTTCTAATTTCTATTTCATAAATATTGGTGTTTCTCCCTGCCATGACCCTTGTCATTCCAAACCATCTATGAGGAGGCCAGTCTACTCATCCGTTTGCCCTCTGTACACAGATGACACCCTCATTTCCATCTCTAGCCCAGATCAGATCACCTCTAACTCACTAAGTCTTGATAGAACTTATATCTCCTCTTGGTTGCTTGAAGATGCTCTTCCTGTGGTGGCTCACTGCCCATTTGTCTATAGTGTGGCTCTCACACTTTAGAGTGAGTCAGAAGCCCCTGGGAAGCTTGTTCTAACACAGACTGCTGGGCCCCACCCCCCAGAGGTCCTGAGTCTCTAGATCTGGGGTGGGGCCTGAGAACTTGCACTTCTGAGAGTTCCCAGGTGATAACTGTTGCTGGTCAAGGAACTCTACTTTGAGAACTTCTGTTTAAGGAATTGAGGCAGTTTCCCCCCATTTCTTACTCTACCCCATTGACCTTTCTTTTTTCTCTCCCCACTAGCATAATCTTGTCAGATTTTAAGTACTTCGCTATTCAGAAGTCTCCATCCCCTCTGCTGCTAGTCTGATTCTAGTTATTGCTAACTAGTTTTTCTTTTTCTTTTTTAAAGATTTTATTTTAGAGAGAGAATGAACCAGGGGGAAGGGCAGAGGGAGAGAGAGAAGCAGACTCCCTGCTGAGCAGGGAGCCCAACACAGGGCTCTATCCCAGGACTCTGAGATCATGACCTAAGCTGAAGGCAAACACTTAACCAATGGAGCCACCCAGGCCCTATGACTGGCTTTTCTGTCTCTAGTCTTCTCCTAAATCTGCTCTGTACACAGCAACCAGTGAGCTTCTTAAAGTGTAAGTCATGCTAATCTCCTGCCTAATTTGTTCTATAGCTCTTCTTTATTTTTGGGATAAATCCAAACTTCCTAATGTTGACCTAGCTTCTGCCTATTTATAGAACACCAGCTCTCGTTTCTCCTTACTTCACACAGAAGGCACCAAGCATACAGAAAAGTAATGAGTAATTTAAATATATAGCAGTTATTGAGTGCTTACTGTGTTCTAGCCACTATAGCACTTTTACACACATGAAGTTTGTTTAACTTTCCTATTAATCCTATAAAATTGGTTACATGTTACAGAGGAGGAATTGTGACCCATTTTATAATGTTGCCATCGTCCTGTACACCAGTCATGTCCAGTCAGTTGTACCCAGGATGACAGGGCTATATTCCCTCAAAACTCACTGCAAGAGATGATGATGATGATGATGATGATGATGATATCAACAACAACAGTATTAATAGTATCTAACAGCTTTTGTTATTGAACTTTGTACCATGGCACTACCTGTGAACATAAATTATGTAAACTATTCCTGATTTACTAGGGCGAAAATTCACAGAGGAGTGACTTGTTCAAAGCCATATAGTTCAAGGACATAGGACCGACATTTGAATTTAGATCTTGTGATTTCAAAGCTCATACTTTTAACTACTCCATCATCCCTGTGGGTGGAAGCAGTGAAATTATATGGAGAGCTGTTTATCATTTGGCATCTTGTAAAATTTAAAAATTTTCAATGTCTATAACTGAATTATAAAGTTTTTGGCAACCCTCTCCTCCTTACTGAAACCCACCCGCATGTACCTATCTTTCTTCCAGATCTCATCATACTCTGGTGGTTAGACTTGGAGTCATGCTGGGTCCTGACACCCCCTCTACTAACCATCTCCTTGGATGAACCCTGGGATAAGTTATTTTATGTCTTTGAATGGCTGATTGCTATTCTCTGAAAATCAAAATAGTAGTACTTCTCTCAGGGGGTTGGTGAGAAAAATGTGAGATTATCTGCCTCTTCTCTCTTTCCCTTGTGCTTCTGCCTTAGGTAACATTGGGCACTGTCACAATAGCTTCCTCACTGTCTCCCTGTTGTGTTGCCTGCACAGATCACCACGGTCTCCTCCCTTGTTCTCACTCTGTCACTCTCTAAATTATGCTCTACACTGCCACCTGAAAAATATTTGTAAAATATAAATCCTGGGGACTTTCTGTTAATAGTAACGGTGGGCTGTTATTCAGATACACTCCTGCCTGCTGAAACAACTAAAAATATTTGTGTAAAGTAAAAAAACAAAACAACAACAACAAAAAAAAAAAACCAAAATTTCGAGCATTAAAGAGCTGACAAGCATTACCAAGTTAAAATTGGAATGGGGAATCTAGGCAATATGACAGATTAGAACAGCAGTAGTGAGGGACAGAAATAAAGCAGCTGGTGTCTCACAAGGAGCTGGGATGCCAAAAGGCTACACCATGTGGATGAGAGTAAACCTGAAATGTACCAGCTCTCACTTGGAATTACAGCCCAAGTTCAAGCTGATTGGCTCAACCAATCTCAAGTCTTGAATTGGCTGAAGGACAGTCATGCCTTCAGGTGCCTGGCAAAACCAAGTGGAAATTCTTTCCAAAGGAAGGGAAGGTTTCTTCAACCAGGCCTCAAGTTATTTGGTGACCAGCACATAAATATAACCAGGCACCCAAGGAGACCGTGCTCCAATGGCAAGAACCATCAACAACCACAAACAATAGAAACAACCCTTCAGAAACATCATCAGATAGTGGAATCTATATTAAAAAAACAAAAACAAAAACAAAAACAAACAAAAAAACAAAACAAAACAAGAAACTACTGCATTTAAAGAAATAAAAGATAAGCTTAAACATATATACAAAGAATAGGAAACTGTGAAAGGTGACAAATCAAACTGAAAAAGGCAGCAATTAAAAATTCTAGAAATAGCATAACTTTCATGAAATTAACTCACTGGATAAGGAAATGTGTAATATATTTGATGACATAGTTTAAGGAAAAATTCCTCAAGGGTGAATTTAACAGAAGATTGGATAAAGCTAAAAAATTAACAAACTAGAAGACAGTAAGAAAAAATTATCTATAGTAAGCATGGATAGACAAATGGAAAACACAGAGGAGGAAGGTCTAAGTAACTTAAAGTCCTAGAAGGAGATGGATGAAAAAATAAGCAAAATGAAATTTAAAGGTAATGGCTGAAATTTTCCATTACAGCTGAGATCCCAGACCACAGATTTAAGATGACTAATGATTGCAAATTGAATTTTTTTTTTTAAATCCTAACTTAGGTACATCAAGATGTAACTACAGAAAATCAAAAGCAAAGAGAAAATCATAAAGCAGCTAAAGAAAATGATTTTCTTCATAGGCGTTAAAGACTGACCATTAACCATCAACAAATATAATTCTAATCTTGTTATCCTCAAATTTTTCAATAGCTTTCTATTCCTATAAGATAAAATACATACTCTTCAGCATGTCATTAAGGCCTTTTGAGGTCTTTTGGTCCCAGCAACTTTTTTAGACACATAGAACCTTCCTCCTTCTCCATTTATTCTCAATTGTGTGCCTTTGCACATGTTCCTCTCCCTTTCTAGAATGTTCCCATGCTCATCCATCTACCTAGCTCCTACTCAGTCGCCTTGCTAGTTTCAGCTCAGGGGTTACTGTCAACCAGCCTGGCTCCCTTCTCATTGCCTTGGTGCACACTGCTTACCAGTTGTCACCAGCACCATGTACTTTCACTGTTTGCATCTTTGTCTCATTTTTAGCAGACAGGCTCTCTGTAGACAGAGATGGGGTCATTTGCAGTACCTGATATTCCACAGATATTTAGGACCTTCACTGGGTTGACTCTTGCATTTCAGTTGGTTCCATGGCCACTTAAGCAGTATCTTAATGCAGCTTTTTGTGGCTCTTCCCATGATGGTCTGATTGCTTGTATGGAAAACTGGTCACCATAGTCAACCCCAGGGTCCCTGTACACTGCCAGCTGGGTTTGTCTCTTCATCACTCCTATTTCCTTGATGAAACTAAAATAACAATACCCACTCCACTGATAATATGAAGTTGTGGATAGATCAAATGAAGTAATATACGTGAACACACTGTGAAAACTCCACTGATAGTATGAAGTTGTGGATCGATCAAATGAGGTAATATACGTGAACACGCTGTGAAAACTCTTTGGCACCATTCGGTTCATTAGGTTTATTTCAGAGTGAGAGACATGGTTGGGCTGGAATCTTGCAAAGAAGGGAACTCATTGGTGCCCCTGAGTTTTGGCTTTGGCGTGAGCTGGTTGTGAGGTCCTACTAGAACGACCATCAATGTTATGTCTGGTACACTGGCAGCATAGCAAATGTTTATAACATGAACGTTGTCTTGCCCCATGAGGACTTGTGCTGTCATTTCTATGTTTCACTGGGGAGAGGGGTACATAAACAAGTTTTCCTGGTTGTTTGATTTTGAGAGATCTGAAGGGAAATAGTTTCGTTTATAAATACATATTGCAGTTTTCATTGAGTTCTTGGAAATAGTAAATTTCTGTGACCCTTCATCTAGAGATGAGAAAAGCTTGGATTTGGCACTTTGTCATTTATTTGATTGGATAGATTGAAACTCCTTTTGCCCAATTCCTTGCCTTTTTTCTTCACATTGCCTCCATTTGGCATTATAGTCCAATCATCTGAAATTCTTCTGATGTGTTTGTGAAGTGTTAAGAATCATCAGACTTCTCAGTCTATTTATATATGAGAAGACCAAATCAGAATAATTTTAAAAAAGATTTTATTTATTTATTTGAGAGACAGAGGCAGAGCATGTGTGGGGGGAGAGGCAGGGGAAGAGGAGAGAAGAGACAAGCAGACTCCCCACTGAGTGCGGAGCCTGACACAGGGCTCAATCCCAGAACCCTGATATCATGACCTGAGCTGAAGTCAGATGCTTAACTGAGCCATTCAGGCACCCCCAGAATCATTTTTCTTACAAAATCAGGTGTTGGGTTTGCACTTGATAGATGTAAGTGGCCCTATCTACTTTTTAAGTGTTTAAAAAAGAAGTTTTAAACAATCTGTAGAAAGAGATTAGGATTTCACCAGACTTTTCTTCCTAGAGTATTTACTGGGGGAATATAACGTATTGTTGCTTATATTAGTAGTGTATCTATTTCTCTCTTTTATCTAAATTCTCTCTTTTGGATGAAGGATTTTGGTAGTCACTAGTTTCTAGAGTCTTTTGATCTAGAAGGGACCACAGAGAACATGGGCCACATCTGCCTTTAGTATGGCAAAACCGAAGGCTGTGGCGAAGCCTACCCTTTACCCTTGTGAGGACTCTCAGCCTACCCTGTTCTAGTAGTTTCATCATGGAGTTTTAGTGCTCTGTCAAGCCATTTTTCCTGATATTTAATCATAAGCTCCTTTAATTTGAGCCCATTTTTCATATACTAAGTCATCCATGGTGATAGAAATACGCTAGCATCATCCTTCTCAGACACATTTCTCCAGTTTGCTCTCTTAGCTCTCATTTCTACTACCTAATTCAAATTCTGATTATATCTCATCTAGACTGCAACTGCAGCTTTCTAAAATCTTTGCTACTCTTGTCTTTCCATTCAATATTGCTTCCAAATTCATAGACCTGGAATGTATGTGTCCCTTACCTTTAAAATGCTTTATAGGATAGTGTCCACGCTTGTCATTTCCATGATCTGGACCATATGTTAGGAAGTATGTTCTGTTGAGAATGGCATTAAATCCTAAAATATTAGTGGTCTAAAGGAAAGAAATTTATTTCTATCTCATATAAAAGAAGACTAGAAGTAGGCAGGCCAGGGTTCAGAGGGTAGTTCTACAGTCTTAGCTCATTCTGCTGTGCTGCTCTGCAGAGTAGAAAGCATCCCTGTCCTGTGGCTTCTGGGACCACGATGAGTGCTTGAAGTTCAGCTGTCGCATCCACATTACAGCCAACAAGAAGGAAGAAAGAGGGAATGCTGGGCCCCCATCTTTCAAGGACACTTACTGAAAATCACTTAAAACACTTTAACCTGCATTTTATTGGCTAAAACTGAGACATACATGTCACACTTAGTTGCAAGAAAGCCGAAAAAAATGTAGTGTTTTAACTAGTTTACCCAGCTAACAATTGAAGTCCTTGTTGCCAGGAAAGAAGAGGCTAGATCTTGGGCAGTAACTAGGATATCTGCCATAGGATCTTGCCACCAGCCTTGTTCCTCTCTCCACCCCAGTGCCTTCTCTCCCACCCCTCGTACCTTCAGCCCATTAGTGGCTGCAGTGAATCTCATACTGGTCCTTTACCATGTCAGGCCTTTTCACAGCTCTGGGCCTTTACCTGTAGTGCCCTTTCACTTTATCATGTCTCTTACATCTAGACATCTTTTGAGGCCATGTCACTCTGTCTGTACAGTTTTCTTACCTCCTTAACAGTGACAACACACAGTAAGTAATTCCTGGAGCCATGTGGCAGTGAAAGAGCTTTCTGAACTTAGTAATGGAACACATTTGAATCCCTTTTCCCCAGCTTGACCTGGAAAGTATAAATATGGAAGGACTCAGCATATGGACCGTGTTTAAAGCCACAGCCCAGATCTATCTTTTTGAGTTCCAGACCTTTCTATTGAACTGGTTACTCAACATCATCATTTGAAGGTTTCATAGGTGGCCTCAAATAGAAACACCTCTGAAGAAGAACTTTTGATTTCCCCCTCCTCCTCTGGACTTTCCTGCACCAGTAATGATGCCTCTATCGACCTGGTTGCACATGTCAGAAAGCTGGAAATAACCCTTCACTTCTTGTAGCTAGTGGTCCTTGAGCTCTCATATTTGATTACCCTCAAAATCAATTGGTTCAACTCCAGAATATGTCTTACATGGATCTTTGCATGTATGGACCTCTGGGCTCCCTCTCTCAGGCTGCTTAAACCTCACCTCGGGCAGTGTCACTTTCATGCACAAAATCCTTAGGCAGCTTGCCATTGTATTTAGGTTTCAATTTAGGATGCACCCTAAAAGACCCCAGCTGCCTTGACTCCTGTTACCTCTCATTCTTATCCCTTGCCATGCCCAATCTTACGCTCACTATGCTCCGGCTACCTGGTCTTCTTTCTGTTCCTCATTTGTGCTGAGAACTTCCTACCTCTGCCCCTTCCCAAGTGCCATTTCCCACCTGAGGTCTTCTGTTCCCTTCACCACACCATCCTCAGGTGTCAGATTAAATGTCACTTCCACGAAGGGCCTTTCCCTGACCTCTTATTCTAAATTGTATATTGAGAGAACTCTTCCTCCTTGGGACTTTCCTTCTTAGCCTTCATCACAATTTAATAATTTTATATTTATTGAGTGGTTATTTATTGAATATCACTTGCACATTAAAGTATATGTTCTATAAGGGCGGAAATCACATTTCTTTTATTCACTACTGAATCTTTAATGCCCATTGCTCAATAAATACACATGGAATTAATGAATAAATGAGAATCTCATGATTAAAAGTGTGGTAGATCTCTCATTAAACTGACATCTTTGCTATTAGTGTAGCAAGACATAGTTGTTGGAAACCTGTGAAGGTGATTCACCTTTTTAATCTGGCGTTGCATTTCTTCACATTCATTGAACATGTCTATGATGCTTACCTGCAGGGAAATAAACTCAGTTTAATGTATTGGAATGCATTTTCGAACAAAGCTTCGTTTCTGTCAGGTTATTCTTATAAACCAAGAAGCTGAAAAGGTCATGTGCAGGTGTGATATCTGAAAATCACGATTGACTATTGTGGACATTGCTGCTAGAAACATCGGGGTGCAGGTGTCCCACCGTTTCATTGCATCTGTATCTTTGGGGTAGATCCCCAACAGTGCATTGAGCTGTCTTCCATTGCTAGCCCTCTTTGGATGCAACTTGGCGTAACCTTTGGAACAGAAGACTTGCTTGTTGTTGGAATGGAATTAAAGCAACAGTCATTTTAAGTTGGAACCATGAGTGACTGTGATGGAAGTTTGTGTGCTCAGGATTTGGGCTGCCTTAGAAAACCCCTCACTACCTTGTATGGTTGCCAACTCTTGAGACTGAAAGTTCAGACAGCAGATATCTGGGTAGAGTGTCCTGGTTCACAGTTTTTCCAGGTGCCTAACTTTTCCTGAATGATCTTGTTCTATAGAACACATTGGCAAGATACATTTGTGGTGCAGATTAAGAACTTGTGTGGGTTTTTTTTTTCTCCCCAAGAGTATAAAAGATGTTGTTCTGGAAGCATCTAATGATCTTGGAATCCTGAACTAAGGTCTAAGATAAAAGATGAATATCCTTTTACTGATGGACAGGCTGATCAACAATGGGAAAGGTTTTGTTTGTTTTTTATTTTTGGAAAACAGAATTCTGCTTCCAGTGGACACTATTCTAGGTATATTTCAGCATAGATGGAAAAGCAAACAGTTGATCATTCTTAAGCCCCAGTAGGTCAGATCATGTCAGTGTTTCCAGAGTTCGCTCAGAATGGTAAAACTTGGCCTTAAGCTGAGCCCTTGCTAAGAGGCGGCCAGTCGTGAAAAGGATTTATTTATTTATTTTGGCCTTGGTCATGTCTAATGATGATAAGTACAAGTCTCTTAGCTGTCTGGAGTGGGGCCCACATGAATTGGTTGTGACCCCTAGACTCCAGGAACTCCAGAAGAGTTGGATAAGAATATTTTGTGGGGGAATTCTAACACATAAAAATACAAGATATTAAATGTTCAAAAGTGTGTCATTTGCTGCATTTGTTCATGAGTGATTTTAATACTTCTGGTACAGGGCCTGACTCCCTCTTTATTGGGGAGATGTGGTTTCAGTTTCTTGGGTGAATGTGCATTTTATAAGTTTCTTAAGAAAGGAAATTAAACATTAAAAGACTTTAAATACTCTTTATATAATGTCACTAAGAAAAGCCAGGAAAATCAGGGTTGGCTTTTTTTATTTATTTAATAAATATAATCTATTTTCCACCATTTTGTTTGTTATGGCTGGTACCAAAGTACTTTTAAAAGTTAATATTTATTTTGATTTCAGCAGATGTGCATAATAAATTAACCTATCTCTATTCTTCATTGTGGGCTGGGGCAGTATTTCACATCTAGTTTGTTTGGCATTTCACACACTAAGCCCATTAGTTCAATTCAGCATAGTTTGATGCTCTCTACTTGTATGACACTTAGCATTTGAATAACGTTAAATAGATCAAATGTGGCCTGCTGAGTGTGAGCATTAATGCAATTTGGTGATGTGATTGACCTTAGCTAAGTCCCTTAACTACTGTGGGCCTGGGTTTCCTTTTCCGCAAAATGAGTAGTTTAGGGTAAATGATGCTCTGAATTTAAAAATCCCATGAGATGCCTGGATGGCGCAGTTGGTTGAGTTGTTAAGTATCTGTCTGACTCTTGGTTTCGGCTCAGGTCATGATCTCATGGGCTCAGCCAGAGTCTACTTAAAGAGTCTTTCCCTCTGTCCCTCTCCCTGCTCATGCTCGCATACTTGCATATGTTGTTCTCTCTCTTATTTATAAATAAATAAATAAATAAATAAATAAATCTTTATTTGTTCTCTCTCTTATTTATAAATAAATAAATAAATCTTTTAAAAAAAAATCCCGTGAATCTGTATGCCTAATAGATATGCGTCTAACTGATTCCTCTTCTTTCCCTCTTTCTTCTTAATTTAGGAAAGGAGGATGCTGATGCTCTAGTTACAAAAGAAGAAAGCACCTCCACGTCACAGGACACAAGAGCTTCACCAGAGAAATCGCTGCAAAGATCAGCAAAGGTCATTGCCTACAGATTTTCTGCATTTGTCCAAATGACTGTCACCTGAACTACCTGTCAAAGGTGTCTCATGCAATTCAGTTAGGGCTGTAGTTGGTCAGTTAATCAGAAAAGTCAGTGGAAGCAAGGAGTCATAAAAAGCTAATATTTTGTGTAATTTTAAAGATATACATATATGTTGATTTGCCTGTGTTTGGATGAAGGTCCAAAGCCTTTTCTTTGTGTGTGGGTGTGTTTGTTGAAGTGCTACATTATCTTTTTCTGCTTAAACCACACTGGTAATGTGTCATATTTGATTTCCAGTTTGCGTTATGTAAAGTGGAGTGAGGATTTAGGTACTATGTGAAGCAATCTAACATAGACTCCTAGATTCTTGTTTTTTGCTTCAATTTTTTTTATTGTCATCATGTCTATATCTAATTCAAAAGTAGGTTTTAAATGTCTTTTTTAGTTTTTTCCAAATATTTAATTTAGTTATTGTAGATACAAAATTGCTTTTGCATCCTGTCTGTTGATTTGCATAGTTCAATTTTATTTTTCAGTTATATATGCTGGTGGCATATTTGGATAAGGGATCAAACACAGCTGACCCTGGCTATCAAATGGCTCAGGATAGAAGAAGTGGTTCAGTAGGTGGTAATAAGCCTGAGGCTTTCTCCACCAGAGGCATCCTTCAGCATGTTTAACCTGCAGTTGTAGTGTTGCCACACAATCTAGCAAGTGGGTTAGCACAGTACCTCTTGGATATTGACAAGAAGAATTTCTGAATCGTATTACACGTATGTTGCCCTCAACTGCCTGTCCAGTCATTTTAATGAGCATTTTGAATACTAACCATATAAAGTATAGCAGGCAGCATGCTAGGTATGGAAGGTTGTAATGAATGGAAAGCCTGTGGGCTAGAGATGGCTTACAGGCTTGTGTTTTGTGTGACCTGTGCAGCATTTACAAATTTTGACTAAGCAGCTTACAAAAAAAAAAAAAAAAAAGTCTCCTGGCTTCTCTTGACAGAAGAAAACATCCAGCAACACTAGGCCACATTCTTCAATGACTTGAGTCAGAGCTGAGTACAGACAGCCCTCTGTAGATGGAACTTGTGTTCTGCAATTTGCTACTGCACCCCAATGGTCCCCTCTCTCTTGCTGGGTTTGTTTGGGTGTTTTGGATAGTTTCTTAGTAAATTCAATCTAAAATCACAAGGCAAAACAGCACTTGTGTGGTCAAGTCATTATTACTACAACTAATGTATGAATCACAAGTAATGTAAGCTGCTTCATACACTTCTCATGTCAGATAGTAAAACAATAAGCAGGGACTTCTAGATCAGACAAGATGGCATAGACTCGTTTCTCCTTGCTCTTTCCTACTAGAAAACTATAAACCCTGAAAATAACAAGAGGCAACCATAGGATAATTCTGAAAGGTGAAGAGAGGAAGACAAGCTAGTTAGAGACTTGAGAGCAAGAGGAACAACATAACAGCAGAGGACTTTACAACCCCTCCACCAACAGAGGAGGACCAGGCCCAGTGTTTCTGGATCTAACCTAGCAATAGAAGGGGGCCCAGGCAGACTTGCTCCTCAGTCCGATCTAGCGGGGTCCCTCTGACAACACCAGGCACTCCTGGCAGTACCTACAAGAATTAACTGGGAGCCTTCCTGACAATTATAAGTGGCTAGGAGAAGGGCTCCCCTTTCCTGCCACAACTGAGATTTCTCTCCCCCATCAAGAGATACCAGGCATCTGGTGGCTCTGGCAGTTGGGATTCCTGCCAAAGAAGTGACCTAGCCCCAGAAGTTTCTTTGTCCCCATGGGCCTGAGATTTCTCTTCTCTCCCTTCTGCACCCCCACAGAGGTAGTAGATGGCTAGGGAATCCCAGTAACAAGGATCCTACCACAGCAGATGTGTGGTTCAGAAAATTTAATCTCATGAGTCTGAGACACTCTTTTCCCACCCAGAGACAGTGGGTCATCAGGTGGCACCAGGGTCCTACCACAACAAAAAACCTTAAATGGGAAGTTTCTTTGTCCCTGCATGGACGTGGATAAGAATCTGTTCCTAATCAATACTAGAGAGACTAGGTGGCCAGCCCTGAAGAAGTTCTTTTCACCCCGTTAGGCAATATGGGCAGAGACCAGTGGGAGCCCCAGTGGTTCCATGTTAACTAAACATCAGAATAGTACTTCAAAGTCTCTGCAAATTAATTTGTCGTTGGAACTACAGCCCACAAAATAGTTCAGGATCTCTATGCTAAACCAAGGCAGGATGACCTGCCTTCTAAAATAAAAGATTTCAGTAAGACCTTAAATCTCTAACATAATAGCCAAAGGTCCAGGATGTGATAGAAAATCATTTGTTATACTAAGAACTAAGACACTGTCACTTGAGTGAGGAGAGGCAACTAACCGATGCCGATACCAATGTGTTGCAGTTATCTGACAGTGATTTTAAATCAGCCATCATAAATATGCTTCAACAAGCAATTAAAAATTCTCTCAAAACAAATGAGTAGATAGAAAATCTCACCAAAGAAATAGAAATTATAAAAAAAGAACCACGTTGGAAATTTGAACTAAAAAATACAATAACAGAAATAAAATACTTTCAGGATGGGCTCAGTAGTAGGTAGAGGTGACTCAGCATAGGATTACCTAACTCGAAAACATGTCAGTAGAATTTATCCAATCTGAACAGAGAGAAAATAGGCTGGAAAAAGTGAACAGAGTTTCAGGAAGTTGTGGGGCAATAAAATGGATTCAACATTCAGATAATTGGAGTCCTAGAAGGAGAGGATCATCAAGAGAGTGGGCTTATAGATGGTGCTGACTGGAACAGGTTAAAAAATACTGTAGAGATTTTGAGATTGGAACAACAATTGTATAACACAAATGTGTAATGGTGTCCATATGCATCATTGTAATTCTCTTCTGATGGACTCCATAGTTTGTGTTTGAGGTTGGAGAATAGCAGTGGCTGAACTGTCCCAGAATTGAGGATTTTTTAGGGTGGGTGTGGTGGAAGGCCAACAGAGGTGAGGCATTTGATGATGGAGGTGAGAAGACTAGAAGCAATGGAACATGATGTCCCTTGGAGGTAGGAAAGGATTCAAGCATTAGATATAGCAAACAGACACAGAGAGCAGGCTGAGGTCAAGGCACTAGTAATCTTGATGTGGTGAAGAAGCCATGGAGCGGGGCACAGGAGAGTAAGGGAGCTGGATGACAGGTTAGTCTGAGATGATAAGATTTGGACCAGACCCAGAAGATGCTGAGAGGTAACCATGAGGATGAGTTGCTGAAATGGAATGGAAGTGAAGGCCACCAGCATTGAAGGGATACTAGGACTATAAGGGCAAAATATTGGCTGAGTCATTCGCCTGGAGATGTAAGCCAGGTACTGTAGAGCAGCTAGGAGGTCCATGGATGACAGTAACAAAAAAGGGATAGCCTGAACCATGGAAGGACACAGACCCATGCATGAGGCAAGAAGAGTAAATGGTCTGAATGTGACCATATAGCACAGGAAAACATGGATGTCTCATTCAGGGGCTGTGTATGAAGAAGGAGCAGTCTCTGTGCAAAGGGCCTGGGATAGACAAGCACATGTGAGGACAAGATCAAGGATTCCTGACAGAGGAGACAGCAGCTTGTTCAAAACAGAGTGGTGTTTTTCAAAGAAGAAGGAAGAGTTAGGAGAACATAGAGCCTATCATGGGACTGAGATTTGATGAGAGGACAGGTGTCCAATGGAGCAGCAGCCAGGTGCCTCTGGGGCAGAGGAGAGGCATGCTGACTGGTTGGAGATTCTTGGATTCTTGCTAGACAGGCTGAAGCCCCACATGGAGTCAGACATGAACAAGAGTGGTAGCCAGCTCACCAGCAGTCTAAGCCTTGGCTCAGGGGTCAGAGTGGAATGCTGGCAAGTAATTCCAGGGAAGAGACCAAAGTGCAGATGGTCTGCAGTGGGAAAAGGAAACAGTTCAGAAAGGACTTTCCAGGGTGAGTTAGGGGATTCACTTTCTTCAGGAATGCTTCTCTTTTGGTAGAGGTAGTATGTCCTTGTAGTGGTGTGGTGGCCTGAATCTTTGCCTGGTGAAATGAAAGAGTGGATTTAATGTTGGAAAGAAGGAAGGTGAAAAGGTTTCCAGCCTTTTTGTTTTTGGTTTTTGAGAGGGGGAGACAGAATCTTAGGCAGGCTCCACGCCCAGCTCAGAGCCTGCCATGGGGCTGGATCTCATAACCCTGAGATCGTGACCTGAGCTGAAATCAAGGGTCAGGTGCCTAACTGACTGAGTCACCCAGGCACCCTGGTTTCCAGGTTTTAAAGGCATAATAAAGACCAATTCCTTATTTATTTTTAATAACATTTTTAAAAAGCAACTACTATGTTGTTCATGTCAGAAAAATGTAATGCAGAGCAAATTCTTAGGACCATACATCCCTGCTGGAGTCTTAGATACATCCTTAAGACATAGGTCTTGGTTATATAGGCACTTTCATCTGATTCATCCATGTATTGCATGGTTTTCTCTGCATAAATATGCTCCCTGGATACTTAAGTTGTTACAACTTAAATATGTGTTTAGTCACAGAGCATCATGAGAGGCACTTCATTGGGACCTAGACAAACTGCTGGGCTCAGCTAGTTGACTAGATAATATCTTGCTGACTTCTTCTGTTATTCAGTCCTATAGGTAAACAACTTTTGACTATATCTTTGGTGTTTTCAGGTGGTTTACATCTCGGAGAAAAAACATTCCCGAGCAGCAACTGGCTTTCTCAAACTCTTGGCTGATAAGAACAGTGAACTGTTTAGGAAATATGCCCTGTTTTCTCCCTCGGACCACCGAGTGCCTAGAATTTATGTGCCTCTCAAGGACTGTCCCCAGGATTTTGTGACTCGGCCTAAAGATTATGCCAACACACTCTTCATCTGCCGCATCGTGGACTGGAAGGAGGACAGCAATTTTGCCCTGGGGTAGGTGATCTTTAGTAAGAAAAACCACAGAGCCTTGTCAGAACTCAGTTTAGGTGGCCTTTTGGTAAACTCTTTTATGTATTTTAGTTATTATTTCTTTATTTAAAACATGAGTACTTGGCATATTTGGGTCATGGTTTTTCGGAAATTGCTATTATCTACCACCTGGACTGGTCACCTGTGGGTTCCTTGAATCGCCAGGCAGTCACCTTTTTTTGTTTGTTTTTGGTTTGGGGCATAAAACAAGCAAACAAGCACATCCTGAGTCTCTACTTATTTCCCATTATGTCATGAACCCTGTTTGTAGTTATGAACTGCAAAGAATTTGTTGTATCAAACAATCAGACTCCTCCTTTCAGATGCTAGTGTTAAAATATGCAAAATTCCAGGCATTTCAGGGGACCCCAGTCTTCCATGCTTTAAAATACAAATATGAGGCAGCACGGTGGAGACAGCTGAGTGGTGGAGGTCAACAGGTTAGGGGTGCCTGGGGCCCCCTTGCAGACCAGCTGGTGTTGCAAAAAGCAGGTTCTTGATCTAGAGGAGGAGGATTTGTGGCCTGAGCTGCTAGATAGTGGCAAGATTGAGATTTGTGTCTCTGACTGATGCCAACCAGACTATCCTGGATCAATTCTCCACTATGCCTGTTCCCATGCTGCGGTGGAGCAACAATGTCTGCTTTCAAGTCACGCACGTGTTCTCCAACATCGAGACGGGCATCTGCTTTGTGTCTTTCAAACGCTGAGGCCAGGACATGCAGTTCTGGGCTGGTCTCTATGGAGCCTGTGTGACCAATTGCAGTGTGGTTGTGTGGGCCCAGCCATCTTAGTTGAGGGCTGTCCTTGCAAAACACCTTGACTGGTGCCTTCCAGGACCTGGGACCACTGGCCAGGACTTCTCATTAACCAAGGGCATGTACCTCCCTGGCATCCTGGGTACTCCAGGATCCATTCAAGGGTCCTGCTGGGCCCCCTCTTCAGGATCTGGAAACTACTAAGAAAGAAAGTTCTTTCTTCAGAGCTACCCACTGCTGTTTTGGGGCAGTCCTTCCCCTGTCGGTGAACACAGAGGAGTGCTGGTCTTACAGAGGGCTCTCGGTCCTCCCTTCGAAGACCCTCTGCCCTGTCTCCTCTCCATCCTGCTCTCAGGGGCTTTACCAATCCCTTTAGAGAAGGCCTCTCCTCTCTGAAGCAGAATCCCATCCTTATGGCTAGGACAGTTCCAGCCACCTTGGGTAGCAAACTTAACCTCTTGTAGCTTCAAGACTGGGACCAGGTTTCCCATCTGAAAGTCCACCAGCTCAAAAAATGTTTGGAGATTTTCAAGGATCAACCTGTGATTGTATGGTGCATAAAATTATTTTTTATTTTGAATTTTTTCACAAACATTGAGAGAATAATATATCAGCAACAACTATCTGCCAATCATATGTAATAAATTTATAATTTGGCCAAAAAATATAAATATGAAAGTATATTTTAATGATATGCTTTTTTGGTATCGATCCTTCAGAGGTTTTACTTCAGGTGTAAATTAAATTACCTGACTGGAAGTAGGAAGGGGTACCATGTTTTTATGGAAGCTGTCAGAAACCAGTCTAACTTAAATATAGATTATGGAGTCATAGAGCATCATGGATAACCACTTCATGTTGATCTGAAGGAACTGCTGAATGTAGCTGTTTGATCAAAAGCTGTACATGTTTTTTTACAAAACATTCTTACAATTGTATCCATTTTGAAAGAAGAACAATAGTAAGTTTTAGCTATATCTTTAGCCCTTTAATATGGATGACGTCTGGTTTATGCATCTCACAAAATGAAAATAAAGGTGTACAAGCAAAAAAATAAATAAAAGTGTACAAGCTATACAAGCAAAAAAATAAATAAATAAAGGTGTACAAGCTAGAAAAGTTTGTTCTGACACTTAGTTTTAAGCCAGTTTGGTGACTTGCTTGCTGGCCATCTGACTTGTACAGGATGGGCCCTTCTGGGAATGTCCTGTAGTTATAAGTACCAACACTAACTGGATGGCCACAGTGTACTGCTTTTATCTGATTTGTTCTATACTTAAGCCTCTTATGACTAGCAAAGTAAGCCAAATCAATTCTGTGTGTGACACCTCGTGCCATTTAAGAAATACTGTCCTGTGCCACTTTTTCAGTGACGTGAAGATCAGTGTGATTTATATGATCTCAGAGCCACTCAGGAACAATTCTACTTTTTTGTGCTCAAGTGGAGTGATTGCAATATCATAATTTTTAAGCCTAACTTGTTATCCAAAAGTGATGTCAACCCCTTGAGTCCTAAATAGTCTTCCTCTGAGGCTTGCCAGTTTCTCACCATCAAGTCCAAAGGCCTGATAATGGCTATGCCACCTGGCCCCTATTGGTTGGGCCTGCCACGCTCTATTTGGCAGTGAAAAGGGAAGAGTTTCACATCAAAGCAGGAAATCCAGCCTTGTCTTTTATCTGCCTGTCTTATCCCATTGTGTATACTTGATTGGACTACTTCCTTAGCTATCAAATTGTAAGGGTGTAGTCAAGAAATCTTCATGATGTGAGCTTCTCTTATTGCTGGAATGGTCTTACAGGTTCCTTTTTCACAGCTGAGCCATTATGTCATCAAGAACTCTTTCCTTGTGGGTAAATTACCGTGACAGTTGAAAAAGGAGTCAAACCTTTGAAGCAGCAGGGATGTTTGCAAGAAAGAACATTTGAAAAGAGTAGCCACATATTAATCATGTACTCCTCAAAATAAAAATATTTGAAGATCCTTATCCTGGGATGGAAAACACAACTAAGTTTTTCTCTACTTTCTTAGTGTTAAGACAGTAAAAGCTGTCATTTATGGAAATATGCCTTTTAAGATCTTAGTGAAGAAGAGAAAATTTATCTGGAGAAAGAAAGAAAATGTGGTAGGTGCTCATGATGAAGTTCTCAGATGGTGTCTCTCTCCTGAGGGGTGCGGACTGCAGCTGTTGGGCCTGGTGGTGGTCGCCTTGCCATTTGTCCTGGCTGTCGGTTACTGATCATTAGGCCCCAAGGTCACTGTTTCCCGATCAGAACATGCCAGGACTGCCTGGGCCCCCTCTCTCATCTTTGCTGGGTTTGGACCAGGAGTTTGAAGGTGGTGCTTGCTGTGGGTATGAGTGTTTGTGGCTAGCTTCCCCAGAAACTCTGCCCAAAAGCTGAGGTTAGCCAAAGTGGCTTCCTTTTGATTTTCTTCCCTGCCCCTGCACTCTGCTCTTAAAAATTTTCAAACTTCTTCTGTCTTTGTAATTGCTACTATTTATTCAAGTCCAAGGTCATTTACTCCTTCTATAGTTAAATTCAGTTCATGAGACAGGCATTGATCAACTATGTGTAAGTTGCTCTGCCATTTGGTGTGAGAAATACAAAGGTAAACAAGGTATGGTTTCTTTATTCAAAGAAATTATAGCCTAACCCAGAAGGACTTATATATAAACATAGGATTCATTTGATTCTAAGAAATGGAAGCCTAGTTGAGCTAATTTAAATAAAAGTAGAAATTAATATAATAAACTGGTGGTTCGAGATGCCTGGATGGCTCAGTGGTTGAGCATCTACCTTTGGCTTAGGGCATGATCCCGGGGTCCTGGGTTCGAGTCCTGCATCAGACTCCCCATGGGAGCCTGCTTCTCCCTCTGCCTATGCCTCTGCCTTTCTCTGTGTGTCTCTCATGAATAAATAAGTAAAATCTTAAAAAAATATAAATAAATAAAAATAAACTGGTGGTTCTCCTAAAACCCAGGGCAGGAAATGGATGGGGATCTCAGAACTAACAAGGTGGCAAAAGAATTGCAGCTTCTCTCTTAGCGATCCTGATAAGCCAGCTACCACATGCTATCTTTTCCATACCCTTTCTGCACATGAGCTGTATTATTTTGCATTCTCTACACAGCAGCCATCTTCCTGCTCAAAAGTATACATGATCCCCAAATTAGCACTGCCAGTCCTCTGCAGGTCACACACTGAAGTCTGGGTCACGATACAGTTATTTCTAGGGTAGAAAATCTTACTGTTCTAGCTTGAGACAGTTATTTGTCCTGATCAATAGTTTTAACCAGAGGTAGTAGTCCAGGGTCGCATGGCCCACTGCCCAGGGGGCAGGAACTGTGGGACTTGAGCCTCTGGGAATGAGTGTGGATAAAGCAGACAGATTGAATGGCCTGTCTCTTTAGCTGTAGCTTTAGTGTGAAACAGAATATTGTAAATTCTGCCATTGGAATAAAGTAGTTTTCTGGAAGTTTAGAGGACATGGGCAAAGGGAGAAATCTGGGATTGTTTCTGGGAGAACAGAAGCCTCTTTGCTGAAAGATCACTCTGATTGAGTCCAGAGAGAACAGGAGAGGATGGAACTGAAAGCAGGCAGTCCTAACAGGCTATTGTGTTAACATGGGGGTGGGGGTGGGGAGAACCGGAAATAGATGAACTGTAGTGAAGGCTGCAAAAGGAATGAAAAGATTCAGGGCGGGGGTGGGGGGGGGTAGGGGAGGTGGGGGGAGATGAGGAAGGTGAGTTCTCCTAGACCCATTGGAAATTGTCCGATTGGAGAAGGACAGAACCTTGGGTGAACGCGCAGGTGTCTGACTTGAGTGTTGGGGAGATGACAATGGCATTTAAACCCGGTGCACTGTGAGCAGTCTCCCTGGCTCCTGCTCTTCCCTTCTCTTATGCCTCATTGTTTCCCAAGCTGACTGTGTGTGTTGGTAGTTCCAGACGTTTGCACACTACACTTGCTTTCCCAGCAGTGGATTTCTCCTCTCTCTGCTGTTCGTTTAGTGAAAAACTCAACTTACTTGCTTACTTAGTTTCTTACTTTATTTATTTATTGAAAAACTCAACTTTAAACATAACTCCTTTGTCTACTTGAAAAATGTTCCCCGAGTTCTCTCTCATGGGTGCTCCCATAATTTGTAATAATACTACCGTTATTGTAGCTCTGGCTCGTTTGTATTGTATTGCTTATACAAGGTATTTACTTGGACATGAGTTCTTTTAGGACAAGGACTCTCAGTGAAAGTTTCCTGGCTGGTTAGGAGGCCATCAACGTTGGTGCCCCCTTCTGTGTAAGCATTGCTTCTCTGGCCTTAGTGGCACTGTGGTGCCTCCCGTTAAGGGGAGACCAAAGACTATTATAGGACCGGAGACCTTTGGGTATTAGAAAGTTATTTTTCATCTTGTTCTTAGAGCTATCACGAGAGATCTCAGTTCAGCCTTGGTTACCGCCATACATCATATCTGCCACATATGCCTGCATGAATCTTAGTCCTGTAATGCTAGCAAAAACCAAGGTGATCAGTTCTTAGTGAACCCTTGCTGGCTTGTAGGGATCACTGCTGTTTGTTATACATCACAACATATTTAGTACTTTTCCTTTTAGTATGAGACTCTTGTCCAGGATACTTAAAAAGCCACATTGGCTTCCTCGCTGGAATGATTTGTAATTATGTAATCAGATTTACAGTTTTAAGAGCTTCCCAACCCTCTTAAATCATCTTTCCCTTTAGAAACTCTTACAGTAGAATTCAGGTTTATATTTTTTCAGGCTTTTGTGAAATCTACTGTGCTAAAATGTAGAGTTTATAGTTACAGCCTTTCCTTCCAGAATCTCATGAGCATGGAGATATCATGGTCACTTTCTCCAAGATTTATCATAGTTTCTTCTTGAATATTTAAGGATAAATCTTAAAGAAAATGGAAAAGCTTTATAGGATCTACCATAAGGAACATGATAGTGTTTCTTGGTAACACTCTAGACTAACTGAAGATATATAATGTGAATTGACCTAGAGCAAATAGATATATTTATATTATTTGCTCTAGCAAACTTTGGTAGCTTTAAGGGATGGGGAGAAGGAAAAATAAATAGGTCAGTGCAGGTAGAGCAGGATTGAGAAATTTGGGGTTGAATATGGGATTGTCTAGGCTTACTGGGAAGCCATTGAAATGAGGACTAGAGAAAGGGTCACAGTACTGCTCATTTTAATGAGCAAAGGACAGCAGCTTCTATTGGAGAGAGTGACTGGGTGAGATGAAGGGTGGGGGAAGTTCTGATTGATGAGGAATGTGGTAGAGGAGGACATGGTTGGGGGGAGGGGAGCCTGTCATCTCTTCTGGTATTGTTATCTCCCAGCTTTGACTGTCAAGTTCCAGTTATCAGGCAATTAGAAATATTTTTTGACCATTAGAAGCAAATACTATACTTTTACCACTCCATTCAGTTTTGATAGATACTGAATTTCTTATGAAGTAGCTATGAATTGGGGAGGTGATCTTTAAATTGTATTAAATTATTTTTAGTAGGAAAATGAGATAATAATGAGGTTGGTAGAAAAAAACAGGAGAAATTAGTTTCATTAATGCATAGCCTACAAGATTAGCAAATTCAAAAATAGCTCTATCCAGTCTTTTCCTCTATGCAAAAGGAGTAATTTCACCTTATTAAGAGTATGTTCCTTATCTGAAGGCTCCTCTTCTGAAGAAGAGGCTGAATTATATAATCCTCTGGCTTGAAACTTAGACATTTAAGTCCTTCTCAGGACTTAAATATGGCTTTAGCTGGCTATTAAAAGTAGCAAATCAGGCTGAGGAGGGGGCTCTGTTTTTGTGACTGTTGGGCTCCACCTGGTGGCCTCTAAGATCAGCTTTGGGAAAAGCTACATCTTCAACTTTGAGAGCATTCTGGTCAAAGCAGAGCAAAAGTAAAAGGGATGGAGGAGAATGGTCCTGAGCCAGGCTTTGGTTACCAAACCGTTCTTTCCCTTACTGTAGCAACACTTCTGCCATGGTTGTCATCTTCATCCACAGCTTCTAGGGCGTCTCCTTGAAAATGCTATCTTGAAAAGTATGAGAGCACCATCAGCCTTCTCTTAACACTCCTTAAATGGTTTCATCCTCCTCTTTGCTCCCTTCACATCTACATTTGGCGTTTCTGTGTCAATCTTCAGGGCCTTCCCTAAAATTGTGTAGTATTGTTGAGCCGTTTTTCTTCCTTTTTTTTTTAATTTAAATTCAGTTAGCCAACATATAGTGCATCATTAGTTTCAGATGTAGTTTTCAGTAATTCATCAATTATGTATAATACCCAGTGCTCATCACATCACATGCCCTAGAGCCTTTTTTCTTTTCCACATTCTGCTGTTTTCACTGATCTTCCCACTTTTCCTGAAGTTCCCGTTCCTTACTTGCTGCTTTCTGCTGAGTCATGATAATGAGGCAGAAAAAGGGAAAATAACATGTTCCGTCCTCCTCATTATAGAAAATAATAAATAACATGTACATCCAAAGATGTGTTGTACTTGCCACACTTTTTCTTTACCTGTGTTGTTATGCGGCTTTTGGGTTCCAGGTGTTGTTGATGTTTGATTGCCCTCCACTTGCAGGTTTTCAAGGATCTGCTACCATTGTACCTGTTTGAATGCTGTTTCCAGCATGGACCAGTATGCCTGAGAGTGTTTACTTGAGTGATAATCATTACAGGAATGTATGTCTGTCCTCCTGCGTATAGCCTAGTTTTAAGGCTAAAACTTTATAAGAGACTATGTGGTGGAGACAGGAGGATGGATGATTTAGAACACTAAAGTTGACCGTTAAGTGTTCTTATTTTCTTTTTTTTTTTAATATTTTTTAAATTTTTATTTATTTATGATAGTCACACAGAGAGAGAGAGAGAGGCAGAGACATAGGCAGAGGGAGAAGCAGGCTCCATGCACCGGGAGCCCGACATGGGATTCGATCCCGGGTCTCCAGGATCGCGCCCTGGGCCAAAGGCGGGCGCTAAACCGCTGCGCCACCCAGGGATCCCTGTTCTTATTTTCTTTAAGGTAAAGAGGCTGATTGGCGGGGACTTGCTTGCTTAATTTCTTATATCTATAGCTTATCCTTCCCCTTAGTAAGTTTTTCACTTGTACATGACCCAGACCTAATGCTTATTTGTATAAAATATTCATACACACACATACACACACACACACACACACACACACACACACACAACCCCCACCGATGAACTACAGGAAACTAGGAATGTTGTTTCAGCATTATCCCCATGGATTCTATAGTAGGACCCAGTTGTAACATCATTGATTGTGAATGGGAATGGTATTTGTGGAGGAACTCTGGTGAGTGAGAAATATTGAAGTGGTAATCATTATAAATCATTCTAATGAGGACAGCTCTCTATCTCAAAATGATTTATTGTATTATCAAAATTAGAAAAAATTAATTTTTTGAAATACATACATATTATACATTTACTAATAAAATTATTTAAAACTTGTACCACTAGAAGTAAAAAAAAGCTTCTAGAATTTCACTCCCAGAAATAATTGCTATTAAGGGTTTGGTGTATATTTTCTAAAACATTGTTTTAAAAATACTTGTTAACACTCATTGCAAAGTATGTTTCACAGATAAAGTATACATGTAGCACTTACATAATTTTTGAATTCTAATATTAGCTTTGCTCAGTGGCAGTATCGTAGCCAATGAGGTTTATCCGAGGCGCAATTATTGCTAATTGAATTCTAATATTAAAACCAATCCACAAACTGACTACCCAGATTAAGAAATATATCACATTATTGTTGAAGAGCCCTATGTTCCTCTCTATCCTAACCACTAGTTTTTTTCTCCAAGAGGTAACCACTTTCTCAAACATGCTAATCACAATATGCTTTTATTTATACTTGACCCATATTTATTATCCCTAAAAGTATTAGTTTAGCTTGTTTCTCAACCTTACAAAAAAAATCCATGCTACATATATTCTTCTGTAAACTTGCTTTTTTCGTTTAACACTGTTTCTAAAATATATTCATAGATTTCATTCATTTTAATTCATAATATTTCTATTTCCTGAAATATACCACAATTTATTTATCTAGCATTGGATATTTGGGTTGAATCCAGGTTTTTCTATTAGAAATAATGCTCCAATGAACATTTAAGTGCTTACTAACTAAAGTTTCTCTAGATTCTACTCAAGAGTAAAGTTGTTACATCATGTATATGTGCATGTTAAGCTTTATAGCCAAACCATTTCCAAAGTGGTTGTGCCCATTTTTAATCCTACTAGTAGTATGTAAGAGTTTCTGTTGCTTCACATTTTTATCAACCCTGGATAGAGTTAGACTCTTCCATTTTTGCCATTCAGGTGATATCTTATGATCTTAATTTATATTTTCCCAATTACTAATGAGATTGAGCATCTTTTTATATTTATGGTTATTTTCTCTTCTAGGAAATATCTTCTTATCTTTTACATTATTTTCACAGTTAAATTTTTGTTTAGATAAATTTTCAGAAATTGCAAAATGATACAGAGGTTCCTATATACATTTAACCAGCTTCTCTTTATCTTAACATTTCACACTACCATAGAATATTTATGAAAACAAAGAAATTAGCCTTGGTATGATACTATTAAAATATAGAACTTATTCAGATCTTATAACTGTTTCCACTAACATCCTTATTCTGTCTGAGAAATTGGCCCAGAGTCCTATATTGCAGTTAGTTGTCATGTTGCTGTAGTTATTCCAGTTTGTGATAATTTGTCAGCCTTGTCTTTCATGACCTTGACACCTCTGAGGAGTACTGGTCAGTGATTTTGTAGAATATTTCTCAGTTTGGGTTTGTCTAACCTTTTCTCATGATTAGACTGAGATTAGGCATTATTGGGAAGGATATCATCAGAGGGGCAATGGGTGTCATATCAGGGAGTTCATGTATTACTGGTGATGTTAACCTTGATCACTTGGCTAAGAAAGTACCTACCAGAATTTCTAACTTACTGTTTTTCCCTTGTAATTATTAGACTTTGGGAAAGATTTTTTTGGGACTATGCAATTATTCTGTTTCTCTTTAAACTTTCACCAACTCATTTTAGCATTCATTTTTTATTGGGCTGTTATTTGATTTTTTGGAGTTAAGTATTCTAGAAACTAATCTTTTTAGCAGTTACTGGTAGGGAAAATATCTTCTCTGCAGTTTATGCCTTATTTTTTCATGTTACTAATGTTAATTTCTGAAGAACAGGCATTTTAAGTTGCATTTTCTAACTTTTTGATGGTGGTGTATAGAATTATTATAAACTTTTGTATATTAGTCCTGTATCCAGCCATCTTGCTAAATCTCCTTATTAATTTTAATATTTTGGACATAGTTTTCTTTGGATTTTCTGTGCAGATAATCACATCATTGGTAAGTAATGACAAGTTTGTTTCTTTCATTCTAATCCCTATAACTTTTATTTCTTTTTATTTTCCCAAACTTGCAATTGAAGAAGATATTTTCCATAGTAATAAGTCATGAAAGTTCAATTTTAAATGAAAGCAATTTTTTCCTGATATTTTTGAAGTGCTAATATTAATAACTTTGCTAATGTGACATGTAGTTATTAAAGGACTCTAGATACCTAAATACATGTCTTTGAGTTTTATTTGTTTTTACTATCTTCAGTTTTCTTAGTTTTCCTTTGGAGTTTTAAGAAGGAATAGTATGCCCTTTTTCCAGGCTCAAAAGCATTAATTCATTTATTCACTAAACTATCGTGTTTTGGACACCTAGGATGAACAAGTCTCAATATAAGATACAGAAATAATGTTTAGTCTCTTTAGGATGATCTTCTTTATCTGTTGGTAAAGAAGAGACATACGTAAAGCACTATGGCACAGCTAGAAAGTGGCAGGTGCCAGATAGGAGATAGAACCAAACGCCAGTGATAGCACTGAAGAGAGAGATCTATTCTGGAGGACAGGGTGGCTTTCTGGCCTTGCTGCTGTATTTCATGAAGGTGAAATCAACATGGTTTATGTTTTGTGGACCTACTTCACCATGGAAACTGTAAAGGGAATGCCATTAATATAGAAATATGTTGCTTAAGGAAGGAGCTACTTATAGTATTTTTATGCTCTAGAGCCAATAGTATAGTACCTTGTCAATATGGAGTGAGTACCTGCAAGATATATGATGTGAACAGTCCTGAGATTTTATTTTTGGTAGTAAGAGTGTTACATTTTCTGTGGCAAAGTGAAGGACAGAAAAGAGAAGTTTACTTCTCATGGAAGATACTTTAAAGTATTTTATATTAGTTAGGATGCTATTTTATATTAGGAAGATATTTTAAAGTATTTTATATTAGGATGCTTCCAAGTGATGGAAAACCCTGACCCAAAGTGATTTAAATAATAAGGGAATATATTATTTTACATAAGTGGGAATCCAGAGGTTGTGCAAGCTCCAGGGCTCAGTGACTTGATGATGTTATCAGTTTGCCCTTTGCCATCTTCAGTGATCTAGTAGTAGATTCTCCGTGTTAGTGAAGACAGCTGCCAGGATGGTCAGACTACATGCTCTCTTGATCAATCCAGCAAGGAAGGGGAAAATCCTGTCCACACAACCATGATACTGATCACAGTCTCCAGGGGAATCATACCCTGATTTTATTACAGTAATGAAGATCTGCCTTTGGAGCTGAAAATAAGATGAGTCCCCCATGTGAAAAAGATGAGGTTTCTGTTAGAAAGGAGAAAGATGGGGAATAAATGTTGGGTGGGCAACCAGTACTGCGCATCACAGGTTTTTATTAGATTATAGTAAATGTTTCTATATTTTTAATTAAAAATATTGTAATATTAAAAGAAGTCTAAAAAAATGAGAAAACTCATAATCCTTCTTCTCTAAAATAATTAATGCCAGTTTTAGCTATTCCCTTCAGTCTTTTCATAAGTGGTTTTACACTGTTAAACTATACTATACCTTTGTACATTTTGTTTTATGCCAGACATTTTTATGCTACATTTTCAAAATTATTTTTCTAAAATGCATAATAAACAATTGAACAAAAATGCCATGATTTAGTTTATCCTTTACCTGTTATCGAAATCTAGATTCCTTATTTTACTCTTTTGATTCAGTTTTTTAAAAATAAACTTTACTTTTAGAACAGTTTTAGATTTACAGAAAAATTGTTAAAATAGTACAGAGAGTTCTTATGTATCCCTGGACCTAATTCCCCTATTATTAACATATTAGTATGGTACATTTGTTGCAATTAATGAACCGATGCTGACAACATTGTGAACTGAGGTCCATACTTTTATTCAGAAATCCTTGATTTTTAAAAATTGAATGTCCTTTTTCTGTTCCAGGATACCTATACATTTAGTTGTTGTCATGTCTCCTTAGGATCCTCTTGGCTATGAGTTTCAAAGTTATTTTTGACGGACATATTTTAATACAGAGTTAGCTGAAGTATGATTTTTAAGAGAATCCGTTAGACATTTTGATGCAACATTAAATGATAGTTGTCCAAAAGCAGCTGTAGCTGTCTTTATAAGACAATGACGAAAAAACAGAAACTACTTAGAAAGCTGTAATATTTGAACCATAGCTATGAAAGGGAAAGTTATTTTCAGTATTTAAGTAAAACTTACACCAAAATTTTAAAATGCAATCAAACCCTTTTGTAAGACAGATATTGTAGTAGACTTTGCTTTTGTTTAGAACCCGGAATATTCTGATTTTTGGGGTGATGGCAGAATTTATGAGTAAATAGCGTAAGTCTTTCTGGGGCATCTAAGGCCCAAATGCATGAGCTCTTTCAGCATGCTGACCTGTTAGATTTTTATCTTCTGCAGGCTGTCCAGGCTATGCTGCTCTCAATTATATCTCCAGTGAAAATCTATAATAAATTTATTTAAATAAGGTACTTGAGAAATGTTCTCTGGAACTTAGTAAAATAAATGCTAATTACTGCTAATAGAAACTTGGAGTCATTGATAACATTTGGAAGCCATAACCAAAATATAATTTTGTCTCTATGAGCCATATTGTAATTTTAGTAAACAAATCAAGATTCTTTGGATTCAGAATATAGCCTAGAGAAAAATTTTGCCAGAACGCAAAGCACTAATAAAATTAAAGACAATTTTTTTTCATTAAATTTCAGTAAAGGTACGATGACTGATATGACTTTGTTCAGACAATTAATATTAGGTCCATCTTTACCTGCTTACTTTTGTTCTCCTTCCTTTTCACCTTCCCTCCCCAACAGAGGTGGATTCAGTACTCAGCACTAGTCTTCTTTTCAGAGAGATTTCTCCATCTCTTGGTAGGCCACAGTTCTTCATCTAGTAGTTTTTCAGAAAAGGTTTATGAAAACTATGTTCCTTGAGTTCTTGCATTTAGAAATCTTCATCTTCAAAATCCAGTAGCATCACTAGAATATGTTTCAGTCATGATTTTCTGTATTACATTTCCTGAGATATGGCATATATGCCCTTTCTGTGTGTAAAATTTCTCTTATTTCAGAAAAGTTGTCTTAATAATATCTTCGAAATGTTTTCTATTCCATATATCTAGTTCCTTCCTTCAGGAATACTAGTTATGCCAATGTTGGATCTCGTTCTTTGGGCTTTCATATCTGTCTGTTTTCTCTGTAAGCTCTTCACAATTCTTTGTACTTTTCAATTTCATTTTTCTCACTTCTCTCAAAGCTGTATCTTGATGAACCTTATTTTTTTCAGTCAGTTCATTAGTTACCCTCCTATATGACCTTTGTTTTTGTAGTGGTTTTCTTTTTTTCTTTTTTTTTTTTTTAATTTTCTAGGTCTGAAGCACTAATTTTTAATTTCCTTTTGTGATTTTTTTTTTATTATGCACTTGCATCTTCACTTTGAGTGGTGACATATTCTTGGGAATATCTTTGATCAAGATAGTAATTTCTGTGGCCACATACTTACAGAGTATGTTTTATCCTTCTGCCATTTCTTTTCCTTGTTTCTTTCTTCTTTGTTAAATAGAATGCCTGGGATGTCACCTTCCATCTTTAAATAATGAGGTCTTCCCAGATTTTAGTATTATATTTTAAAAGTTAGGTATTATAAAATGCCTTTTGTTCAAATGTTTAGGCCCTTTTCCACTTTGGGGGTAAGATAATCCTTTTTGGCCATTCTAATGTCACCAGGTAAAAGTAGGGTGGCTAGTGTGTTTTAAGTCTACCTTACGAAGACTGTTACTGATGCTATCACCACATAGAAAAATGTTTATTTTCCTGCTAGTTTCATTCTCCAATCATGATGACCTGACTAGAACACTTGCAGATGGTATATGATCTCTTCATGATCTACATCATTGTTTATACTTCTCCCAGAAACTATGTATGCTGATTTTATATAATTAATTATTTTGGGGATCCCTGGGTGGCTCAGCAGTTTATCGCCTACCTTTGGCCCAGGGCGCGATCCTGGAGTCCCGGGATCGAGTCCCACATCGGGCTCCCGGCATGGAGCCTGCCTCTCCCTCCTCCTGTGTCTCTGCCTCTCTCTCTCTCTATGTCTATCATAAATAAATAAATCTTTAAAAAAATTAATTATTTTATGTGATATTTTAATACCATAGGGTAGAGTCATGTGAAATTGTGTCTTGCAGGTAAAAAAATGGTCACATATATTGGCATTCATGTCTCAACATAATCTACGATTAATCTCTCTATATTATTACTGGCCATTCTTGAATCTTTTTCTTCTGAATTATCCCTCAGCTGTCTTGAATTGCAAATATGTTTTTTTTTTCCAGGAAATGGAAGGATGTTCCTGTTCTTTACTCATTTGTTGAGAGTCTTGATCATGAATGGATGTTGAATTTTGTCCAATGTATTTCTGCATCTATCAAAATGATTGCATGTTTTTCTCATCATTTGCTAATATAATGAATTATATTGGTTGATTTTTGAATGTTGGACCAGATTTTTAAATCTTTAGTTGGTCATGACGTATTCTCCTTTTTATGTACAATTGACCCTTGAGCAATGCAGGAGTAGCAGCAATGACTTCTTGTACAGTTGAAAATCTGTTTGTAACTTTCAACTCCCCCAGAATTTTACTACTTAATAGTCTCTATCGATTGGAAGCCTTACCAATAACATAGTCAGTTAACACGTACTTTGTATGTTACATGTATTATGTACTCTATTCCTATAATAAAATAAGTTAGAGAAAAGAAGATGTTCTTAAGAAAATAAGGAAGGGAAAATACATTTATATTACTATACTGTATTTATTTTTAAAAATCTGCATAT
Source organism: Canis lupus baileyi (assembly GCF_048164855.1). Lineage (NCBI taxonomy): Eukaryota > Metazoa > Chordata > Mammalia > Carnivora > Canidae > Canis > Canis lupus. The sequence continues at coordinate 45,724,154 of NC_132861.1, forward strand.
TAGTGGACTGACACAGTTCAACCCCATATTGTTCAAGGGTGAGTTATATGTATTAATATTTCATAAGAATTTTAAGAATGAGGGATATTGGGATGCCTGGGTGGCTCAGTGGTTAAAGTGTCCACCTTTGGCCCAGGGCATGATCCTGGAGCCCTGGGATTGAGTCCCATATCAGGCTCCCTGCAATGGTGCCTGCTTCTCCCTCTGCCTGTGTCTGTGCCTCTCTCTCTGTCTCTCATGAATAAATAAATAAAATCTTTTAAGAAAAAAAAGAATGAAGGATATTGATCTCATGAATCCTTTGTCTGATTTTGGTATCAAGATAGTTCTGGCTTCATGAGACCAGTTGGAAAGTGTTCCATCCTCTTCTGAAAGAGTTTGTATATAATTGGTATTAATTCTTTTCTTAAAATACTTGGTGGTATTTACCAGTGAAGCTATCTGAGCCTGGAGTTTTCTTTGTGGGAGGGTTTTAAAGTATGAATTCAATTTTTAAAATAGATATAGGAATATGTAGGTATTGGTTTCAGCTTTAATAATCTTAGGCAGTTTGTGTTTTTCATAGAATTTATCCATTTCATCCAAGATGTTGAATCTATTGACTTAGTCTTCCTAATTTCCTTATTATCTTTTTAATGCTTGTAAGATCTATAATGATATTTCCTCTCTCATTCATGATTTGGTAATTTGAGTCTTTCCTTATTCTTCTTGATTAGCCTCACTAGAAAATTTCCTCTTTTATTCTTTTTTCAAATAATCAGCTTTTGATTTTATTGGTTTTCTTTATTACAGTTCATTTTCTGTCCCTTGATTCTTATTTCTTTATTATTTTCTTCCTTCTGTTTACCTGGAATCTAATTTGCTTTTCTTTTTTCAATTTTTTAAGATCGAAACTTTAGATCACTAATTTGAGACATATCTTCTTTTCTAATATAAACATTACATTTATTTAAAGCAAAAATTTCCCTCAAAGCAGTGTTTTAGCTGCTTCTCACAAATATTGATATATCATGTTTTATTCAGTTTGAAATATTTTCTGATCCTCTTTTTATTTCTCATTTAGCCCACTGGTTATTTAATTTCCAAATATTTATGGATCTTCCTGATAGTTTTCTGTACTTTTTCCCCTCATATTTTTGCTGTCTTTGACTTTTCTATATCCTTTCTGGGACATCAGCTGCTAGGTTTGAGGAGGTGACACTGGTCTGAACCCATGTTGTATGTGGGGAGCCCACAGGCAACCCACAGGCTGGCTACCTTGAACTTATGCAGGAAGGCAGGTATATGTGTCCACTATAGGCAGGTTTCTTTTGGCTGCCATGTGAGAGGTGGAACCAGCCCTGCTGCCACCACTTCTGTTGCAGTAGTAAGGCTGAAGATGGGAATTTGTTAAAAGTCTGCATTTCAGGCAACTACATCCCCAGTCTCCCTCTACCACTCTGCACCTAAGAACTCCAGCAGCCAGGCATCTACCCTTACATAGGAAACAGAATCTTCTTCAAAGAAATCTAATGGCACCAGAAAAAGCTCTAAAGCCAGAGCTAACTCCTTGTGGGAAGAGTATCATATTTCCTATTGACTATCTGTATGCCGCATATAACTTTAGATTTAAGGTCTGAATGTGGCGTGCCAGTGCTTATGAGAATTGAGCACCATCAATTTTGGTATATTTATAGATGACCATAGATGATTATTAGTATTTGCCTTCTAAAAGGTGGAACCCTACTAATAGCATCAGAACTATCCCCTTTAAATGCAATCTTACTTTTTATGGACTAATACCCCAAAATGAGAATGGTAATTTGCCAAATGACCAGATTACAGGTAATTTTAACTTTCTTCTTGATGTATTTCTGTATTTTCTAACTTCTCTACTATGTTACTAGCTGTTCAGATAAAATATTTTAAAATATTAAGGCAAAAATTAGAATTGTGAAAAAATGTAAGTATCTGATCTAATTTAGTAAGAATGTCTTAAGGTATAGGCACTATGAAACTAACAATTTAATAGCAAACTGGGCTAATCAGAATTGTCTCTCAATGTATTGCAAGAAAAGGAATTGATGAAAGCTTTTAACAATATCAATTTGGCTTTTTCATGAAAAACAATTGCAAGAAACTTAAGGAAGGCCATCTGGTCCAACTCCCCCATGTCAGAATTCCTGAAGAAGGTTAAAATTATACTGTAGTTAGGGATTTAACAGGACAAGAGTATTATGGTCTCTTCTGCTTGGTTCCCCCATTCACTGGTGATGGTGTTCTTGCTGGGGGAGGGGCAGGAGGTTTAAAGGTTTTCCTACTACCCTCAGTTTTAGAGATGAAACAGATGCCTGTGATCCATTAATTCACTAACATAGTTGTTCCTCTCTGTCTTGTTCACAGACAACTGGCTAAGAGTCTTGGGCAGGCTGGTGAAATTGAACCTGAAACAGAAGGAATACTAACAGAATATGGTGTGGATTTCTCTGATTTCTCATCGGAAGTTCTAGACTGTCTCCCTCAAGGCCTGCCCTGGACAATCCCACCAGAGGAATTCAGTAAGAGAAGAGATTTAAGGTAAGTATCTGAAACTTTTTTTTTTTTTTTAAGATTTTTTTCTTTTTTTAAGACAGAGAGCACGCACACACATACACACACATACGGAGGGAAAGAGGGAAGCACGCTCCCCACTGAGCAGGGAACCTGATGCAGGGCTCCATCCCAGGACCCTGGGACCATGACCTGAACTGAAGGCAGATGCTTAACTGACTGAGCCACCCAGGTGCCCCTGAAACTCTTTAAGAACAACTTGTTTCTACCTTTCTGTCTTCTAACTTCACTTTCTTAGGGATGGGGCTCAGATGTTTCCATCTTTCTAATAACATTCAAGATCAGTTCAACTGAAAATTAAATGCTATGTACCAGAGGTTGGCAAATTACGGCCCACAAGCTAAATCCAGCCCACTGCCTGTTTATGTACAGCCTTTGAGCTAAGAATGGTTTTTATATTTTTAAATGATTGAAAAAATCAAAACAAAAATAATCTTTTAAGAAAATTATATGAAATTCAAATTCCAGTACCCATTAAGTTGTATTGGAATACAGCCATGCTTATTTGGTTATATTTTGTTCATGATTGTCTTTTTGCCCTGCAACAGGAGAGTTAAATAATTGCAACAGATACCATATATGGCCTGCAAAGGGCTCTCTAGCTCCTTATAGAAAAAGTGTGCTCATCTCTTTTCTAGACCATTCTGATTTCAAAAGATACAGGTGCTATCTTTCTCTCTCATTGTTATGCCCCATAGGTCTGATCGAATAAAGACAATGTTATCTGGTCAGAAGTACCTTCCTTTAAATGGGCCTCTTCAGGCACAGAGCAAAGGATTCAAAGCTTCTGTGCTTGGAGCTTCATTTTAAAGCTTTACTTTTAGGTCTGGAATTTGTTGGAAAGTACTTTTGTGGTATTTTTATAACAACATCTTCTTTGAAGATGTTTCTTCATTGTGGGATGTTAGTTCTTTTCTGATATTTCTCTTCAGAATTTGGTTTCAGTACTGGCATTCATTTTGGATGCCACATGGAGATATTTAGAACCAAGAAACTTTTCATACAACCCACTGAGGCTGTGGAAGGTTTTCTGCTAGGGTCATCCCGTGTCAGAGTCTTTTCCACCACACTAGCTCACTTCACGCAGCTGAACTTGTGATACCTTCGCTTTTGGTGCCCATAAGCCCACCTAGTTTGAGAATCCTTCTCTTCTCCCTTTTGCTATTATATCTTTTAGGAATATAGTGCCTTTTTTTCTTTTCTTGCCCAGAGTAAGCAAGGAAAAGGAGATGATAGTCCCCTTTCCTACTTAGAACACATGTTATATATGAAGTCACTTAACTCAGGTGACCATCCTGGCCTTCAGCAGTAACCACTACTCATGGAACTCCTGCTGGTCAGTGATCTTATCAGGGACTTTGAGATCTTGGGCCCAAGCCTTATTCTCTCTGAACCTTCATTTTCTCGTATATAAATCGAGGGCTCATTTTCTGAGATCTTTCCCTAAACTAGAAATCTATTTTTAAAAATCTAATAAGAATGAATGGCTAAACTTCATTGTTTGAAGTATAAGTCAGGGTAGCCATTCTGCAGTAACTATCAACATTTGAAATGTACCTACCCTTTCACCCAAAAACTTGACTTCCAGGAATCCCTCCTTGTCAAAGTGTACAAGGATAGATGTTCAAGAATGTCCATTGATACTCTGTTGTAAAAGTGACACTACTAATATCCCTCAACAAAGGGATGGTTATTTATTTATTTATTTATTTATTTATTTATTTATTTATTTGAGAGAGAGCCTGTGCCCACATGCAGGTCGGGGAGGAGCAGAAGGAGAGTCTCAAGCAAACTCCCTGCCGAATGCAGAGCACAACACGGTACTCAATCCTATGACCCTGAGATCATGACCTGAGCCTGCTCCAGACATCGGACACTCACCCAATTGAGCCATCTAGGCACCCCAGCAAAGGGACAGTTAAATAACCTATGTCATACCAGCAAGATTGTATTTCCCGCAGCTGCAAACCAGGAACTAGATCTACGTGGACTGTCCTAAAGGGACTGCTATCGTATGTTGCTAAGTTAAAATAAGCAAGTTTTGGGACTCCTGGATGGCTCAGTCAGTTTAATGTCTGCCCCTGGCTCAGGTCATGATCCCAGAATCCTGGGATCAAGTCCCACATCGGGCTCCCTGCTAGCAAGGAGCCTGCTTTTCCCTCTCCCTCTGCTCTGCTGCCCACTTGTGCACCCTCTCTCTGTCTCTTTCACTGTCTCAGATAAATAAATAAAATCTTTAAAAAAATAATAAAAAATAAAAGAAGCAAGTTTCAAAACAGTACAAATACGAGCCTTTTTAAAATAAAGCCAAAAAATATAAAAATACTATCCAAATAAATATACCCATGCATATATAAATATATATTTATATATGTATGTACATAGAAAAAGGTCTGGAAGGAAATGCATCAAACATTCGACAGCGATTATCATTTGTGGACTTGGAGGAGCAGTAGGAGGTAGGGAGGCAGTATTTTACTTTTTATAAATTTCTCTATTTTTCAAATTACTGTTTTAAATAACTGTTATATCTTTTAAAAATTATAAATGGAACTATCAGAAAAAAAGAAAGAGATGTGCTCAATCTTTTCTAGCCTTATTCCTTGCCTACAGATAAATAAAGCTCTTTAACAGTCAGCCAGCCTGGCCGGCATACTCTGTTTCCCTCTGCTGCTTCATGTTGCCTTGAGTTAGACCACGGAACAGGGGGCCTTGCTCTCCAGAAGACCTCTGTTAAAATATGCCTGTGTATCCTGTGCAAGGACTCAGAGATATATGTCTGATTCTTAGTTTCATATGTTTTGATACTTAGTTTTAGGTTTAAGGGTTATCATAACTGAAAAAGATATGAAGAAGAAGTGAGTTGAACTTACTAAATCATAATACTCATTTTATAGTCCTATTTACCAATTATTTTCAGAAATACAATCCAGCTAATGAATTTTCATCTTTCACAATGTCAGTCCGTTCTTGCAAATGAGTTGAAAGGTGCTACATTTTTAGATTTTTTTTTTAATGGGTTCATAGTCTTTTCTTTTCTTCAGTTGGCATCTTTACAAACTAGTTAGAAAATTTCTTCAGTTGGCATCTTTACAAACTAGTTAGAAAATTCTATCAGGAAGTTCAAGTGTGGGATCCCTGGGTGGTGCAGCGGTTTGGCGCCTGCCTTTGGCCCAGGGCGCGATCCTGGAGACCTGGGATCGAATCCCACATCGGGCTCCCGGTGCATGGAGCCTGCTTCTCCCTCTGCCTGTGTCTCTGCCTCTCTCTCTCTCTCTCTCTCTGTGACTATCATAAATAAATAAAAATTAAAAAAAAAAAAGGAAGTTCAAGTGTATACATATGAGTAGTTTTGCAGTAGTGCCTTTTTTTTTTTTTTTTTTTTTTTTGCAGTAGTGCCTTTTTGCACTTAGATTGTTTCAGGTCCCCAGCTTGTATAACATTTCAAACAACCTTTTTAAAAAGTTTGTCTTCAAAGCCTGAGTTTCTTGTTTGATTTTGTTCAAAAAGCAGTAACTTTTTTTCTTATTAAAACATCACTTTTACCTTGAAGGAACAGATTTAGTGCATTTTTTTTTTCTAAGGATCTACTAGGTAGCATATGACAGTCATTGTTTTGAAATCATGTAGGTGGCTGGTGATGAATTTATATTAGGAGCAGAAGCAATGTCAACTTTGCCATTTTCCTGGTATTAGTAGAATTAGTATTATTAGTTTAGTATTATCTTCAGTCCGTGGATCTTTGTAATAATCTTTTTTAGCCACTTGCCTATTTTGTAAGGATTAGTTTAGCTGAAACTAGGTAATTTCCATAAATCCATGTACAGGGCATGGGCAAAGACCCATTGATCACAGTTGGCGGAAAGCATAGGAAATAATGAGAATGCCAACATCATCGCCTTTGTGTTCTGGAACACTGACTCTTTCATCTAGACACTTCAGTAATCACCTGACCCACCTACCTTTATGTATCTATGTATATGTAATCACAGTTAACTTCCTAATTTTTGCAATAAAAGATAAATATAAAGAGAAGTCTGTGGTATGCTGAAGTGTTTTGGTCTGATTACCTTTCCTTCTCTTCCATCTTACAATAGATTCATTCAGTTTTTCAGCCAACAAATACTAATCAAATACCATTCACAGGCAGTGGGGATTCAGTAATTGGATGGGATTGTGCCAGAGGAGAGAGTTACTTGGTACAAGTGTTAGTAATACTATGATTTCTTCTGCTCAGAGGTGCAGTGCCTTCAAAGAGGTTTTTATCAATATTAATTTTCCTAGGAATGTCACAAGAATTCCAAATGAGACCTAGCACCCCCCAAAAACATGTGCCATGAATAAATTAATACATATTCTATAGACTCCTAAGTGAAACCTTCTATGTCTTTCCTTTTTCTGCCTTCTCTCCTATATACATCTACTTATATATATTATTTTTATATGTGTGTATGTAATAACGCCAAGTCCTAAGTTAGTTACTGGAAATACAGAGACAAGAAAGGCTTGGGTCTTGTTCTTTAGGACTTTACTCTTTCTCATAGAGACAGATTTACACTCCAACAAATTACAGCAGAGTATGGCAAGTGCTATAATACCAGTATGAATCAACTGCCAAGGGCACTGGTGCTTGAACTGAGATCTGAAAAATGAGCAGGCATGGAGGGAACTGGAGTGACTAAAGCAGTCTTCATTTAGTGATAGGCTGTGGCTGCAGAAAAGGTGACACATTCCCCTCAGACTTCCAGATCCTTCTATGCCAGGGCTCACAACTCCTATGGTTTTGATAGATAGCTCCTTGACCCCTTCTGCTCAGCCACCCTGCCATGGAGCCTACAGTGTTACTCTGGCTCTAGCTACATAAGGACTTCTACATACCCGTTTAGGTTTGGTATTTGAACAATTATATTTGGAACAGAAAAGTTCCATCAATCTTTAAACCTCATAATCCAATTATGTCAGTAAAATTCCAGTTTTTTAGTCCAGTGGAATTGGGGTAATATTTTGCAAACTGAAGTTGAGAGAAATAGTGTTTATTTTGAAAAGAAAAATCGTTGGTTAGCAATTTTCAAGAAGGAAGACTGGTGTGAACTCCTAAGGGTGATCTGGCCCTTCTGGTCAGGAGCACCATTTTTCTGGGCCTTCACCTCCAGTCTCTGGAGAAGCCCCACTTGCATGGCCTAGAGCTGCAGCTCTCTTTAGTAGGGCATCTGAGGTTAAAGAAAAGAACAAGCAACACCAACATTGCAAGCCTTTGGGGATCAGGAAGAGAATATATCCAAGGAAACTGCTTAAAGGGGGTTGCACCAGAAGCCCAAGAAACCCCAAGGTTGTTTCTGAGACTGGCTCCAATTATTTCTAATTGCATTCTTATTATTTTGTTTCCTTTGTTGCTAAACTGGAATAGGAAACCAAAGCTTAAAAGCTCAATTAAAGTGGAAAAATAAAAACCTAAATATTGGAGGGGGAAAATACCACGCTGAACTGATTTTTAGATTTTTCCTATAGTTAGTAATATGGTAGAAGTTTGGATCACATACTTTTCGGTAAAATATGAGCTTCCTTGAAGTGGAGGTGGTGTCTATAGTCTTTCACAGGCGAGCTTGTGGATATCTATTTCCTCACTATCCCCTCAATAAAAAGGATGCCCAGTGACCTCCACCGGACCATTACAAATGTGAAACTTGGCACTTAAAATTGCTTGCTCTAAATTTTCCAATTGCTTTCTCTCTTTTTTTTTTTTCCATTTAATGTCGTTCTGCCAACTGGTGATTTTATTATTATAAACAGGACATTGTATTCACTTTTAAGAAGAAATATGAAGCTGGAGGTAAAATTACAAACTGCAGCTTCTCGGCTGCCAGAATAGAAAACAGTGAGCTAAAAATACCGAGCACAGAAAGGGTGCCGTGGCAAGAAATATTGAAATATCTTCAAGATGGAACTGTTCCAAACAGACAGAAATTTCCTTTTACTCCAGGTAAAACCAACCTTGAAATAGCTGCTTGAAAGGAGAGACATATAATATACTAACCTCTTTTAGGTCAACCCTTTTGTGGGAAAACTTTCAAACATAACTAACATTAAATGACTAATGATCTTGCTGTTTATCAGGAAGTCCAGTATGATTAAATTGCCATTTAGAAAAGGTTTCCTCTGGTAAGGGAGTATGGCAGCATAGAAGGAGTGCTAGAAGTTAGTCCTAGCTCTCCTGGGAGCTAGTGGGATGACCTTGGGCAAATTAGTTAAATTTGGGAAGATGGGGGGAGAGAGAGCAGAGCACTTTCATTGTTTGTAAAATGGGTTATTTAATAGGTTAGGTTTTCCCAAAAGGTGTTGGTAGGTCATATGTCCTTTGGGATTTTAAGAGAGTAAAAGGGAGTAAATGGGTTCTGTGGCCAAATATTTTTAGAAACCAGTGGGTTAATAGATTTCTTAGAACTTTTTCTCTTGGGTCATCTCATGGACCTAGTATTCCTTGAAATCCCATTGAAATTGTTAAAGTCAATACTTCAAAACGTACTAGCTCTGATGGAGTGTGACTCTGTTTGAAATGTCCTCTTGGAGTTATTCAAAGCCATCTCATCCTTGCATTTGAAAGAAATGGTATTCCATTGGTGACAATCTGCCACATTTATCTGACAGATGTATTGACCCTGCCTCCCTGTGGGCCACATAGAAAAATCCAAGGATCGTGCTTTACATCTCAGCTCTTCATTGCCAAGGGAACCCCTTTTTTGCTTACGTGGAACAGAGCAAGGTTAAATTGTTCTGCATTAAACAAGGAAGCTGTCATTGTCATTTGAAACTGCTGGCAATATTATCCCTTTCATGTAAATCCCAATTCACTGTTTATGAAATTACAAGAAACTCATAGACAGGGGCAGCCTGGGTGGCTCAGCGGTTTAGTGTTGCCTTTGGCCCCAGGGCGTGATCCTGGAGACCCGGGATCGAGTCCCATGTCGGGCTCCCTGCATGGAGTCTGCTTCTCCCTCTGCCTGTGTCTCTGCCTCTCTCTCTTTCTCTGTGTCTCTCATTAATAAATAAATTAAAAAAAAAGAAACTCATAGACAATAACAAAGATTAATGGGTCCTAATGCTTATATGGAGTAATGCTTATATGGAGTGGCTTTTTGAAGGTCTGTACCCTGCCATTCCTGCTGATCTTAGTGTCACATCTCTTCACTTGCTAATGCCTGGGCTGGAGATAAAAAAGGACAACTTCCAGCAGAAAGTTTCAGGAAAGAAACAAGCCTCCCATTGAAGATTACGGAGAGTGGGCAAGAAAGACAGGATCTGAAAATGAGAAGTAGATCCATGAGAAGTAGATAATTGTATGGGCAAATCATTCTTAAGACTAGGAAATGCTGGGTAGCTTGATACTCATATCCGTGCAAGTGAAAAAATGAAATTATCAATTTTATTGCTAGTTTTTAAAAAAAGAGAGAAATCAATTTCTTAGCTTCTCTGCAGTATCCTGTCCTGATTCAGCCCTTCATCTCTCCCTGAGCCATTTTACTATCTCGTAGCTTTCTGTCTTGGCCATACCCTGCTCTGCCCTTCATCTACTTCCCAGAACCCTTCTTAACTGCCTTTGCTGTCTTGCTCTGTCATGCCCTGCTCTCCTTCCCCTTCTCCATTTGTGTACACCAATTTGATAGCACTTGCCATACTGTCCTATAACTTCCCTGTACGTAGATCTATCCTGATGGACGGCAAAGCCCTCAAGAACAAGAGTTAGGTCTTACTTGTCTTTCTGTTTCTCGAATCGAACTCAATACTTAGTCTATAATAAATATATACATACATACTATATATAGGATAAAAGGAGGGAGAAAAAGGAAAAAGACAAAGCTTTGTTTAGGAGTTTGCAGAATATGTATTGATTGGTTGACTTATGACGTGTTTCTAAGCAAGTGCTAGGATTCATTCCTGTTTCTTTTTGGTATTCCTGGGAAAATGAATGTTAACAAAGCACAGTCAAGTGCCTTCAAAGAGGTTGCTGTGTGAAAATTGGGTAGGAAAACATCTTAAAGAATAAAATATTAAAATTGCTATAATAAAATGAGGCACAACTTCTATTTCTGAAAAAGAGTATGCCCATTCTTCCTGGCCCCTCCTTCTTCCTAAAAACATGGACATAACACAACAAACAAGCATAGAAAGATTCAGAAATGTGGAAAAGAGAAGGTGGATTGCATGGGAGGGGGGGCGGGTCTCAGGACTTGAGGAACATGCCAGTGATTCCTCTGGTTTTCCTCATTGCCTCCTATATAGCCCAGACAGGGTGCTATAGAAGGCACCAACCTGGAATAACCAAAAGGCACAGGAGAAAAGATCTCCAAGAGATTCTTCCATCCTGTCTGCCACATGCAGGTGACACTCTGATTCCACTTTGAGAGATGTGAGATCTGAGCAGGGCTAGTTGCCTTTTTTTTTTTTTTTTTAAGATTGTATTTATTTATTCATGAGAGACACAGAGGGAGAAGCAGACTCCATGCAGGGAGCATGCGGGACTCGATCCTGGGACCCCAGGATCATGACCTGAGCCAAAGGCAGACGCTCAATCGCGTAGCCACCCAGGCATCCCAAAGGCTAATCTTCTGTCTCTTGCACGGCAGAAATTGGTGGTGGTGCTATAATTCCCCTGCTAGGATAATGTCAGTGGAACCAAATGAAGGGCTTTTCTTCCTTCCCCTTCTCAGTGGAAGGAGGCATGAACCAGTTTCCCTCTGAGGATAGTGTCTGTGGGGCCAAGTGAGGAGTAGACTCTGTACCTCATCCTGTGGAAGCAGACTGTGTTCTGATTCCTCTGCTTGGCTCATGTTGGCAGAGCTGGGAGTGGAGTTGAGCTTCTGCCCACCATCCACCCCACCCCCCATTCAGCAAAAGTAGGCAGTGTTCCAGTTGTCCCATGAGAGTAGTGTAAGCAAGTCCCAGAGATAAGATGAGCCTCCATTCCTTCCTGGCAGCAAAGAGATGTGATGAGTCAGAGATAGTTACTCCAGTGCTCTCCCTGTGTCACTGGAACCCAGTGCAAACCCAGCCTGTACCTCCTATACCTCCTGCCACTGTGAACAAAGGGGTGGGAGGCAGGGGTAGTTGACACTCACCTACCCCTCATTCATACTGTCAACAGGGAGTTGAGCTTCAAGGCAGTATAGATCACATTTTAGCTTTTCCCCTTCCTGGTGGCAGTGGGGCTTAGCAGGAAGCTTAGCTTACACTCACACTTGGTATCAGTGAGACAATATGAACTGGTGCCCCTTTTTCATCAGGGAGATGTCAAGAGGGCTGAAGGGAGAGCTGGATTGCTACCTACAGAGAGGCATTGTGAGTCTGTACTTCATTTTTGCTAGGTTGGTGGCAGTGGGATTCAGTAGGAAGCTGAAGATGCACATTCACCTGGCCCTTGAGCTACACCTTGGTAGGAAAGTGCCTACTAAAACCAAACAAACAAAAAACAAAGAAAACCCACAAAAACTCTATAGGACCCAGTCTCCTAATATAATACCCAAAATGTCTAAAATACAGTTGAAATTCATTCATCATACTAAGAACCAGGAAAACCACAATTTGAATGAAAAATATAGCTGATATCAATACCAAAAGGAATCAAATGTTGCAATATCTGATAAGGATTTAAAGTAACCTTTATAGAGATGCTTTAACAAATAATTGTGAATTATTTCAAGAGATTGAAACAAATGAAAAAAATGGAAAATCTCAGAAAGAAATGAAAAAAAAAAAAAAAACACAATGGAAAATACCGAAGTAAGAAATACTATCACCCAAACCAAAATAAAACAAAAACTATCCAGAGCTCAATAGTAGATTAGAGATTAATAAAATAGAATTAATGAACTCTAAGACAGATCAATAAAATTTACCTAGTCTGAGCAAGAAGAATTTATGTGATAATAACAAAAGAGCTAACATTTGTATCATTGAGTCCCAGAAAAAGAAGAGAAAATGAATGGGACTGAAAATGTATTCAAAGAAGTCGTTGCTGATAACTTCCCAAATCTGGCCAAACATAAGCCTTCAGTGAGCTGAGCAGACTCCTGTAAGGAAAACACACTCCTTCTGTGTGTCTTCTCTTAGTACTTGACTACGACTCCTTCACTTCTGATACCAGATGTGTGGGTTTTCAACATCGTAAGCAGTTCTGAACACCACCTGGGTGTCCTACTATAGAACTCAGTTCTGACACTGTCAACCTAGAAGTAGTGTCAGATCCCATAGGCTAAGGGCTCAGTCCCACAAGACTGCCCCCTCCCACCTCAGATGCCAGTCGTAAGTGTAGGTTGTTATTTGTGCTCTGGCCAATAGGCTATAAATTGAGGATTCCGAGGCCCCCTCCTCATGTTTGATTAATTTACTAGTGTAGTTCACAGAACTTGGGAAAACCGTTTACTTACTAGATTACTGGGGTTTTTTTGTTGTTTTTGTAAAAGAATATAACTCAGACACATCTAGATGAAAGAGATGCGTAGGGCAAGAGATGTGGGAATGGGCATAGAGCTTCCATGCTCTCCCTGGGCATGCCATCCTCCTAGCACTTCCACATGTACACCAACCTGGATACTCTCTATCTTTTTTGGTTTTTATGGAGGCTTCATTATGTAGCCATGATTGATTAAATCATTGGCCATTGATGAATAAACTCAATCTCTACTCCCTCTCTACCCTCCCCTGAAGTTGGGGAGTGAGGCTAAAGTTTCAGCCCTCTGATCACATGATTGATTCCTCTGAGAACCAGTCCCCATACCAAAATGTTTTCCAAAAGTTATCTAACTAGCATAAATTCAGGTGTGGATTTGTTATAAATATCAAAAAACACCATTATTGCTTTTACCATTTGGGAAATTCCAAGGGTTTTAGGAGCTCTGTATCAGAAACAGAGATGAAGACCAAATATGCATTTCTTATTATAAGTCACAGTACAGAAGCCCAAACAGCACAAACCCAAAGTAACTGATGCCAAGACACATCATATTTAAACTTCTAAAAGCTGAATACAAAGAAAGAAATCTTTGAAGCAAAGTGAAATGATGCATTACTTTTAGGAGAACACCAATTCAAATGATAATTGTTTCTCACTTGAAACCGTGGAGTCCAGAACAAAGTGGCAGATTTTTCAAGTACTGAAAGAAAAGCAATGTCAACCATGAATTCTGTTTCCAGCAAAAATATCCTTCAGAAATGAAGAGGAAATAAAAACATTCTCAGACAAAGGAAAGCTAAGAGAATTTACTCCAAGCCAACATACCCTGAAAGCATGACTAAAGAAGGTTCTCTAAACAGAAGGGAATGATAGCATAAGATGGCATGGAATTTCTGAATGGAAAGAATATGACAATGGATACAACTGGGGGCAAATATCATGAAATATTCTCATGAGTTTCTTAAATCATATTTGGTGTTTGAAACCTAACACTAAATAATGTAGTGATCAGTGTATGTGGAAAAATACTGAGAATGTAGACAGGGCAAAGGAACCTAAGTGGAATTCAGATTTCTCTACCTTACTCGAAGTAGTAAATAGTTGAAATAGTAGACTGCCTAAATTACAGATAGGGTGATACCTGGAGCAAACCACTCAAAAAACTACACAAAGTGATAACTTTATAAACAGTCAAGATGGAATGAAAAAAAAAATGTTTATTTAACCTACAAGAAAAGAAACAATGTAATGAGGAAAGGAAACAAACAGAAAACAAAGTGTTAAAATGGCAACTTAACTCCTAACATATTAATAATTGCCCTTAATGTAAAGTGCCTAAATACACTAATTTAAAGGCAGAGATGGGATGGGATGGGAGGGGGGACATGATCCAGTAATTAGATGTCCAAACAAACTCATTTTGAATACAATGACATAATTGGGTTTAAAGCAAAAGGGTGAAAAATGATAGACCATACAAATATTAATTTTAAAAAAAGAAAAGTAGCTATATTATTATCAGATAAAATGGACTTCATGGCAAAGAAAATTACTAGAGAGAGAGGGACATAATGTTAAAAGGATCATTCCACCAAGAAGACATAGTGATCTTAAATGTGCATGCACCACACAACAAAGCTATCTTGGAAAACATTTTGGAAGTTTTCAAAAATAATTTTTGACAAGGAGCAGAAGCAATTCAGTGGAGGAGGAATAGCCTTTTCAACAAATGGTGTTGGAGGAATTGAGGATGCATAGGCCAATAAATGAACCTTGATCTAAACTTCATGCCATATGCAAAAATTAACTCAAAATGGATCATAGACTTAAATATAAAATGTAGAACTGTAAAACTTATATAGAAAAGAGCATAAAGTACTTATTGATATAAGGCTAGGGAAAAGAGTTCTTATGCTAGACATAAAAAGCACAGTCCATGTAAAGAAAGATGGATAAATTCAACTTAAAACCTTTTTGCCTGTGAAAGACTTTGTTAAGAGGATAAAAAGACAAGCTAGCCTAGGAGAAAATATTTGCAAACCACATACCCCACAAAGGACTGGTGTCTATAATACATAAAGAACCTTTAAAGCTCAATAATCGAAAAGCACTACGTTTAGAAAATGGGCACATGACATGTTCTTGAAGAGGATATACAGATGGCAAGTGAACAAATAAAAAGATGTTTAACACGATTAGCCATTAGAAAACACAGATTAAGTCCACAGTAAAATCTCAACACACACCTGTCAGAATGGCTAAAATAAAAGGAAAAAGCAAAGTCGGTGAAAAGCTGCAAGCAATACCATACAACCTGGTAATTGCATTCCTGGGCATTGTTCCCAGAGAAATAAAAACTTATGGTTCGCACAAAAACTTGCACACACATTTTCATAGTAGCTTTATTCATAACATCCCCAAACTGGAAACAACCCAGATATCTTTCCACAGGTGCATGGTCAAACAAAACGTGGGCCATCCAGATCATGGAATGGTACTCAGCAATAAAAAAGAATGAGCTACTGATACGTGGAACAGCTTGCATGAGTCTTCAGGAAATTATGCTGGGTGGAAAAAAGCCAATCTGAAATGTTACATCTGTATGGTTCTGTTATGTAACATTGTAGAAAAGACATATTTGAGACCTGGAGAATAGATCTGTGGTTACAGGGATTGAGGGAGGCAGGGCAGAGGGGAAATTGGGGATGATTATTATTAAAAGACAACTTGAGGTGCTTTGAGATGATGGTAACATTCAGTCTCTTGTTTGAGGTGGTGCTTACATGATAAACTTGTGTGGAACTTAATGAGCACAGTGAGAATGGGAAATCTAAAGATTGGTGCATTTTATCAGTGTCAGTATCCTGGTTTTTTGGTATTGTATTATAATTTGGTAAGATTTTGCCATTGGAAATTGGGTAAAAAGTAATATCATATTTCTCTTATTTCTTACCATTGTATGTTAGTTGACAATTATCTCAAAATAAAAGGTTCAAATAAAAAAATAGGCAGCAGGTGAATACAGCTGAGTAATTAATTTTGCATGAAGAAGCTTTAAAGTCAGGTATTCTTTTAACTTGGCTTTGAAGGATGAGTAGGATGTCTATAGGCATTTGTCTTATTATTATTGAAAAAGAAGAAGAAAAAACAACTAACACTGCTTCTGATTTTCTCAAGAAGACCTCCTAGTATGGCCTTTGAACTGTGTCAATATCCATCCTTAAGCCAAAGTGAAATTCAGGAAAATATGTGATTATGAAATAGAGGACAAGAATAAAATCCTTGGATGGAGAAAGATGAATGTAAAGTTTGGATATTAAGTGCCTTAGGTACCAAAAAGCAATGTCCAAGGAGCAGAAAGAAGAAGAGGCCTGGTATTCGGGAGAGAGGTCTGGGCTACAGGTACCTATTTCAGTGCATAAAAATAACAGAGCTACCTAAGAGAATGGACACACCAGGCAGGAGCATGTGCCTGAACAAGAAAGGGGACCAGTAATGGATTGAGAAGAGCTCCAGCATTTAAAGGATGGAAGCTTTGGGGCATCTGGCTGGCTCAGTGGTTGAGCATCTGCCTTCGGCTCAGGTCATGGTCCTGGGATCAAGTCCCACTTCTTCCTCTGCCTTTGTCTCTGACTCTCTGTGTGTCTCTCATGAATAAATAAATAAAATATTAAGAAAGAAAGAAAAAGCAAGCAAGCAAGCTTCTTAGGAGAAGGTAGGGTTGGGGGTACAGGAAGGAGGATATTTTCAAAGAGTTACAGAAAAAGCAAAGACCAGGTTGATGACAAGTTCCATGCAAGGGTGAGCTACCCTGTGCTCTACTGCAGTGTGGTTGGCCAGGGCAGAACTGGGACAGAAGTCACTGCATTTAGCCATCAGGCTCTTTTCTTTGTCTCCGGGGTATCTCATATGTTTTTGCAGTGAGCGCGATGGGAGCCCGAGGAGACTGTGACCAGCTGAGGAGAGGAAGGGAGGTGAAAAAATGGGGACACAAAGTGTAAACATCTCTTCTAAGGAGATTGAAGCACTGGGGGTGAGAGGGTCCCAAAGACGTCTTTAAGATGGAGGAAGATTTGAGCTTGCTGGCAGGCAGTGGGGCAGGAGCCTGTGGAGGACATACACATTTTTGGACTCCTCTTCGGAAATTGCCTTCAGAGCCTAAGGCACATTTTCAACAATGGCAAATCTTCATCTTTTGAGAGTGGATTTGAGTTTTGGAAACAACCGAGTCAGTTTAGAGCCAAGAGTGGTAAATCAGGGGGAGGTGATCAAGCTGGATAACACAACTTCAAAAAAAAATTAAGTATAATTATAAAGTAGTAAAACTGATTTTCTTGCGAAGCTCATGAATTGGCTTAGAAAGTGGTGAAAGAATTCCAAAACCCTTTTCAGCAGTTGTGGCATGATGTAAGTGTACGGCGTCCCTTTGTGACTCTCACAGGACACTGATGTGCATGGAAGTCCTGTTATGTGTGTGCAGAAGTTGGTCTTGTTACATTATATTTACTCTCAGTGTGTGAAGGTCAAATTTCCCTATAATCTTTGTGCCTGAGAGGTGACTTAGTGGAATTACACCACCGTTTGTATATGGGAGAATCGAGAGTTTCACATTGTGATTGTTTAAACAGTTCTCCTGTGGTCTTACAGATGTAATTAGAATTCCTAGGATAGGAGTGTTCCCACAAGCATAATAATGCTTTAAATGTGTGTTCAATTACCCTTTTCTATAGTCATATTTAATCGCCTCTTTTTGAAATAGAATTACTTCGAAAATATTAAATCACTAGCACAATCTCGACTGTCAGGCAGACCCTAGACAGTGCCAGGCACATGGTAGGCACTCACTGAGCGTCCCTCCCCTGTCTTCTCTGCCCTGGGGCTTGACACACACCAGGGGACACACCAAAAGAAAGACCAGTTCCTCTAGTAGTAGATCATCTCCATGAATGTTTAGCCCATAATATCCAGGAGAAGGATAATTAACACATGTAAAAGTTTGAAGTTTTCATTTTGCTTTGTTGTTTAATGTGGCAGGTGTACATATACCAACATATATAAATGATTGACTGTTTCTTTTATACCTTTTTATATGTGTTATTTATACTTTTATATATTACGTTCTTTAATTATTGTAATAATTATCCCTATTAATATAAATAATAGTGAAAGGGAATATAAGGGAAGGGAGAAGAAATGTGTGGGAAATATCAGAAAGGGAGACAGAACATAAAGACTCCTAACTCTGGGAAACGAACTAGGGGTGGTGGAAGGGGGGGAGGGTGGGGGTGGGGGTGAGTGGGTGACGGGCACTGAGGGGGATGCTTGACGCGATGAGCACTGGGTGTTATTCTGTATGTTGGTAAATTGAACACCAATAAAAATTATTTTATTAAAAAAATAATAATTATCCCTATTTTACAGATGAAGAAACTGGGCTCAGGCAAGTATAGTCACTTATTCAAGGTCCCATGGCTGAGAAAGGCTGAGCTGGGCCTTGAATTCGGTCCGTGGTGTAGGAAGCTCTTATCCACCATCCTCATGTGTCTACACTCTTGGTAAACACTAAACAAAAAAGTTGACCCAAAACACCACACCAATCAAGAACACAGCACCCTTTCCCTCCCCTATGTTGAGAAAAAAGAAGTCAGAGCCTTCTTCAAATTCCTGCTAGCCAAAAAGATGTGATAGCATTGTACATTGAAGTTGATTTTTTTTTTTTTTTTGAAATAGACACTTGCTAGTCCTCTCTGCCTCCCCATACCTGTGGACACTCACTCGCAGCACACACACACACCCCCCCAAGGGGTAGGCGGTATGGAAGCTCTGACTGGAACAGCCTGTCATGGCTTGTTAGCAAGAAAGCATTCGAGAAAGCCATGACAAGTTAGCCATTCTAGGAAACTTTCCACAGCTGTTGCATTAATTAAGACTTTTTGGTCCCAAATAACAGAAACCACTGGAGCTCGCTTAAGCAAAAAGGGGAATTTGTTTTAAGGATCCTGTGATGACTACCAGAATCCAAGGGCAGGGAACCAGGGACTGAATGAAGTAAGGCAGGAAACCCAGAAAGGCTTCTCTCTTCACCTCCACCTCTGCTGCTTCTCCGCATCTGCTTCCCCTCCCTCAGACTAGCCTCTTTGCTTCCCCTTCCTCAGTAGATGGCTGCTACCTCCCAGGCACTCGGAGGGAGCCTGACTTCTCTCTCTCCCTTCTCTCCTTACACACCTCTCTCCTTTTCTCTTTATCACTTTCTCTGTCCTAATTCCAGATTCTAGGGTGGGATGCATTTGTCCCGGTTTGGGTTACATGCTGGTTTGGAAGAGAAAGAGCAGGACAGGTAACGGCCTACTGCAACTGTGTTCCCTTCCACATGTATGCATGGTGTCATTCATTGTTCTGTCCCAGGAGTTTGAAAATTTTAAATGTCCCTGATTTCACAGGGGTGAAATACAAGAACATAGGTTTTAGAGACAAATTCGGCTTGAAAAATGACTTACTCTGCCACTAGGTATGTATTTTTGGATGAACGACTTAACTCCTCTGAGCCTAACTTTCCTTTACAAGTTAAAAGGAATGTACAGGTACTGCCTTCCTCATGGGGTTGTGACAGGGATTAGGCGTAGTAACATGTTTAATACTTAGTACAGGCTCTAGCCTACTTGATGCTTTATAAAATAGTGCCTCTTCCTTTCTGATGAAGATTAAGACACACTGCCTTACCAAAAAGATGTTTAAAATTTCACACCACTTTCTGCTCTTAAATTCTGTTCTTCCTTACCCAATTTTCCTGTCTTCTTCTTATCTACCCTTGCTTATCAACATATTCATAATCCAAAGGACTTTCTAAACCTAGAAAATTCTCTAGGGCTTTATTCCTAGGCCATATTCCTAGGCCATGGCTGGAGGTTCCAAGACTGGAGGTCCCTTCAGGCATCACCTGAAGTGTATTCTACTCTCACAGGTATGTTGGTGCTTCTGGTAAAGGGATGAGTAAGTGAAATCCATTTGTGGCTCTTCCATAGCCACAGCCAGTTTTCCAGGGGTTGGATTGAAAGGGCCCAACTAAAGATTCAATTCAGTAAATATTTATTATCGCTACTCTTTGCAAGACCCTGAAATAGATACTGTTGGATTTGAAAAATATGTAATCAAAACAGTCCCTTTCCTTCAAAGAGAATAGACTGGAAGAAGAAATGATGAATCTACACAAATCACTAATTTGAGGTGTTTAGCAGAACTAGTTTACTAAGGCCCCATGTTGATGAAGTTAAGTCATCTTTTTTTTTTTAATTTTTATTTATTTATTCATAGAGATGCAGAGAGAGAGAGAGAGAGAGAGAGAGAGGCAGAGACACAGGCAGAGGGAGAAGCAGGCTCCATGCAGGGAGCCTGATGTGGGACTCGATCCAGGGTCTCCAGGATCACGCCCTGGGCTGCAGGCGGCGCTAAACCGCTGCGCCACCGGGGCTGCCCTGAAGTTAAGTCATCCTAAGTGAGAATGGGAAAGTAGTTTGAAGCCAGATCATGGAGGATATTGAAGGCGAAGCTGAGGAGTGTAGTGTCAGCATGGCTGGAAACCAGTGAAGGTTTTTGAGAAAGGAGCATAATCTAATGCTAAGTATTAGGAACTTAATCCTAGCAGCCAAACACTAATGGATCAGAAAGGCAGAAGAGGAGAGAGGAAACTGGAGTCCAGTTGGGGAGAGCTGCTTCAGTAGGAAAAGAAGTTGGGGTTATGAATTCAGGTCCAGTCCTAGGCTAGGTAGGGACTGGGTGGTAGGGATGGGGCTGAGCCAGAGGGAGTATGCTGGAGGTTTGAACCCTGGAAGCATAAGAAGATGTGCAGACTGAAAATGGGGACTTCTCTTATCCTGTAGGTAGGATGGGAGTTGAGAAATAGCACTATGCCCTTCACTCCGTTTAGGTGGCAAGGAGCACTTGCTGGAACTAGGAGTGCTGCCTTTAGAGCTTGACTTACTCTGCCCCCCCCCCCACCCCAAAAAAAACCTCATGTGTTTTTTGGTTTTTTTAATTTTCAAAATTTAATTAATTTTGTTCAATTTTTGAGAAAGGAAACCTAAATGAATTTTAGAGTCTTTTTTTGGAAAATTTGGAGCAAACACATTTTTGGCTCAGCATATAAGTATTTAATATTAAAATCAGCCAGGAAGTTATTACTAGCCTCTTTTTTTTTTTAACTGTAGAATCAGCTCTGTGAACAATGAAACAGAATTTTGGCCCAAAATGAATATTTAAAAGACATACAAGACCAGTCTTGGCTTTGCCCACTAATGAGAAGAAAGAATTCACACTTTTTTGCTGTTAAAAGTTACAGAGTTCTACTGGTATTAGCTAAAGTAATAAGAGAGTTCCTGATCATACTAAAATATAGTTGAAATTTATTTTGGCATCTTTGTTTGATATATTCATGTTATTTTCAGAAATGCTTGTATGTATCTCTTTAATATGTCTCTCACTTCACTAAACTGAGACTCTAGTAAATGTTCTCAGTGTTTTACAGAACTGTGCAACATCTATTAAGGCTCATTCATGGTGCTTTAATCTTCCTCTTAATACAAACACAATCATTGGGGAATACATTTTCCAAGCAGTTCCCCTGCCTCCCAGGGAAAATATTTTGAGGCCTCCCAGTGACCATTGGATTCAAAGACTTGACAGGGAAGCCCTAGAATTCTTGAAGAGCTAGGCCTTTGAAAGATTCATTGTTGTGGACTCTCCCTTTGAAAGAGACCACTTTATCTTGCTCCTAAACATCTATAGGACAGACATAGCACTTTCTGAAAAGAAATTCTGGGTAATGTAGAAGAACAAACGTATGTAGGTAATCCAGTATGGGTAGTGTGTAATTTGAAGAATGATAGTTCCATTTTTATGGTTGCCATAACAATCATACAGTTGTGCAAAAATGTGTACAGCTTTTATAGAAGGGAGCTGGCACCATTGTAATGATTCTTCTCATATCAGAACAACTGTTTTCAGATCTGAAAAATAGGGGTGGCTTAACCCTTCCTCAGTTAGCTCAGCATGTTCCCTGAGAAGGCTCTTTGGAGCTCCAGGGCTGTTGAAATGTATTCACCACTTACATTTGCATTTTAGCCTGATAAATGGATTGAGAATTAAGGATGATGATCCTTTCAACAGCAGGTTCTGAATTCCTAGCTTGGGAATTCAAAGGATGAGAAAAAAAAATACTGTTCCTCAAATAGAAATCTAGGAGAGATGTCTAGACATAGTTAATTCCTTGACTTTGTGACTATTCTTAATTCTGTCCACTAGAATTTAAATCTGTTAAATACTAGCCTTTACCCCATTGTGTTTAAGTCTCTGATAAAGTCATATGACAGTTTGGTTACAATTTGTTTTATTTTTATATATTAACTATCTCTCTTCTGGAAATTGCAAAGCAAATTTAAAAGTGTAGTATATTTGATTTGAGTTAAAATATATCTACATGTATTCTTTCTTTGGCTATTTGTTCCTCTTTTTGTATGCCCTTTCCCAAAGAAAGTACTTGGGACATGGCTTTTTCTAACATACTGAGGATAATCTACTTTTTTAAAAAGATTTTTTTATTTGAGAGACAGAGAGAGTACAAGCAGGAGGAGGGGCTGAGAGAGGGAGAAGCAGACTCCCTCCTGAGCAGGGAGCCTGGGGAGGTGGGAAGAGGCTCCATCCAAGGACCCTGGGATCACAACCTGAGCCCCTGAGCCGAAGGCAGACACTTAACAGACTGAGCCACCCAGGTGCCCCAAGGATAATCTACTGTGAATAAAGCTGATATCAGAGCTCTGTATGTGAATTTTCAGATTAAGAGTGAAAAATAATTAGATTTGGATTTGGTACCTAAAAATGAAGTCATTGTCAACTTAGTCAACCATAGGGAAACTTTTTCTGAAAGAAGTTTGGGGTATTTATTTTATTACTTAAGCCAAAATGCTTCTGGGGTGTTTTAGTCTAAAGATAGAGTGTGGAACTAAGGGCAACTAGAAGAGATGTCAACTTCATTGAAATGAAACTTCTTGGTCTACTTCACTTCTTTTAACACTGTCTCTTTTGAATTTCTGTCCTGTTAAATCAAAGCTCTGCAGCTCCATGACTTTAGGCAAGTTACTTAATCTCTCTGAGCCTCAATTTCCCCATGCACCAAATGAGAGCAAAAGTAATATCCATCATTATTAAAATTTTATCCTCTCAAGAGGTGATTTCTAGGAGAGAGAGAATAAAAGGGTTTTCAATGAGAGCCAGATTTCCCATATATTGATGACCTCTGATAATGTTTATATTTTCTGAAGATTTTGTACATTGTATAGAATTTTTATGCTTAAATTTTTAACACTCTAGGGCCTTCCATATTTGATCCCTCCATGGGAGCATTTCCTGGAAGTTTATTGCTACTTCATTTTGTCTCATTTTGAAACTTAATATTTATCAATCAGTATTCTCATAGCCTATTTTTAACCCCACTCTGATATTTTAAATCTCAATTATAGGAAGCTCTACTAGCAGAGGTAAAAGAAAGAGAGCTGTTCAGAGAGAGAGCTTTGGATAGGGAGATGTTCTGGGCCCAGTGAACTCAGCTGCTCTCTCGTTGCTTCCTTAGGCATGCAGAACTGCATTCCGAACCCCTGCAGGCCTAGATAGAAGACTTCTTAGACAGAAAGTAAAAGAACACAGAGGCCAAGCCATCTGTGCTCTACGTACAAACTCTCTTGGTTGAGTTGTGCCCAATTGTTCATCACCTTCAGGTAAACTAATTTGGTGGATTCTGGGCCTTTGCACAAGCTCTTCCTTTGTCCTAATCTTTCTTCCCTGGTGTAACCCACGGCTCACTTCCTCAACTCCTTCAGGTCATCTTCAAATGTCATCATCTCATTGGTGCCTACCCTGGCTATCCTAATTGTAATTGGTAATTACAATTACCTGACCCCACTCTTTTCTAATTTTTCTTTTTTTTCCTCCACAGCACTTAATTACAATACTGTTTATGTTCTGTCTCCTCCACCACTAGAATATAAGTAGGTAGGAATCTTTGTTGTTCTCAAATGTGTCCCAAACATCTAGAACAGTAGAGCCCAGTAAATATTGATGAAAGAATTTTGGCCTTCTTTCTCTTGACCTCCAATACCTTTTTTATATTGATGTTCCATTGGTTCTTACCACTTCAATTTGTTCTTGACACAAAATAAGTGAAAATTATTATGAAAACAACTAAGAGAGCACCTGGGTGGTTCAGTCAATTAAGCCAGTCTGCCTTCGGCTCAGGTCATAATCCAGGGGTCCTGGGATCAAGTCCTGCATATCAGGGTCTCTGCTCATCCAGGAGCCTGCTTTTCCCTCTCCCTCTGCCTGCTGCCCTGCCTGCTTAGGTTCTCTCTCTCTCTCTTTTTCCCTGTCAAATAAATAAATAAAGTCTTTAAAAAAAAATAACTACAACTACACACAATCATAAACCATTTGGAACAAGAAAGGGATGGACCTATTCTTGGGAAAATTCACGTTTGAAGAGCTATATGGTGGAAGAGGGAGCCAGCTAATTCTTTGGGGGCTACACAACTAAATTATGAGGTTTTTCAGAATCGTTAATTCAGTATATGAAGGTATTTTCTGATAGAGCTCTCTAAATTGAATGACTGGCCTAAGGAGGCAATGAACTTTATAACCCCTCCATTCCCAATATTCAAAATGTAATTTGATCTGTCTGATTGACTTTGATTTGAAGTCATTTGGGGGATAAAATATGGACTAGGGTGACTTCTAAGGAACTTCCAGTTTTGATGATTCTATGATTCTAGCCTCTGAACTGATATTAAATAATTTCCAGGGTATATTGGTAACTGAAAAAAGCAAGTTGCAAAAGAGTTTATAGTATTTGACTGTTGTGTAAGGAAAAAAAAAAAGAGAAGAAAAAAAAAAAAAATACCAGGCGTGCCTGGGTGGCTCAGTTGGTGAAGCGACTGCCTTAGGCTCGGATCCTTGGATTGGGAGTCGACTTCTCCCTCTCCTGCCACTCCCCCTGCTTGTGCTCTCTCTCTCATGATCCCTCTCATGCTCTCTCTCAAATAAATAAATAAAAATCTTTAATAAAAAGTAAAAAAGAATATCAAAAGGAAAAGCTGAAACACAGAAAGGGTAAACCAGAATATGATGAAATAGTTATCTCCAGGGGATAGAAACAAGGTAGGAGGGTAGAGATGAAAGTAAGACTTTTGTGAATACACTTGAACTTTGAACCATTTAAAATTTTAAATGTTCAATAATAAAATGAAATCAAATCTAAAAGGAGATAAAAGCAAAATGTCTAAACTTGACCTAACACATAAACAAGTGGTCCCAATGTTTATCAAATGCATAGCATCACCACAAATAGAAAAAAGAATTAATTCAAATAATTTCTGCACTATACTTTCAAGCACACTTAACTATATACTCTTAGTGACCATATTCTAAGGATAAAACTCCAAAGAATCTTAATTGGTTCATTGTTGCTTTGTATTGGGATTATATTGTTCTGTGTATTGGGATTATAATTCTGAAACAGTTTTGAATACTGAAGCCATTGGGTGGCAAGGTTCTCACTTGGGAGAATGAAGATATAAATATGGAATAGAAGAAGATAAGATGAACTCTGTAATATTAGTTATCAGTTGATCAATCAGTGTCAGTATGAACTCATGATTTTTAAACAGTATGTTAGAAATTGCCAATTTTTAGGCCACAAATTGTCAAATATCAGCAATTTCTGTGATTTAACTCAGTATTTCTAATTCTCACTAAAAGGGCCTAGAAGCCATGATACCTCAGTAATAATGAACACAGCAATCAATCTAGTTCCCTGTATTGGTTTTTAAATATCATTCATTCCTTGTCAGAAGGAATCAGGGCTCCTTCGGGAAGTGGGTGATCATTAGTGTAGGGAAGGTAATGTATAAGGTGAGCCTGAAACATTTCCTATGTCAAAAAGCATGGAAGTACTCAAAGATTTGTTAGGGAAGACACACTTCACAGACACAGGAGATCACAAGAGCTCCCACCAGCCTAATTTGGGACAGTTTGAGTATCAGAAAGAATAGTAATGGCAATAGATTATAATCCATTGAATTAAAAAAAAAATCAGTGAATTGGGAGGCACCTGGGTGGCCCAGTTGGTTAAGCGTCCAATTCTTAATTTTGGCTCAGATTGTGATCTCAGAGTTGTGAGATGGAGCCAGGTATTGGGCTCCATGCTGGGCGTGGAACCTGCTTAAGATTCTCTCTCCCTCTCCCTCTGCTCTCCCCCACTCACCCTCCCCAACTCCTTGCTCTCTCCCTCTCTTAAAATAAAATTAGTGAATCTGTAATGATACTCAAAATAAGACAAACATTGGGGGCATAGCAGGAAAAGCTCTTGACAGAAGAAAGCCCACCAGTAAATGTATTTATCATAGGATCTGAAAAGCACCATTTTATAACTTGCAGAGTTACATCAATTCAGGCAAAAATCACCACTGGATGCTAAAATTGTTAATTGAAACTTTTTTTGAAAACAGGATATTATCTAAAAGTCCTATCCTATGGATTATTCATTAAATACAAAGAGTAAAAAGTAACCTTAAGATAGAAATCTGGCTATTAGCACCCTAACGAAGTAATTAATCCCACAGCCTGACAGTTTGCCCTCTGAAGGAATGCAATATGAAGTACACACTATCACCTGTGAAGTATTCAACCTAGAATGTTCACTCCAAATCTATTTGAGACTTAAAACCTAACTTTCCATTTAGGAAGTTCAGAGAAGATGAATTATGCCACATTTGATTTCTTTCTGTCCTTTTCTTTCTTCTACCTTCCATGAGGAACCAAGTTAATAAATCCAGAACATAAGACATTATACAAGATACCAGGCCTGGACTCTTCAAAAAAGCAATGTGAAAGAAAGAAAGAAAGAAAGAAAGAAAGAAAGAAAGAAAGGAAAGAAAGAAAGAAAGAAAGAAAGAAAGAAAGAAAGAAAGAAAGAAAGAAAGAAAGAAAGAAAGAAAAGAAAGAGAGAAAGAGAGAAAGAGAGAAAGGAAGGAAGGAAGGAAGGAAGGAAGGAAGGAAGGAAGGAAGGAAGGAAAAGAAAGAAAGAAAGAAAGAAAGAAAGAAAGAAAGAAAGAAAGAAAGAAAGAGAAAGGAAGGAAGGAAGGAAGGAAGGAAGGAAGAAAGAAAGAAAGAAAGAAAGAAAGAAAGAAAGAAAGAAAGAAAGAAAGAAAGAAAGGAAAGGAAGGAAGGAAGGAAGGAAGAAAGAAAGAAAGAAAGAAAGAAAGAAAGAAAGAAAGAAAGAAAGAAAGAAAGAAAGAAAGAAAGAAAGAAAGAAAGAAAGAAAGAAAGAAAAAGAAAGAAAGAAAGAAGAAAGAAAGGATTGTTTTACATTAAACAGACTAAAGAGACATAACTACCAAATACTGTGTAAATCTCAATTAGATCCTAGATCAGGAGGAAACCAAAGAGCTAGAGAAGCTTGTGGGGGACAGTTGAAGACATTTAAATAGGACCTGTAAGTCGGTTGTAGGGAATTAGTTATCTTTGGTCTATGGTAACAGTATTGTGGTTCAGTAGAAGAATGCCCTTATTCTCAGAAAATGCGTTCTAAAGTATGAAGGGAGAGCATCATTTCTGCAACATAAGTTTAAATAGTTCATTTTTTTTTAATTTTTACTTATTTATGATAGTCACACATTGGGAGAGAGAGGCAGAGACATAGGCAGAGGGAGAAGCAGGCTCCATGCACCGGAGCCCGACGTGGGACTCGATCCCGGGTCTCCAGGATCACACCCCGGGCCAAAGGCAGGCGCCAAACCGCTGCGCCACCCAGGGATCCCTAAATAGTTCATATTTTTTTAAAAAAAATCTAGTGATATGAAGAGGGAAGGGTGGAGAGAGAAGAAAGATAAAGCAAATATGAGTAAAGTGTTGATATTTGATGACTCTTGATGAGAAATATATGGATGTTCATCCTACAATGTTCTTTCAACTTTCCTAAAAGTTTAACACTTTTCAAAGTGAAATTTGAGGGGAAGAGAATTAATTTTAGCACATTCTTTGAGTTGAAACTATGGCTTTCCTGGCCAGTGCCATAATCCCTGGCTCCCATAGTTCAGGCCAGCTTTGTCTCACAGCCTCCACTCCAGAGTGTTGATTATCAAAGTACGAAAAGTGGCAGGGAATGATGAGAGGTTCAGTGAATGTAACAGGGAAGACCATTTCAGTTGGTTCTGATTCAGTCTCATCCTATCTATGTCCTTTAGAAAGTAACCAGGTAACTAGGTTCACTTGGTCTAGAATTTTGCTTACTCCTGAGGTCGACCTTCTGTGGGCCCTAGATTAAAAACCCAGGGTCATGTAAAAAAGGAGCCTGCCTGGGCCAGTGCTGCTTCTTCAGCTCACTCTGCCGCTTCAGATGTGTCACCTCATCCCTTGCGGGGGAGAAGGACAGATGAACCAAGGTCTCTTTCTGCTTTAAATAGACCTTGGTCTTTTTCTGTTCTGAAAAATCTGGGATTTGTGTCAGACTTTGTGGCATCTGTTGTGGCGGTAGGGCTGAGTGAAAGAGTATTAACATTTCCACAGCTGCCATCAGAAAAAATAAAAGGTCCAGCCCTGCGGCACCACAGGGGGCAGCCCTCAGTTTGGATGCCACTCCCAGCTCCCTTTGCCTGTAAGAAGAGAGGTTGGCCAGTCCCTGAGGAGAGTCACATTGAAATGGGAGCTCAGCTGAATCCAGCATCTGACTTGACTGGACCGACCAGCGCCCATCTGGCTGGGCCGCCTACATAGTACCCCGTGGATGAGTGCTTTGGCAACTTAGCTGCTCTTCTGGCTGTAGTTTCCATAACATTTTCTGGTTTCAGTGTAAACTCTGATAACCATCTCACCTAAGAAAGTGTTTGTGTAAAAATTGTATTCTTTAACCTCGTCAGGTTATTTCTTAAATTTTTTCTGTTCCTTCTCACCCATTCACCATTGTCACTGACCCAGATCCTTTGCAGCAGAATTGCTTGTTAGCAAGGAGACAAACAGAGTCACGGACGGAGGAGAGGAGGGCCTCTATAAATTTTGTTAGTCTGGAGATGGTCCTTGAACCGCAGTTTGTAAAACACTGTTTTATGAGAAAAGAAGATGGGATGAAGACAGAAAAAGACACCCTTGGAAACAATAACATTGTGGTGTGACCACAGGGTTGCACGCCAGGAGGTCATGAGTTCTAATCCTAAATGTATTTCCCAAGACGCAGCAGCAAAGTTGAATGGAAAAGTGCTAACGAGAGCCCTTTGGCCGTTTGCTCATTCACTTACCCATCAGCTGTTCCTTTTGTGTATGCCTTCAGTGTGCTGGAGGAGGCGCAGAGGCAGACCTTGAGGAGCACCCCACCTTACCACAGTGAGAAGACATGCCCCTAAGTCCCCACCAGCATGCTGGTGACAAGGCATCAGAGAAGGGTAGGCTGAAGGCAAGGGTGGGATGGTAGACAGGAAGCGCTTTCCACTTGGTGGAGCTACAGAAGGTTCCCTGGGGAAAAGATGGCTTTGTAGCCAGTCTTTGAAAAGCAGGTAGGTCTTAGATATTGGAGTTAGCCAGGTGAATATCCCCACGCCAGGAGCAGCAACAGTGTTTGGAGACCAGAGGGTACAGAGGAAAGTTTGACATACAAGGCACATCTTGGGACTATGCAGACTAGCTAAAAAATATAGGTTGGGGCCGTATCGTGAAAGCCTTTGAATTCTAAGCTGTATTTCTATTTTACTCAGTAAAGAGTTGATAAAGGCTTTTGACGGGACACATGGTTTAAGGTGATTAATCTGACAGCATCTGAGACCCTAGGGAGAGCAGTTTCTTAATTTTTAAGTAGGTTCCATGCCAGCATGGAGCCCAACAGAGGGCTTGAACTCATGACCCTGAGATCAAGACCCAGGCTGAGATGAGTTGGAAGCATAATGGACTGAGCCCCCCAAGACATCTGTGACCTTAAGGAGAGGACTTTCTGTGATGGGGTAGGGGCCTGGCCAAAATCCAGCAAGGTGAGGTGATTGTAGTGACAAAGTGGTGAGGCAGTGTTGCCCTAGAGACTACACAGCTGCCTCCAGCTGCAAGGAGGCGGAGGTGCTGGTGCTTTGAGGAGGGAGGGGACGCAAGGTCAGAGGAAGAGTATGGAGTGACAGAGGAACAGAAATTCTGTCTATGCTTTGGTTATTTCCTGGGATTCTTGGCAAGGTCTTACAGGATTAGAGAAAGCCTTCAGTTACTTTTCCTGGACCAGTGGCTTTGAGGAGGACAATCTTAGAAGCTTTCTGTCACTTTAAAAAGTTCTACTAAGCCCTTCAGTCACGTCCCTTCAGAAATTTTGGTTACATAACGTTGCATTGAATTGGAAATCTGCAGCCTCATGAACTGGAGGCTAATTCTTTCCCTCCCCCACCTGGCACTTGGTTTCCTGTGGGTCAGGGTTAGCTTCTTTCTCACCGATGTTGCGGAACTCTTGAAATATTTGGTCTCACAGGTTCTAAAAAGCTGGCAGGCCAGGCTGCTCCCTGCAGGTTTTGAGACCAAAGCCTTCCAGAGAGGGAGCCAGTAAAATCCCCAGCACGTTAACAGAGTGTAACAGCTGCACAGTGCACCCCCCTGCAGGGCCGGGCTCCCAAGTGCTGAGGCCAGCAGCTCCCAGCCACTGTGGCCTGCCACCAGAAGGAGCCCTCACGCACCACATGGTGGCTGGTTCCTAACTGTGGCGATGACAACAGATTAAATCACTGGTTCTCAGTGCCGAGGACTGGGGTTTGTCAGGGTCACTCACTGTTCTCTTGGTTCTCCCAATTTTCCATAGTGAGCGAGTGGGTTTGGAGTCTGCTGCTACAGTACAAATACTTATTGGGAGCCCTCCAACTTCTACTCTGTCTAGAAGTTAGTTCTCTGAAGATCTCCTCTTCTTTCAGCATCCCCTTCAACGTGATTCTGAAATGTTGCAACCCCTTAGTCTATGCACATACATACTTACACCCTGCTTTGGAAGAAAAAAAAAAGGATTAAAGGTAGCTAGCAGGTGTACATATAATGCAGTTAATTTTTAAAAATTAGAATACAAGGCAAAAGGAATATATGAGTGGGATAATTGGTCACGGCCAGGATACAGGTGAGTTCAGAGTTGAAACGACAAATAAGATCCTTTTGAGGCAAGTCACAATAGTTTTCTGAGTTCCTAGAAGCCAAAGCAAAGAGGGAAACATAAAAGATACAAACAAACCATGAGCTCAGGAGGGTGAGAGTGGGTCCTTGCCCTGTATAAACTTCCCCCAGAGGACTCATAAAAGGGGCCCTGAGTGAGTGGGTGGACAAGGCCCTCATTGGCTTCCCTGCATTGGACAACATAGCCATTCTGTTGACTTCCTGCTGTGGCCCTTGGGGTCGACTTGGTGGCAAGGTTCCATCTGGGACAAGGACTCCACTACAGGCCTGTGCAGGGGCCAGTTCATCACTTCTCAAAGGATAGTGTCCTGAGGAACCTGTTGCATCTGAGAGATGCTCTGCCACAAAACAAAAACAAAAAATAAGGAAAAACAAAAACAAAACAACCAGATCAAACAGGTATGGCAACAATTGTACAACAGCAGTATGTTGAAGGCTCTTAAGAAGTTTCAATTAAAAAATTGGCCCAGCATTTCCCAAACTGATTTAATCATCAGACCTTTAAACACACACACACACACACACACACACACACAAACTTGACCCACTGGGGAACGTTGATCTAAAACAGGGGTCAGGGCAGCCCATGTGGCTCAGCAGTTTAGTGCTGCCTTCGGCCCAGGGTGTGATCCTGGAGACCCAGGATCAAGTCCCACGTCGGGATCCCTGCATGGAGCCTGCTTCTCCTTCTGCCTGAGTCTCTGCCTCTCTGTGTCTCTCATGAATAAATAAATAAAATTTTAAAAATAAATAAAATAAAACAGGGGTCAGCAAACTTTCTGTTCAGGGCCAGATAGGTAATATTAAGTAGACAGTCTCTGTCATAGCTACTCAGCTCTGCCATTGTATCCAAAAAGCATGGCTGTTTGCCAGTGAAGCTTCATGTGTGAATACTGAAATTTGAATTTCATATAATTTTCCCATGTCATGAAATAATATTTTTCTTTTTTTTTTCCAACCATTTAAAAATGCAATAACCATTCTTATCCCACAGGTCATTCCAAAACAGGTGGCAGGCCCTTTTTGGTCTGTGGCAGTAGTTTGCTGTCCCATGATCAAGGATAATGTTTGGATGGCACGTCTTTCCAGCAAGCCTTCCTGACTACTGTTCCTCAGAGTTGTTTTAATTTAGACTTTTATGTTTCTGGTTTAAGAACAGATAAAAAAAAAAAAGTAGAGAGTTGGTTTGAGTGTTTACAGTCTAGTCTAAGGTTTTTCTCAGAAACAGTTAGTGGGTCCTCTTAAGACATTTACAAATTAAAACTGAAACCCTGAAGTTTTACTCTGTCTCATGTGTCTGCATCAGTTTGACACTGTAATGTTTTCCGGGCATTATTCACTCATTCACTGAAATAAAAGTCAAAGCACCCAGAGACACTCAATTTTATGAAAGCATGACTTCCTTTTCAATAATCTAAGTAAACCAGAAAACTGTGGCCCCCACCAAGCTAACAGTGTTCTTTTTAATTTTTGACTAGAGGGACATTCTTTCAGCTTCTTATAATGTCATTAAGAAAGGAGGATCAGAACATTCCCACCTCCATGTCTAACACTTTTCTTTCAAGTTCAACAAGTATTTATTGAATACTTAGTGTATATTATATATGAGGCATTTTGCCAGCTTTTATGGAGGATATAAAGAGAAACAATAAGCAGTCAATTCCTTCTTTGCCTTGTGAATCAAGTTCAAGATCCTCACCAATTCAGAGCCCATTACTTTGGTGTCAGGGTTTATTTCACTTCCCTGTCTCTTCCTGTCAGCACGCATGCATTCATTCAGCAAACACTTGAATTGCAGCCTGTGTTCACAATGCTGCGACACAGCCTTCAGGGAGCTTACTTTCCAGGGGACATCAGGTGTTTCTCTTCATCTGGCTCTGTGCCATAATTACATCTTCCTTGGGTGCCTGGGTGGCTCAGTTAGTTGAGCGTCTGCCTTTGGCTCAGGTCATGATCCCAGGGTCCTGGAATAGAGCCCCACATGGGGCTCCCTGCTCGGGGGGGGGGGGGGGGCCTGCTTCTCCCTCTCCTTCTGCCTGCCACTCCCCCTGCTTGTTCTCCCTCTCTCTGTCAAAAAAAAAAAAGAAAAGAAATCTTGTTAAAAATTACATCTTTTATATGGTAGAGCAGAAATCAATTCTTTATATCCCAAGACCTCCACGTTTATGTTCCCCCCACATTTATGTATCCCACCCCCCCTGCGAGTATCTCTTCTTCAACTATTTAGTGAGAAGATTGGATGTCCTGAGAAGACAACTCTTCCTAGGACTGCACTCTAAATGCTCTTGTGTCCTCCACCTGAGTGGCACCAACCTTTCCCCACCCTCTTCTCAGTATTCCAGTGAGTTTATAATTTTACACAACTCATAATTTTAAAGCTATTGACTGTATTCTGCAGAATGAGTCTACAAGGTTGCTAAATGTCTTTATAAGCACTATAAAGTATAAATTATTCTTTGGGGGGATTATCTACAGTGCTAATTTTTTCCATTTATGAAAATAATAGTTATAGTGAAAATTTTGGAAGATGTGGAAAAGAATAAAGGAAAATATTAGTAATTCCAGCACCTATACATCAAGTCCATTAACAATGAACACATATATTTTTTTACTTTCCTTGATTCAAAAATCATATTTAAAATGTTTTATTTTTAGTGGTGCCTGGGTGGCTCAGTTGGTTAAATGTCTGAATCCTGGTTTTGGCTCAGGTCACAATCTTGGGGTCATGACATCAGGCCCCATGTCAGGCTCCATGCTTAGTGCAGAGTCTACTTGGGATTCTCTCCCTTTCTCTCTCCATCCTCCTCTACAACCCTCTGCTCCTCTTCCTGCTTGCATACTTTCTCTCTCGAAAATAAATAAAATCTTTTAAAAAAATTTAACTTCAAAACTAATAAACAATGAAGTTGACCTTTGTTATACAGTTACATGAATTTTAAAATATGTATAAATTCATGACGCATAACCAGCATGACAGGCAGGATACAGGAAAGCTCTGTTCTCCCAGAACAAGCACCCTCAGCCCCTGGCAACCACTGATCTGCGGTCATATAATTTTGTCTTTTTAAGAATGTCATAGAAATAGAATTATATATTATGTAAGCTCGTGAGAATGGTGTTTTTAACTTAGCGAATTAACTTTGAGATTCTAAGTTGTTACATGTAGGAGTAATTCATTCCTTTTTGTTGCTAATTGGTATTCCCTTGTGTAGATGTACCACAGTTTGGTTATCTATATATTCATTTACCATTTAAGAGCCTATTTATGTCTCTTTTTAACATTTCTCAAATCCTGAAATACTTTAAAATCAACGTATCTGTTTAATGTGGTAAGGTTTTTTTGTTTCCCCAAAAAGCTGTTGTTGAATTGATGGGGCATCTTAGAATCAGTACTGGTCTAAAATTGAGCTCCTGCAGGGATGAGCTGATCAGTGTGAGGAGTCAGAGTAGGCTGCTGAGGGTTATTGAGAAGAAGGGGACAGAGGAAGGAAGGCCCTGAGAACTTTGCAAGCCAACACCAGGGCCTGCTTGGCAGCCTCTGCGGGCTTTGGGGACACTTTAAGCAGAGGAGTGACCTGAAGAAAGAAGTCTGTGGGAACCAAGCCAGTCTAATTGTGGTGGGTACCCAGATGCTCCAGAGGAGAGTGGGGCCTGGCAGCAGTGGCACTGCTAGTACCTGGAGGACATGAGGACATGGACGGAGAACTTGGGAATTGTCCAGAGGCAGCAGAGGGCACCAGCAAGAAGGCCTGTGTGTGGGAAGAACAGGTGCTTTCTGTCCAGCGCCTCAGCCCCCATGCCAGTGCCCAGGGAGGGAAGGCAGGAGGTATGGAGAACTGTGGACAGACTGCTCAAACCATAGGTATTTATGTGGTCAGACTGGCAGCTAGGTAGGGCATGTTATTTGGGAAGCTGGAAAGGAAAATGAGAATGTCCCTGCACTTCACAGATGAAGAGCGGGATATGCACAGGGGTACCGTGTGAAGATAAATGGGGAGGAGGCATACCAATTCTGTGAGCGTGGGGGAAATCTACAACTATTCCGTGGACACGAACTGATTGGGTACATTTCCAAGTATAGTTGTATTACGGCTAATGGTATGGCCCAAAGTTTTGTTTGTTTTCATAAAATTTATTCTTGGGTCCTGTCCCCTTTGTCACAATAAGTCAGGTGATTTATTCTCTGACAAACCCCCACTTTGGGGAGATAGGAGAAGGAGCAGTAAGTCATCCTCGCACAGATCCTTGAAGGACAGGTTCCCATTAGCCACTGAGGAAGAGGGCAGAAAAAGCAAGAAGTGACCTTTGGAGAGTAATTTACCAAGGGCACTTGCTCCTCATGTCAGAAAACT
Source organism: Canis lupus baileyi (assembly GCF_048164855.1). Lineage (NCBI taxonomy): Eukaryota > Metazoa > Chordata > Mammalia > Carnivora > Canidae > Canis > Canis lupus. Next base: position 45,759,758 of record NC_132861.1, read on the forward strand.
CTGGGAAGCCTCGTCCATGGAAGCCACCTCATTTTACCTGCTTGCACTTCTCCACTCAGCCTCAAGCAGAAGTGGTGCTAGCTCACAGAGTGGGAGAGGAGGACTCTCAGAGATCCTGTGGAGTCTTGGTAGCATCCGCCATTTCCCTCTCCCGTCCCACAGTTGACAAATGATCCCCTTCTCGAAGAGCCGTGACAGAAGTTCCTCTTCCCTTTGCCTACCATTTGCACATTTGCAAAGTAGCTGTTCTTTAAAACTCTAGTACAGTGGGATAAAGGTTCTGGTATTTGTGGCACTGCTAATCATGTCTTCAATCTTTCCTAGGAAGGACTGTATCTTCACCATTGACCCATCAACTGCCCGCGACCTCGATGATGCCCTCTCCTGCAAGCCACTTGCTGATGGTAGGATGGAAATTTCTATACCTTTCTGGGTAGCAGGCAGTCTGCTTGTCTTTCTTGTCAGCCAGGTGGCCAAGTACTCCCAGGGTTGGGTTTGCTTTGTTCCTGAGCCTGCACAGTATGGGACCTAAAGATTGCGTTCCTATGGTGACTTTGATGAGGGTGAGAATAAAAAAGATCCTCTCACGGGGACCCTTCCAGGCCTCAACAGAGGTAGCAGTGAGGGCAAAAGGACTACTTCCAGGCCTTGGCTTCTCAGGAAGTTGCAGTTTAGGTGTAGTGTGTTAAAGAAGAAAGCCCTTAAGCACTGCTTAGGTGAAGCATTGGGTTCTTTACCTGCGTTTACCAACAGATGGGGATAAATTTGGGGTGCTCTCCAAAGGCAAACTCAGCAGCCAGTAGTAGGAGCACCTTCCCTGCCAAATGCCCTCCAGAGTTGCACTGGGGAAGCCTGCACTACTCCCAGCGGGTCTCCATCTATCCAGCAGATTATTGAAAGGCAGCCTGTAGGGGCTCTTTAAACATTCTTTTGGGATGGAGCTAAGCAGGAAGGAGTGGGATTTGAAAACTAGGTTGGTCGGTCGGTTGGTCAGTTGGTCGGTTGGTCGGTCAAGGGAGTGTAGTATGTGGGATATGAGAAGAGGAAACCCTACCAGTCCCCATTCTAATGCTTCTCCCATGTGCTTCTCCTAGACTTTAGCTGCCTCTTGCCCCTCTCTAGGATGGCATCTAGGTGACTGCTTTGGCTTTAGTCATTCATGGATAAGGCTTCAGCACTATCCTGGGCTTTGACGGCTTGCCTGTGATGGCTATCCCCCGTTGAGGTTTCAGTCTGAGGCAAAGTGTTGATGGCCTAGTGGCCCAGTCTTTTAAAACATCTCAGAGGTGTTTGTATATTTCATTGATGCAAAACTGCACATAGATTCCGTGTGTGTTCTCTTCTCTATAGTAGATAGGAGGCTGAGAGACAGAAAATGTCATTCCCTAAAAATGCTTTTATCTTCTTTTAGTGGGAGTCCTCTTTGAAACTGTAGGCAAGGTTGCTCGGCATATTCAACCAAAGAAAATTGAAAGAAACATAAAACATAAAGAGAGAAAAATTCCCGTAGAACTTTTGGAGCAATTACAGATTTTTAAAATCCAGAATGTGAGCTGCCTACTTAAAAAAGCAAATACTGGGTTGGTTTCTCATCTTCTGGGCAATATTTACTAAGTGCAGAGACTTGAGCCTGTCTCTTTCTGTGAGCTGCCACCCCAGCACCCCGCCCAGTGTGAAAAGTGCCACCAGGCAGGAAGCCAGGTGACAATGAACTTCCCTTCTCCAGGTCCACAGCCCTGCTCTGTTTGGAGTCTGATGCTTGAAAACAGTCATTTCATTTATTTTGTCCACTTTTATAGTTGTTGATGGCAGAAGGCTATAGTTCTAACACTTGTTACCACATCTCAGCTGGCCTGGATGGTATTCTTGTAGGGACCCCAGGGAGCAGACACATGTCCTGCCTCACTTGCCTTATATACTACACTCTACATCTTCTAGTTAGGGTAGCAGATTATCAGCAGGGGGTTTCTGTAAGGAAATGGTAGAAGATAGGGCAGGAAAAGTAGATTAGGGACAAATCATACATGTTTGTAAATTTCCAACCAAAGAATGTTCTGTGTCAGACCATTGAAAACCAATTGTTTCCAGTCTCTTGTTCAAGGAGAGCCGTCAAAATAAGGAAAATAATCTAGCAGTACAAGATGAAGGAGAAGAGGAAGAAGTAGAGGCAGAGAAGCTTTATAATCATTTAGAGAAATAGATGACAAACTGGACTAGAGGAGATGGCAGTACTAAGGAGCGTGAGGAGGGCAGATGTGACAGAGGAGTCATGACAGAAGAATCAGTGGAAATGGATGTTGAGATTGAGGGAGAAGAGTCTTCGAGCTATACAAGATGGAGCAGAAGTTTCAACTTGGATGATGGGGAGATAGAATTTACAAGTGAAAAGCCAGGACAGCAAGAGGATGAGCTGGTTTGGGAGAGACTGTGTCTACATGGAGTTGACTGTCTGATAATACACATCTGTCTAAGCCACCACACATCCTTTTCAGAGGACAAATCAGCTAAATGTAGATAGTCCCTACGGCTACATACACAGAGCGCCCTGGAGAAAAGTAGACAATGCATCAAAATGCAAACAGCAATTTTATTAGGATGATGGGATCATCAGTGATATTTCTCTTTTCTCTAGTTTCCAAATTTTTATAATGTGGTAATAATAGTTTTATAATGAAAAAATTTTTGTAATAAAAAAAAATTATGAGGTGCCAAAAGTCACAGGCTGCCCAGTAGCGCACTGCACCAGGTGATCAGATACCTTCCATCTGCTTAGTTATTCTTGCATTCCAGGGGAGTAATTAACATCTGGTCACTTGGCAGAGTAGCAGAAAAAGGACATGGAAAAGGAATCAGGGAAGAATCTGAAAAGGCCGGAGTTGGTCAGTCAAGCATTTTTATGGTGGCACTTCTACAGTTGGCCTTTGTGACAAGGGTTTCTGCCAAGGCTATTTATCCAGGGGGATGAAAAGTGAAAGTCAATTCCAGTTTGGATTGGAGTGAGGTTGGCTGAGTTCAGGTTCCGTTAGTTACCAGTTCATGTCAATTTTTGCTTAGAGGAAAAAATGTTTAATGTTTCAAGAAGCAAATAGTGTATTCTGGGCATATTTACATCATCTATAACCATTTTTATTTAAAGAAAATATAGAGGTCAGACTTTCATTTGGTCCTATTGAAATCATCAGAATGACCATTCTGTGCAAATAAAACAGACAGATGTAACTTATCTGGTCTTCACTGTCCCATTCTGTAAAGTTCAGATGTACCCTCAGGACTTATGACCAGTGTCTCCTGCAAGTGTGAGACTTAGACCTTATAGCCTGCAGATCAGTTCTGCAGAAAGGCAGTGTCACCTGTTTTCCAGGAAGTCAGAATTATGTGGGCAGGCTGAGGACGGGGTAACCCCTCCCTCGAGGAATCTCAGGTCTCTAAGGGATTCTAACAGCCATCTAACCTACTGATTATCACCCCACTTCCTGGAGCCTAAAAATACACTCAAGTGGAACATTCTCATGGGCATTACCCAGCCCACTAACTTGAACATGGAGTAATCCACTTTCGCTTGAGAAAATACAGAATAATGCAAGTGAAGAAGAGTGGCGTTATAAAGACAACCCAGGACCTAAAGACGGTAAAATCATCCACTCCTGTGTTTTATTATTGTAACAGATAACTTGCAACACACCTCACAGTTGACCTCACCACTCAAGTGTGGGAGCGCCACAGTTGTCACATCACTCTCTGGTTTTCAGATTACCTCCACAGCATCCGCTTATTGAATATCCAGATTGCATTTTAACTCTCTACCTTACAGGCAGCCCATTTGACCTTAAGATTGCATGACCCTTAGGAAGTCCTTCCCTGTCATGATCTGAAATACTGCCATCTTGCAGTTTTCCTTCTCTTGGTCCCATGTGTACCTGTTGGGGCCTCCAGAATAAGTCTTGTCTCTCATGTGACCACACCTGAGGTATGGGATGATTGCTGTTAAGCGCCTCTGCATCCCAGCCCCTCAGCTGAGCATCCTGTATGTTCTTCCAGATGCTGGAGCCTGTTACCAGCATACCGGGTCATGGAGTCACTTCTGCCCTTATGAAGTCCGAGGTACATGGCAGCCTGTGTCCAGACTTCTTGGTGGCTGTTAGGGCCTCCTTATTGGGCCCATCCAAGTCCAGAGTAATAGGAACCCATTCTCCTCTACTAGACAAGCCTTATTGCTTCTCTTCTGTCTTGAGAGGAAATTTTTAGGTGGGACCTTTACTCAGCTTAGTCTATCCAGGCCCCTACCAGATCCTACAGGAAATTGGCATTCCTGGCCTCTCTCAAGGCTACTTTCTCTAATGTTTTATTCTCTAATGAGTGCTCTGCCTTTGATCGTGGCAGGATTATCCTAGCCAGGCCTTAGACATGATGAATTTGGGGCCTGGGGAGAAGGGAGAATGGAGAATGACTGCTAATAGATTTGGGGGTTCTTTTTGGGGTGACGAAAATGTTCTGGGATTTGATAGCTGATAGTTGCACAATGTTGTGAATGTACTAGAAACCACTGGGGGAAAATGAGTGAATGAGTGAATAAGAATAAGTAAACAAACAAACCCATTCCTCCTGGAGGCTTTCTGGGGACTTTACACCTTAGCCACAACGAAGCAGAGGTCTGGAGGGAGTGCCTGGGCTGGAACCCACAGTCAATCCGTCTTGCCTGCCTGTCTCCTTGCTGTTTTCATCTCTGAACCCAAGGAGCAGGAGCACACCCCTCTATTTGGCCACCTGCTCATATTTCCCGTCCCCAGAGTGGAGCCATCTGACTCAGAGCAGGAGCCATCCTGATGTCCCGGTGTAAGAAAACTGCTCAGATAAACAGATGTCATCCAGTCTGATGGGCCTCAGGAATGCAGGTTACCTACTTTTCTGTTGGGGGCGCCAGTCTTCCTGCCTGGTTTGCTTGTGTTGCCTTCCTGGTTGCTTGGCTTTCTCTTTCTGAAGGAATAGGGACTAGGGAGCTCTGTCCCAGTAAGGGAATAGGTATGAGAGACTAGGAGCAGAGCCTCTAAGAATTTCTTTTCTTTCTTTTTTTTTTTAATTTTTATTTATTTATGATAGTCACACACAGAGAGAGAGAGAGGCAGAGACATAGGCAGAGGGAGAAGCAGGCTCCATGCACCAGGAGCCCGATGTGGAATTCGATCCCAGGTCTCCAGGATAGCGCCCTGGGCCAAAGGCAGGCACTAAACCGCTGCACCACCCAGGGATCCCCTCTAAGAATTTCATAGCATTCCTAAACTCTGTAACTTCCCGCGTGGCTGTATTTGTCACCTGCTGAGAGTCCTTGTCATGACTAATGCCTTTGGAGGCAGTGTGGAAGTCAGAGCTGGAGAGACTGGGCCCTGTGTTCCTGGCTTAGACTAGAGAACCTAATCGATAGGATGGGTGGTGGTAGCTTTAGAGAGCAAACTGCTGGCAGGATGTCTCCAGATCTGCCTCTGGGAAGGAAAAGAGAGCATGGAAGTCCTGGAGCTTGTGGGTAAACATTTGGGTAAATCCCAGGTACCAGGCCAGAACCCCCTCCTAGACTCCATTCTCCTCTCTGGACGGATCTCACCCCGCCAATCACTCTCCCCAACTCTTGACATTTCCCTTTGGCCTGGCTTCCTCTTGTCTGTGCACAAACTTCAGTCTCTTCATCCTACAAGATCTTTCCACAGCCCTGCTCCACCTCAGGAACTCCTACCTTCCTGTGTCCATCAGGACACCTTAACAGAGTGCTCCAAACCTGCTGCTGCCACTTCCTTGCTTCCAGTTTGTTCCTATTCACTCTGCAACATAGCTTCGGGAAGTTCAACGAAACAGGTTGTCCCTGACCTCAGTTCACCCAACATCTGTGCAGCGTTTGGCTCTTTGCTCTTCCTTCTTGACACTCTCTCTTCCTTGGACTCAGAGGGCCCTACTTGCTCTTGGTTCTGATTTTTGGACTACTTTCCCCTAGGTGCCTTCTTTAACTCTTCTTTCTCTGCATCCCTCTTCATGGGAGCCTGCAGAGCCTCCGCTCCAGCTCCCCTCATCCTACGCTCTTCAGCCTTTGTGCTTCTCTCCCTTTGCCTATAGCACCATGTCCCAGGAGAGCCCAGTGGCTACCTCAAGATTTGACTGTTTTCTCAGTAAGGCCCTCCCTCCCTTTTCTGCTTCAACTGCCCCCACCCCCCACTCCTTCTCCTCCTTTCCTCACCAATCATCCACTGTTGATTTACTGATCTCGTTCTGTCTGCCCACCATTCGCTGCCACAGATGCCCAAGCCCAGGGTATGTGCTCGGTGAATCTTTGCGGTGTTTGCAGGCACTCAAGAGGGGAAGGTTTTCTAGGAAGAGGTAGGAGTGTATACAAAGCTCCATGATGATTTAGAGGTGCTTGGAATACCAGGAGCGTGAGGTCCAAGTAGGGTTGGTGGTTGTAGACAAAGCAGGGTGGAAACCATGAATTCCTTCAAAGGCCCTGCTGGGAAGTTTAGATTTTATGGAGAAGGTAGTATTTTATCTTGGAGAACAACAGCATCTGTTCATTCAAGAAACATGATCAAGGACCACGCTCTGTGCTCTGTGCTAGATATACCTAGCAGAAAACACTTGATGAATTTCCTGTCCTCTCCAGGTTAATATCAAATGAAATTGGGGCTCCTGGGTGGCTCAGTCGGTTAACCATCTGCCTTCGGATCAGGTCAATATCCCGGGGTCCTGGGATCAATCTCACATGGGGCTCCCTGCTCAGCAGGGAGTATGCTTCTCTCTCTACCCTTCCCCGCTGCTTGTGCTATCTCTCTCTCTCTCTCTCTCTCTCTGTCTCTTCCAAATAAATAATAAAATCTTTAAAAAAATAATATCAAGTAAAATTGAATAAGTAAATGTGGGAATGATTCATAGTATAAATGTGGGACTGGGGTGGGGGACAGATAACATTTTAACCTAGACTTGAGAATGAACAGGGGTGAGCCAGATGAAGAATGTGGAGAAAGAACATTTCAGGCTAAGGGAGTGGAGTGTGTAGAATCCCTGAGGCAGAAAGACTTTGGTACTGAAAGGAACCAAAAATATAGCGTGGCTGAAACTTGGTGGGATGGGGGGAGCCCATGAGGCAGCTGGGACAGGGGCTTGCAGGCTCTGGGAAGGAGTTATATCCTGAGTGTAATGGTAAGCAAAGAGTCTTAAGCAGGAGAGAGTTAGGATCCAACCTGCAGGTTGGAGAGATCACTCTGGCAGCAGTGAGGAGGCTGGATTAGAGCAGTGGCATTAAAATAGTCTAGGTAAGAGGTGGCAAGTGCCCAACTGCGGCAGAGGCCCAGGAGCCAAAACTGGAGGGAGGCATTAGCCAGGAAAGGAAATTGGGGCAGGACTTGGTGTCCGGGCAGCTCCCTGAGCCTCTTAACTGGTCTCCTGCGTCTGCCCTTTTCTTCCCACATATTGAGGTCAAGGCAGGCCTTACAAAATGCCCGTCCCATCAGGCCATCCCCCTGCTTCACTTCTTCCAAGGTTCCCATTATGCACAAAGGATAAAGATCCAGGTCCTTACTGTGACCCACCACTAACTCTGCCTCTCTGGCACCATGTCCCACAGTCCCTCTCTGGCTCACTCCCCTCTGGCCCTCCTTGCTGTCTTGTCCCTCAGACACGCCAGGCTGCTCCTGCCTCAGCACTTCTGCTTTCCTTGCCTCTGTCCTGATCCCTCCTCTCTAGCTCCCTCCCCACTCTTAGGTTCTGCTCAGATATCAGCTCAGAGGGGTCCTTCCTGACCATTCCTGTCACCACAGCCTTCTCTACATCTCCGAGTGTCTTCTTGATCTTCTTTAAGGCGCTTCTATGGGTCTGCTCCATTGGATGGACATCTTTATGAGAGCAAGGACATCATTTTGTTCGCAGTTGAACCCTCAGGGCCCAGAACACCGTGTTTTACATAGTTGGCACACATGCAAATGTTTGTTGAGCAAGTGGATGAATGAGTTAATAAACTTTTGATACTGGAAGTAAGAGAAGAATCTAGAATGTCATGTAAGCATCTGTCTTGGACACTGGGTAGAACGTAATGCCCTTCAATAGGAAATATTGAGGGGAACTGGTTTGGGGGAAAAGACAGTTCAGCTCAGCACAGGTTGGGTTTAGAGGCCCTGGGAGATATTCAGCTAGAAATACCAAGGAGACAAGGAACAGGAGTTGAGCTGGAGATAGGATCTGGGCCTAGGACAGGCAGCCCAGGAGAAATCAGACACAGAGGAAGACTGGCTGACCCCTGGGAGGGAGGTCCAACAGGACATCCCCTGGGATGAGGTTGTGGAGATTGGTGGCCAAACAGAAGGGAGAGGAGGTAAGTGGAGCAGGGTGAATGGCAGAGGGTCATAAAGGCCACGTAGAAGAGAACCAAGTCTTTGGGCTTAGCAGTGGGATAGCATTGGTGACCTCGGTGAAACTGCTGTCAGTGGCTTCCAGGAGGGGAAGCCAGGCGGCAGGTGGTGGAGAACAGAGTGGAAAACAGGAATGGAGATCGTTTTCTTTGGGAAGCTTGACTGTGAAAGGTACCTGAGGCAGAGAGGGGAGGGTCAGAGGAGGCTTTTTTTTGCTTTTGCTTTTAAGATGGAAGGATTTTTAATGTTTCCCCATTGGAAGATAAGAGACTTTGGAGAAGGAGAAATTGAAAATCTAGGAAAGAGAGGATTGAATATTTTCCAGGGTCTCAAAGAAGAAAGTGAGAATGATTCAGAGTGTTAAGTGCAAAGTGAGGCCGAGGCATGGAGGGTGAACTCCTCTTCCTCTGAGACCAAGAGGCCAGACCAGGTGCTGCTGCTGAGTATCCACACCTGATAAGATCCCTTTTAATTGGGAAAGGAAGCCCTGCTGAGGGCCAAGGGGACAGGGAAGGGTCTTGGGGAGATTGTAGGAGAAACAGGAAAAAGGGAAGGGGAGGGAGCTGACTGGAATCCCATCACACAGAGCTTTACTGAACGCTCTTCAGGTGTGCTGAGGTGCAATAGAACCAAGGCCAGGTGATTTTCTTCGGTAATCTTCATACTCCTGGGTTTGGGAGAAGGTGTAGTAATCCAAACTTGGGGTTTTGCTGGGAGAAAGAGCATGGCAGGCACCAGGACAAGGCTGCTGGAACCTTGCTTCCCCTCTGAACCTGTTTCTTCTCTGACTCCTTCTTTTATTAAATCATCCACCTGCCACTCAGTCAACCAAAGTTTCTTATTCTAAGAGATCCTGGAATCACATTTGGATCCTCTTCTTCTCAGCACTGTTGTCATAGCCTTTTCAGTAACTTCCTCCCCTCCTCTCTGGCCACCCTCCACCCACCTTCCTACCCAGTTATCTTTTCTATTATGTACACACAGAAGCAGATCAGATTGCTTTTTTGCTTGAAAATCTCTTTGACCTATGGACATGGTCCTTACTATTTTTAGTAGAGCTTTGTTATCAAAGTTCTTCAAGATTAGTCCCCACTGCCTCCTCTCCCACCTTCCCCACCTCCCAACACACATGCATATGCATATGCACGCACACATGCTCCAGGTTCTGCGCAACCATAGCACTCTACCCCACCTCTGAGCCTGCACTTGCCCTTTGCCTTCTACTTAGAATGCCTGACCTCCTTGCCTACTTCTGTATCAGACTTCTAGAGCAAGATAAAACCTCTGCAGAGCTTTTCTTTCTTCCTGGCAGAATTAATTGTTCCTATCCTACTAGCACATCTTCTTCTTGTCTTTAATGCAGTGATAAACATCAGTGTTTCCCTATTTAATTCCCCTTTTTGTTTGCTTCCTAAGGGCAGTACATTCCTTGGATATCTTCATATCTGGAGAATCATGCATGGTTCCCTGTATTTGGTCTAGTCCATCTAACCAGGCAACCAGTTGTATACTTTCTGTGTTTCTTTTTCTGTTTTTTTGCCTTGCCTTTTTTATTTTCAGCACACATCCAGCCCTAGGTTTGTGGGTTGCCTATAGGCTTCTATGCTGACATATAACCCTCCTCCATGAGGTCTCCTGAAAAAGAGTCTGTTTCTTTGGAATTAGGTGTACCTTTCCCCTGTCACAATCAGTTTCTTTGGAATTAGGTGTACCTTTCCCCTGTCACAATCAGGTCTTTCAATCCATTTCTTCATGTCTCAGTGAGACTGAGATCACTGACTTCTATCTTATGTTCATGACATTTGTTCCTCTAGCTCTGTGAGTTGGCATATCTAAGGCTCACTTCCCCATTTTCTCTTGCATGAATCTCTTTCATGGCCTGCTCTGCTCTCTCATTTCATACCTGCAGGCTTCCACAGTAACTTGCTTCGTGATATCATTTTGTCATTTTTGTCCATTATTCTCCTATCTGTATCTTTGCTATTTCCAAACTCCATGACCTGCTAAAATTCACTTCCTGAATGAACTTTAACATGATAGTAAACAAGCAAACAGAAAAAAGTTTGTGATACAAATGCCAGATTTTTTTTTCCCTTGAATTCAATTGGCAAACAGGCTTGCTAGTTAAGAAAGGGCCTTTTAACAACCAAGTATATCTGCAGTGGCAATATGCTTGTCTGTCAGTTTGAAGAAATAGAAAGCTGGATCAGTGAGGTTTTAGTAGTATGTTGAGACATTGGAAAGAAGTTTGTTTTTAATTTCACTCTCTTGGGAATGTTTGGAGGATCCATTGGTATATAGAGACAACTCGAAGGTAATACCAGAACATAGAAATCAAGTGACATTTTGAGAATGAAATCAACTTTAAATGATTTTTTTTTAATTTTTATTTATTTATTCATGAGAGAAACAGAGAGAGAGAGAGAGAGGCAGAGACAGAGACACAGGCAGAGGGAGAGCAGACTCCATGCAGGGAGCCTGATGTGGTACTCAATCCCAGGACCCCGGGATCACACCCTGAGCCGAAGGCAGATGTTCAACCACTGAGCCACCCAGGTATCCCAACTTTAAATGATCTTAATCTGCAGAATTTCCTCTTACCTGGAGATCTGTGAAACATCAGATAAAACCTGCTATTTTAGTTTGTACAAGGCTGAAACAGAACATATGACAGTGATTTTAATCTCTTCAGCATCATGCCTTCAAGCATCTCATGATAGCAAGACTCTCTTTTCAGAAAAATATACATGTGTATATATACAATATTTGCATATCACATTTTTGGTAATACTGTAGAATGGATAGCCTGAAAAACCTTCATTAAAACCTTTTAAAATGATGCATCTTTGGGGTACTTGGGTGGCTCATTTGACTAAGCATCTCCCTTTGGCTCAGGTCACAATCCCAGGATCCTGGGATTAAGCCCTGAGTTAGACTTCCTGCTCAGCAGGGAGTCTGGTTGTCCCTCTCCACCTTTTGCTCCCCCTACTTGTGTTTGCTCGCTCTCTCTCACTCTCTGTCAGATAATAAATAAAATCTAAATAAATAAATAAAGTATCTTTTTAAAGTATATGGCTAAGCTGACCAGAGTGTGTAATAAGTTAGGCACTTATTACCTCTTATCAGGACTAAAACAAGAGCAGATGATCAAAGAAGGATGTGTGTGCTAAAGTAGCTAACCTAATGGCATCTTCTGATGTCTGAATTAACACTATCTACATAGTCCATAAAATCCTAAGCCAGTTGCTTAAAGAGGCACCAGGTAGACAATGTTTCCAGAAGCCAGGTAGAATGATAAGCATATGCTTTCTGGAGGAATTGGCCCTAAACCAAAGCCTTAAAGATTTGCCAAAGATAAACTTCTAGTAAATGTCAGCATATATAAAAGTCATGAAACATGCAAAGGTGCAGCTACAGCAATACTTCGAGGAAAATGTATAGCTTTAGTTGCTTACATTAGGAAAGGAGAGCCTAGGGGAACCTGGTGGCTCAGTCAATTAAGTGCCTTTCAGCTCAGGTCATGATCCCAGGGTCGTGAGATGGAGCCCCATGTCGGATTCCACAATTAGAGTGGAAGTGTACTTGAGTTTTTCCCCCTCTCCCTCCCCATCCCTCAAATACATTTTTTTCTCTCTCTCTCTTTTTCAAATAAATAAATAAATCTTTTTAAAAAGGGAAAGTCTATAACTATTAGCTTCACAAATGTTTAGAGATAAGGGGAAGGTGGGCAGCCCTGGTGGCTCAGCAGTTTAGCGCTGCCTTCAGCCCAGGGTGTGATCTTAGAGACCTGGGATCAAGTCCCACATCGGGCTCTCTGCATGGAGCCTGCTTCTCCCTCTGCCTGTGTCTCTGCCTCTCTCTTTCTCTGTGTGTCTCTCATGAATAAATAAATAAAATCTTTTTAAAAAAAGAGAGAGATAAGGGGAAGGTATAAAGATGACTTACTATGTAAAAATACACTGTGGGTTCAGGTACTGAATGGAAAATGAGAATTACCTGTTATAAATGTAACAATAGAAGCCCCCTCTACCCCTCTAAAAAAATACACAAAACAAATAACCAAACTCTATTCTGCCTTTCATGCTTGTCATAGTGAAAACCATAATTCATTTACTTGACTAAGAAAAATTCCTATTTCTAATTTTGGCCCTGCCACAAGTGGAAATCTTAAAAAAAAAAAAAAAAGGCAAAATATCAAACATGGCTATAAGATCTTATTTTCATTTTTCTTGTATTAGAGTGCTATTAATTATCAAGTCAAGGGTCTTTTTCCAAAAACCATTAATATTTGAAAAAAATTGGCATGTAGGATTTAACTTTGGAACAGAATTTAGAACATATAAACATATGCTTTTTAATAATTTCTGCATTATTTTATATTTCATATCATATATACTGTATTTATAGTGTTCATGTTCCATAAACATTTCAAATATCTTTTAAATAATAGTAGAAATACTGTAAATAACTTCCAAACTAGTTGAGAAAGGACTGAGAAAAACAAAAACACTTCAATCTAAAAGAACACCTGACAAAAGAAAAATATAGAAGCAGGACAAATAAAAAGCAGATACAAAGGTGCCAAATTAATAAGCACATCAAATTTCACTCTATAGTTAGAAAGCAAAGACAGACTGGAAAAATCAACCCGAAGACACAAAGATTAAATAGATAAAGATTAAATAGATAGATCTGTAAAAAGAAAAGCTATAGCAGTCATGAACTAAGCAAAAGAAAGCTAGTGTATTTTTTGTTAATTTTTGTTAAACCAACTTTAAGATAGACTACATTACTAAATGTAAAGAGAGTCACTAAATGATTATTAGAAGGGTTGCTTCATTGGGAAAATGTCTGAATATATATGATGAAATAATATAGCTTCAAAATATATAAAATAATAGTTGACAGAGATACAAGAAGAAGTTGATAAATCCATCTTCACACTAGGTTAATGTAATAGACCTTTCCCAGGAAATGATGGTTCAAACAGACTAGAAGTTCACTGAAACTGTAGAAAATGTGAATAGCCCAGTTAACAGGGGAGCTCTCATAACCGTATGTAGAACACTGTACCCATGGATAAAGATTGAGATTGTTCTCAACAGACAGAAAACATAAATGGCTTTGCGTTAAGCAATTAAACATGTTTTTAAAGTCATTGGTATCATACACACCATTTCTTGGATCACTGTACAATTAAATAAGAAATAAGTGCAGAAACATTTTTTAAAGATTATTTATGTATTCATTCATTCATTCATTCATTCATTCACGAGAGAGGCACAGAGAGAGGCAGAGACATAGGCAGATGGAGAAGCAGACTCCCTGTGAGGACCCTGATGTGGGACTTGATCCCAGGACCCCAAGATCATGATCTGAGCCAAAGGCAGATGCTCAACCACTGAGCCACCCAGGCATCCCAGAAACATTTTTAACTTAAAAACACAGTATATTTGAAGATTTTAAGTACCTGCTTAGATCCATGGCCAGATGAATGGCATAAATCAGAATATACCTGATATTATGCTTCCTATTAATGCTTGAAGGATGAGTGAGTTACCTACCTTCTCATGGCCACGTTTACTTACCTTCCAGACAGGACACAAATTGCTCCTTTTCATAGCAGTTAAGGGTTTCCACCCTGACTACTTGTACCTTCAAGCACCTTCAGGAGCTTCCTAACTCTGAAATGTATTCATACTGACCAGAGAGCCAAGAATTGCTTGAAAGCCTGTACTACCAAGAGCCCAGCAAAAAGGAAACTGCCTTCTCTAGTAAAAGAAACCCAGAGTTCCAAAGGTTAGCAGTAGAGAAGGATTCCCAGATGGGAAGACAGCTGGACCACGTGGATACTCACCCTTTGGATGTCCATTTCCTTCTTCCTAATCACCATTCTCACTGCCCACCGACTCTAGGGGCTGACAGGACTTGTTACCGCCTTGGTTCATGTATGGTCACTATAATCCTTTGCTTGTTGTACCTCAGGCACAGCTGAAACTAGAGTATAACTTTTCAATAGGAGTTTCCTGAAAGTTAGAGGACAGCTCAAGGAAGATGGACAGAGAGTAACACAAAGCATCAGGAAGTGGCTTGCTTTGCCCTTGCTCCCAGATCCAGGCCCACCCAGGTCCTGACCTGCCTCCACACTATGAGCATCATCCAGGTACCCACACCTCAACATCTGCCTTTTGAAGTCTGGACTTAAAAGGTTCTAGAAAAAGGCCGTGGACTTACTTCTTCCATTCTACATTTCCTGTCTGACAACTTGCCCCTTCCCACGAAGAGTATCGTTGAGGACATTCATTCCCTTTAGGGAAGAATGTGCCCATGCCTTGCTCTGCAAGCCCCAACATGAGAACTGTTTTGTCAGTGTACTCTGGTGGCTGTATAATTGCTGCATTCTTACAGAAGCCAAAGTAGGACATCTGGTGGGAGACCTGATCTGGTGTTCCTCCTGCTGCATACACAGTACCCAACCCTGAGATGACTTAAAGCATTGCATCACATTGTGCTCTGCACTACTCCTAACCTGGCACAGGATATTTTACCATGCCTAGCAATCTGTAGCTCTGGCTGGGCCCCACCTTATACCCCATGTCCTCACAACATATACACATACACACCATTGGCAGGGGTCCTAGGCTATTGTCACTTACGTCATTAGGTGGGGAAATACGCTTTACATCAGAGTCTTTCTTCCAGCACCATGTAGATAACACAGCCTTTTGCTGTGTGAGCCTGTTAAAGCTCCATCACTGACCTGCCAAAGCTCTGTCCCTGACCTGCCTCACAAGAGTGCCCAAGCAGACAGATATATATGCACATAGACATCAATCCTGTATATTCTCCCAAGGCCCTTAGGAGGCAACCTGGCACAGGTCTGCTCTCTTACTACTGGGCCACTCCTTCCAGCCATCCTCCTCATCTTGAATTGTCTTTCTCAGCTTTCTAGGTGCTGCTCTTGCAGTTGTTTTCCTATTTCAGCCTTCTCTAGCCTTTTGGAATATAAATTTCATTTAAACCCCTGGACTCAGGCTTGCCCCTCTCTGCCCTCCCCCACCTCACCCCATTCTCTTAGTTCATTGGTTATGCTTCTACCTGGTTCATCCACTTCAGTGGGCTGGACTTGAAGTGCCATGTTTCAAAGGGAAGTCCTTCCTGAATGTTGAACACTATACAGGAAGAGGCAACTCAACTTCATTAGGAAAGTTTAATCAACCAGCTGGAAACATATGGCGCATATGGCTTAAAAATAATATCCAAGTGCAACATTTAATTTAGCCAAAAAACAAAACAAAACAAAACAAAAACCAAAAAACCTCTGTTTAAAATCTGTTCCTTGTGTTCTAGAAGAGAACCTCTGATAATCTTCCACAGATTTTGGGAAAGAAAAATTCTACTTCAGGGCTCCTTTCTACTTTGATATGTTTCTGGGTTTGTCTCTGACATATTTATGATGCCTGGTATTTTCAATGCTATTAGTCCTATGTTCCTCTTCTATGTGAAGTCATTTCTAATCTTGGTTTTGAAACACTGATTTTTTTTTCCTCTCGCAATCTCTTATGTCAGAGGGCATTCTGACCTCAGGCAGATTCCAGGTAATCTAAGTACTTGGTCTCAGACAAACCTTATTTTCATAGTGTGACCCTAGATAATGAACTTGGGAAGAAAAATGGAAAATTCTGTAGAACCGTCGACTCATAAGGAAGTACACGTCTTCTCCATTCATCTGGGGCATCGATGAGTGAACAATTTTAACTCTCCTTGTTGTATGGTCATTTTTTACTGAATCATACCTTGACTCAAAAAATCCAAGTAACTGAATAGTCATGCGAGGCCTCTGGCATGGAAGTGGGCTTCTGGGATGCTTGCCAATGAGTTCCTGTTTTGAGGACACAGAATCTAAGTGGAAAGATTAAGTGGAGAGGCAGCTCCACCCCTCTAAGTCTTATTCCTATGTTCCATTCAAATCTTGCTAGCCTGATTTCTGTGGGGTCTGGGCTTCGGAAATTCTCTTTTTTCATGGATGTCTCAGTGCACCTTGTTAAACCAAATTTGGACTGTGGCCTGTTCATCTGCTTCCAGCTCTGCTGATTGGTTCCAGTTTCCTTGCTCATTAAAGCCAAGATAATCTGGCACCCACCAGTCAGGCATCCTCAAGTATCTGGCACCAAGGTAAACTTGGAAGCCAGCTCAAGAGTCTCAGTGATCCAACACATTTATGCATGATGAGAGGCAGTTGTGGTATACCAGAGAGAGCACTGGAATGGGAGCAGGAGAGCTGGGTTCTTATCTTTGCCTCAACTGCATCATGTAAGTTTGGGTTTGTCTGTGGTTTCTCTGAGGTTCTCCTTCTTCGGCTATATGGGTGCTTGGACTAGACAGTTTTTTGGGTGTCTTCTAGTTTCAAAATTCTGAGTGTATGAAAAGCTAAAGGAACAAAGCTCCTCTTATGCCTGTTGTTGCAAAAACACAACTTCACTTTAAAGATATTAGCAGTAACTGCCTAAAGTTGCTTGTGCTACTTACTGATGCTTCTCCACAAAAGTAGATGGGAAGAGATACAGTCCATATTCCAAAGGAAAGAATTAACCTGTCCATGCCTCACATTTCCCAGTCTATAAGATGGGGATAATAATGCCTAACTTAAAATTGCTGGGAAGATTAAATGAGATCAATCCCTGGCATTTAAAACCACACCAGACAAAAAGTAAGTGTTCAGTGAAAATTATTATTAATATAAAATGGAAAGATTATATTGAGGTATGTTAGATTGAGCTGGAATTCTAGTGAGGTGATGTTGAAATAATAAATATTCAGTTGCTATTCAGAAGTGAAGGTGGAAATAGAATTGAAAGTCCAGAAACAGATCCATATATATGATCACCTGGTTTTCAACAAAGGTGTCATAGTGTCTCTACAACACAGTATTTCTCAGTGTAGTAGAGAAAAAAATTCTAGATCAACTGTGTATCCATTATGGGGAAAAATGAAATTTGATTCCTCCTTCACATCTTCTATAAAAGTCAACTCCACGTGGCTCATAGATCTAAGTTGGAAAGGTACAACATACACTTCTAGAAGATAATATAGAAGAATAGCCTCATGACCTTGAGATAGGCAAAGATTACTGCAGTGGGACACAGAAGGTATTCACCTTCAAGGAAGAAAATGATAAGTTGACTTTCATTAAATTTAAGAACTTCCGTTTATCAAAAGACACCATCAAAATAATGAAAAGGCAAGCCTCAGAGGAGAAGGCATTTGTAATGATCTATAGAAGCAAAGGACTCCTATTGAGAATATGTAAAGAGTTGAATAGGCACTTTCTAAAATAGATAGCTGGTAGTCAGAAACATAGGAAAAGTTCTTAATATCATTAGTCCACAGGGAAAATGGAAATCAAAACCACAGTGAGTTACTACTATGTTCCTACCAGAATAGCTAAAGATTTTTGAAAGCTGATAATACCAATTGTTAGTGGAGGTGTGAAGCAATGAGACCTCTTGTACACAGAGTAGTAGTGCAGTTTAGGATGACCACTTTGAAAAAACGGTTGTACAGTATGTAATCGAACTGAATAGATCCACACTTGTGGCCTAGCAGTTTCATTCTTAGATATATAGGCAACAGAAATGAGTACATATGGACAAGAGTATTCCTGGAAGTGTGATTCATGATAGCAAAACATTGAAAACAACCCAAGTATCTATCAACAGTAAAATGGATAAATTGTGGTGTAGTCTTACAAAGGAGTATGGAACAGTGGTGGTACAGACCGGATTTAAAACTCAACATGGATGAGTCTCAAACACGTTGAGCAAAAGAAGGCGGATATCCCCCCACGCACAATATACCTACTGAATGAATCCATTTGTGTAAATGCAACTCTGATCAATGATTGTAGATTGCAGAGGTCAGAAAACCAGTTATCTTTGGTGGGTAGAAAGACTGAGTGGAAAGCACAAAAGAAGCTTCTGGACTTTTGGTTATGTTCTATATCTTGAACTAGGGAGTGATTACCTAAGTGTATTCACTTTGTAAAAATTCATACTTGTGGATTGTATACTTTGTATTTTATACCTCGATAAAAAGTTTCTTTTGGGGGCTCCTGGCTGGCTCACTCAGGAGAGCATGCAACTCTTGATGTTAGGGTGTGAGTTCAAGCTTCACATTGGGTGTAGAGATTACTGAAAACAAATCGTTTTAAAAAAAAATTTATTTTAGGAGGTGAAGGGGCATTAAAAGTAGAAACAACCCCAATGTCTGTCAACTCAAGAATAAAGAAATGCAGTATTACCATACAGTGGAACATTATTCAATCATAAAAAGAAATAAAGGACTGACTGGAAACATTGTTAGGTAAAGGAAGACAATCACAAAAGACCACATACTGTACCATTCCATGTATATGAGATGTCCAAAAGAAGCACATCTATAGAGACAGAGTAGATTAGTGGTGGCCTGAGGCTGGGAAGGTTGAAGAGAGATAGGAAGTGGCTGAAAACAGGTATGCAGCTCCTTTTAGGGGTAGCACAATGTTTTAATGTTAGTGTTGATGGTGGTGATGGCGGCACAATTGTACATGTATTAAAACTGTACACTTTGCATGAGTGAATGGTATAGTATGTGCATTCGATCTCAACAAAGCTGCTAAGAAACAAGAAGTCAAGGGGGCTGCTCATCAAAGGATGACTAAAACCCCTCAGGAAATGGCGGGACCTTGTGGCCCTGTGGTGTGATAGTTAGGAACATTGATAGTAGAGTCCAACGGTATTCTAATGCAGGCTTCCCCCATCAGGCAAGTCCTCTAACCTCTCTGAGCCTGAATGTCTTCACCTATAAAACATTAAAATTAATAGTACCTACCCCATAGAAATTTTGTGCAGTAGATTCATTTAATTGAGAAGTATTTGAATATTTTATGTGCCAGGTCCAATCAGTGATAACTGTGATTACAATTAACCAGGAGGTTTTGCATCTGAACAATGTTAATTCCATTTTGGTGACACAAGTGACAAGTAAAATTGAGAGTACATCCTAGGGACTGGACACTGTGCCCTACTCAACCACACCAGCATCTATTGGAAAGTATAAAAGAAATATTCAGCATAAGGACCTTAATATATTAATAGTGAATTATATTCTGCTATTAAGAAAAGGAAATATATAATACATTTATAGAGGATTTCCATCCAGAAGTGTTAAAACCATAAAGAATTAATAATTAAAGCATTGGCATCTAGTTACCAAAAAATTTAGCAATTCAAAATACTTTATATGAAAACTAAATTAAAACTGATATTGATATATGGATATTCATAAATAGAAAGTGACCATTGGTTGTAGGTTTTCAATTTCAGTGAATATTTACTGTCCCTATAAAGGAGTCAATTTTGGCTCTGTTTAAAATCATACTCTCTTCTACCTATTTGTCTTAAAGTGTGTGTTCTGCAAGGTAAATGTATGATCCTTTACAAACTGGTACAGTAAGAGCGCTTGTAGTATTATAGGGGTTAAGAAAGAAGCAATTACAAATTAGTCAGGTACCTGATATTAAGGCGCAAATCCCATAAAGTGGTAATCAAGGGCTTAGGCTTGGGAGCCAGACCTTGATGCAAGCTGTCTGCCTGCCCTAGGTCTATTTCCTCATCTGTAGGAAGAGATCCGTCTCACAGCATTGTGAGGATTAAATGAATTAATGTAAACAAGGAAGCAAGCAGTTAGTGTGCTCTTGTTGGGGGACGGCCAGTAAGGGTGAGCTCCTATCATCAGCTCATAAGCATGCATATGTGACAGTATCATTTCTTGTTAACTTAGAGAAGCAGAAAACGGTTTCTTCTTCATGAAAAAGAAATTAATTAGTGAAACTGAGTAATTAGATCCAAAAAAGATGAATTTGGTATGGCAAAAAAATAATCAGAAACTAAAACAGCTTCTCCAGAATGTGAGAAAAGCCCTTAAGGGGTTTTGTCACAGGACATAAAGCTTTTGAAAGCTATTGCCTCTCCAAATTCAAGGGGACTATGAAAGCTGCTTTGATTCTAGCTGAAAGGAAGGCTGGGATCAGGTTAAGCAGTTGTTGGGAGCAGTTGCATCTAGTGAACAGGCATTTAAATTCACAGAGATGCTTATTAGATTTCTTAAATACTTGTCAAAAATGGTACCCCTCTTTTAAATTTGTCTATTAGAAACCAGTAATTATGTTTTGTAGAGAGGCTTTTCTAAAATAGAAAAATTAATAAATGGGTTTGAAAATCTGCTGAAATCTGGTGTTCAAACCTGTGTCTGTGGGAAACGGTCTGCTGGGATCGTGCACGCATTCCCTGTACACCACAGGCAGGAGGAAGGGTAGGTTCCCTGGGCTAGCTACACACGCTGGACCTGTAAAGTGATGACAAAAGCCACAGGCTGCCGTGAACTGGAGTCACATTTCTGGCATGAAAATAGTTGTTTCTTATGTAGAAGGAACATGCCCGCTTGTGCTGCTTCATTTACTGAGCTCACCTCTAATAGAACTGGCCTATAAAGTGCTTTCTTCACCCTTGCCCGCCAGGAGACCTGTCGGATGAGCTGCTACCACTCACTGCCCCCTGCCCAGGCCAGCCAGTGGTGCCTTCTCTTGCTGTGTGGTGGGGCATCCAGGATTAAGAGGTGGCAAAGCAAGGACATAGCGTGGTGTTGGTATGTTTTTATTTGAAAGAAAGAGGGGGGAAAAAGGAAAGAAGGAAAGAAAGAGGGGAGGGAGGGAAGAAAGAAGGAAAGAAAGACTGTTAAGCCATCCATTTATGATGGAAATATTAATATTTACATACAAACAAAAAGAAAAATTCATAATCCTACCACTTAGAGAAAACCATCATTACCATCTTGATATATTTCTTTGCAGCCATTTTTTTAAAGCCAGGTTTGCAGTTTCTTATTTTGTACTTTTTATCTTTTTTTCCAGCCTTTGAAAGCTGGAAACATTACAAATGTGTATAATGTAAAAAGGAACAGTCCCCATATCCTCGGCCTCCAGAAATCATCACTGGGGACATTTTAATTTTGTTCAAGCAGTAACCCTCTCCTGCCTCTATTGGCTTGTCCTTCTTTCAAAACTCATAGCTAGTTTTACTTAACTGGATTTTTCCCTTTTAAACTTTTTTCTTTTCTTGGCTTCAGCCCCTGCAAACTTTTTTTTTTTTTTTTAATTTTTGGATAGAGAATTTCGAACATGCACAGAAGTAGACAGAATAGTATAATGAAACTCCTTGTTCCCATCACCCAGCCCTGGTGAAAGCTCACCAGCCCTGGCGAAACCATGACCAGTTTACCCCATTCACACCCTACCCACATCCCCATCTCCCACCCCCACTTCCACCCGTAACTATTTGGACCTGCTATCTTTGAAATTACTTCCAAGGGTCCTTCATGGTCCCTCTGACTTCACTCTCTCTCAGTGTTGAGGAAAAGACCAAATGCCTGCCCTCCTGCACTCAGAGCTTTGCACGAGCCTGTGCTCCGTGCTCTGTCCCAGGCCTGACCAGCTGACCTGGGCTTTCCCCACTCACTTCTGAAATGCCTGGAAATTCCCAGACGTTGGGTGTGCCAGCCTCACATGTTCAGCTCCTCATTCTCTTTCCTGTTAATGAAGGAGGCCATTGCTCAAATCATTTGGAAGGGGAAAAGTGGAATTTACTACCTGGGTGTTCCTCTTCCATGCTGTTCATATAAATTTAAACTTAGATTCCTGAGAATTAGATTGAACATGACAAAAATTGCTGTGTGGGCAGTTTAGTTGAGTACTTGCAGATTGATAGAGCCCTTTGTAATAATGAAGGAAAAAGGTTCTCTAAGCTGCTTAGTTCCAGAAGGTGAGCTCACCAGTTAAGGAGTTTGCAGCTAAAGGTCCTCATTAACCCTTTGCTAGAGGCAAAAGGAAAATTAAAAGAGACAATGTACAGACTCTTCGAATCCTGGCCTTCAGGAGGGTCTGAGAAATCCTCTTGTACAACTCCTCTTCATATGCGGATACCTTACATTGCATTCAGATATACTTGTCCTAGAATTTTTTCACTTTGACTCCTTTCAAGTTTATGAAATGTCTTCAAACCATTGCCACGTCATGGCCATGGAGTACTGCCATGGCTTGCTGTACAGTGGTCAGCTTTTGTGTTTCATTACATAACTGAATACCACACAGAACTGAAAGACGTCAGAGTTTGAGTTGTCTCTCTTACCCAATCAGTGTTTCCATCAAAGTAAGGGGGAGTTTGCTTACCCCAATAAAAGATGGAGTTTATCGTGTGGCTACAAGGTGATCCAAGCCCAGTTGTTCCTCAGCTGTGAATCTGTCTCTAAAATGCAAGAGGCCAAGCTAAGGTCGGGACCCGCATTCTGACTGGATGTGTGGCCCTGAAGGAGGCCCATCACTGCTGGGGAAGTCTTGACAGCAGAAGGCTGCTGGCCCCTCCCTACCCCTCCCTGCCCCCCCCCATTCTCCCCATTGGACTCCCCTTCTCAAGCTTTCAGAACACAGCTTTCTATCTCTGTTAAGCCTTGTGTTGTTGGAAAGACTAATCACCACAGGGTCAAGAGAGTGACCCAAGCAAGAGAATATTTTCCCATCACATAGGCCAGTTGGAGGCCAGTCTGTGAGATGGGAAGTCCAGTGTCTATGGTGTCTATCACTACATCTTGTAGATTAGCTTCTTTTCATCATCTACATCTGTTTACCAAACATATTGCTTCCCGGAAGGGTTGGTTGAATTTGTTTGCCTGGCAGCATCATTCCTAAGAGATTGTATTCTTCCTGACTCCTTTTCAGTCCAGTACCACCTGAGACCGCATTTGCAGAAGCACAATATGCAGAATGAAGAAGTGATACAATGAGAAAGTAAAGGTGCTATATTTGCTTCTCTGCTTAAAACTCTCTAGTGGTTTCCTGCTGCACTTGAAATGAAATCTAAATGGTTCATCTTGGCCCAGCAGGGCATCTCTCATCAGGGCCCCAATCTACCTCACTAGCCTCCTGGGTTCCAGATCTCCCCTTCTTTTTATACCTTCCATGCAGCCAACTTGCTCCCACCTCTGACCCTTTGTTCTGGTTATTCTGCCTCGATGTGCTCCCCTGTGCCATTATGTGATGTCCTTTTTAGACACACAGGCCTCCATTTATTTCCTCAGAGAGACCTTTCTTAACTAAATCTAAGAGGGGCCCGGGCATTCTCATCACCTCAGCCTGTTTTATTTCCTTCAGAGTCCTTTTCACTGCCTTGAGTAATCTTAACCATTTATTTGTTTGCTTGTTGTCTTTCTCTCCCCACTAGAATGCACACCCCACAAGAGAAGGGACCCTGTCGATCTTATCTACTTGTATGTTCCCAGTAGCCTAGAAAGTACCTGCCATGTAGTAGGAACGTAATAATATCTGTTGAATGGCTAATTGAATAAATGAAGGTGGTTATTAGGAACATGTTTGGGGGAGGATGTTGAGGATTATTAGGTGACTCAAAGCCAAGTCATATGGTAATTGGGCCTGAAGGAGAGAAGAAGATCCAGGGGGCCAATGTTGTCTAAATATGTCAATGCTGTTGCCAATCCCAAAGCAGAGCCCAGCCCTGCTGGGAGAGATCTGCCACTGCACTCATATCTCATAGCCACATTGCTATCTATCCTCAGGAGTGGGGTTTGTTCTGGGCAGCCCCATGGGTAGAACTGAGCCAAAAAGTGAAAGCCGTAGGAAGACATATCGGCTTTGAAAAGGGAGAAATTTTTGTCATTGCTATCTGAGGACGGACTGGACTATGCTGAAAAGTAGTGATTTCTGAGTCACCTGAGGTGTGCAAGCATAGATTGGTCTCACTCTGGAAAGACCTGGGATGGGGAGGAGTCTGCACAGTTAGACCAGGCAGGGTTTACAACCCCTTTCAGCCCAGAGTGGCAACGAGTCTACCCTATATGTTGGTTATTTTCTGATTTGTTCAGCAGACATCAGACACTGACTATGTGCTGGGCCCTTTCTCTGCCCTTTGTGCTGGTGACAGAGGGTGGGGGAGATACCTCATGACCTACTTCGAGTAAGTGGTATTGAGCCCTGGTGAGGGGCGCAGTGTAAGATGCTGTGGGAAGACCTAGAGGAGTGAGTGGACCCTGTCTAGGTCATTAGGGGGAAGCCTGCCAGAGGGAGTGGGCTTGATGCAGTGGTCTGCGGGACCAGCAGGAGTCGTCAGGAAGAGAAACAGGGTGACAGGGAGGTTTGTATTTTAGAAGGAACATTATCTTCAGTGTGGAAAATGGGCTTGAGAAATGTCAGGGAATACAACAAGGCGGTTTTTAGATCTTCCTTCAAAGAAACAATGGTGGCCTTGACCACAGTGGGATGGTGGGAAGAAGAGAGACCAGCAGATTTGGGAGATAGAGTTCAGAGTGATTGGTTGACACAGGCAGAGACAGGCCTAGTTTTTCTTAGGTTCAAGTAGTGACGGTGCCCCTTTTGGTTTAGGGAAGGTGATCCCACCTCCTGGGATGGAGAGCGCAGGAAGAGACATGGTTTGGCTGCAGGTAGGGACTTTCAGAGGTGTGAGTGTGAGATGTCCATGGAACAGCTGAGTGGCATGTCAGTCTGGAGCTCTAAGAAGTCTAGGTGGCTGGCACAGAATAAGGAGACCAAAGCACAGAGATGATGTTTGAACTCCTGAGAGTGGATGAGATAGTCCAGGGAGAGAATAGGATGACCAGAGAAGGCAGCCCAGGGCAGGGCTAGGAGACATGCGAACGTATAAGGGACAGGAGAGGAAGAGGAGCCTGAGAAGGAGTAGTCACACTGCTAGACATGCTCAAGCCACGGAAGCATGTGTCAAGGAGGGAGAAATCACTAGGTCTCAGATGCCCTGTAAGGTCAGGCCAAGTCAGGCCTGGATTTAGCAACACAATGGTCATTAGTGACGCAGACAAAAGCAGCTATTTTTTGCTGGTGAGGTACATTTGCAGCATTATTCCTTGATGTTCTGGATCAAAAGCAATGTCCTGGTCAAGAAGAGCCCCTGTCACCACTGTCTGGTCTTAGCAGTGACCCAAGTCTGGAAGGCCCTGGTCACAGTCCGCAGAGGGGTAGCTTGGTACGTCCCTGGCTGTATGAGGTGCAGCCCCTTCGGGTACTGAGGGAGAGTCATTCTGCCGCAAGCTGAGGAGGACACATGGGAGTAGCTGGATCCTCAGGACTCATGGTGAAGTCGACCTGCAGTCGAGGACTTAGCAGTTGTTGTCCAGCCAGGCTGCAAGCAGCGAAGGGGAGTGGCAGCAGGAGCCCAGAGAGACCCAGGGATAGGGAGGTGGCTGGGAACAAGGCTGGTGAAAGTCGCCAATGGGATTTCTAAGTCCCTGACCGTGAATGGCTTCTGTTAAATCTCTTAGAGATAGGGAGAGATTTTGAGCTGCGGCTCCTGAGATGAACAATTGAGTTGTATCATCTTGGAGTCCAGGGGAGGGGAAGGTAAGAAGAGGAGCAGAGACTCTGAATCTGACCTGGTTTTGAATCCGGGAGTGATTACTTACTAGGCAGGTAACCTTGGATGAGTGACTCGGAACCTCTCTGAGCCTCAGATGATTCATCTGTGAAATTCAGTTTGTGTGCCTGTGTCAAAATTATATTAATGTATGTGGAACCCTTGGCTTGGAGGAGACCTTAAACAGCCACTACTGCTGTCCTTCTGATCACTTTATGATCGTTGTCAGCACTGTGTTCATAAGCTGATCCTGGTGCCAGAGCACTTTCACCTGTTGTCACTGAAGTGGCAAGATGTAGAGCAAGTGGCTTCAGTAGTCAGCGCCCCACCTGAGGGTTATGTCAGCGGCCACCAGGCAGGGACACCGCTGGAAAGTGCCTGAACTGGCTGGGAGGCTGGCTGAGACAAGGTGGTTTTTAAGCTGCTGCTTTCAGTTCCATTTGTGTTTTAATTGGATGAAGCAGCTCTCATGTCCTCTCAGGTTCATTCCAAGGAGCATTTGTATTCATTTAAGTTTGTGGGCACTGAGCAAGGCAAGCCAGACATGGCCAGCCCCGGGGGCTCTGCTTCCCCGGCTCTTCAAGAACTTTCTGGGCTTACCTTAACCCCTGTAGGTGAGAACTTTTTCACATAAAAAAACTGTTTTAAAGAATTCTTTTATATGGAAGACAATTATTTTTTTTTAAACATCAAATTGGTCCTAAATGTCTTGGCAGCAGATACTACAGAACGTTTGGATTTATATTTTCTCTTTCATAGAATAAAACCTTCAGTGCCACTGCCTCAAGAGCTCTGCAAGTTCACATTATGTAAATACATGTAGTAAAATATTTACTTAGGGTTTCCACACCAAAAAAAGGGTCCAAAGGAGAGAATAAGAGAGGTTCTCTTTGCTGGTCTTAGAGGCTCTGCTGGGAATTCTGAGTGAAATTTAAGCCTCTGAAATATGTTTTGATTGGCCTTCTTCATGTTTTATCTCCCGTAATGAACTCTTTGTCAGTTTGTCAATTTTGACTAAGGACAGAAAGTTCATGTGTAGTAACAACACACAGACTGAATTTAAAATTATGGTTTATATCATGATGTAATAATCCTCTCCTTTCCCTTGGTCAATATTTACCTGTTAGGCCAATATATTATAATTCTGACTTCAAAAGAAGACACTTTATTTTACCTTCCCCAAGTGTTGGTTTTAGATACTTGTAATATCAAAATTGGAAGTTGAGCCGTCTGAGGCTCTTGGCCACATTCTCTTAGGGTTGAGTTCCTCGATCATTGCAGGGCAGGTGTCCTTGCTCCCAGTGACCCAACAGCACAGCTGTGTGGCTCTTAGAGTGAGGCCGCTGACCTCTGAGCCACACTCCTTTCTCTTTGCTTTCCAGATGGCCCTCTTTTCTGTGGGAAGTAGGTCTTTAATATTATCCCACTGCAGCCAAGATCTCCTAGATGGACTTCAGTTCCCCCAATGTGTTAACATTACAATACTAGGCAGAAAAACCCAATGAACGCCCTGTAGGAGGGTGGTCCTCGAGTGTGAGACAGATGAGGAATGGGGAATCTTAAATTCTGTTCTGTCCCTGAGCCCCTTCTTTTAACCACCCCGTGCTTAAACAATTTTCCATTTGAAAAAAACTGAAGGAAGAGTGGTCCCCCAGAGAAGAAGGAATAGGGGGATAATAAATTGCTTCAAAAATCTGCAGATAAAATGTGTGACACTTTCAGGTTGATTATCTAGGCAGCCAGAAGCAAGTAGTGATGTGCTCGGAAGCTCTTCTGAATCAACTTGGGTATCAGTCAGGACTCTTCCTGTGAGTCATAACTGAAAGGGAACTGATTGATTCATGAACTGCCAAGTCAATAGGTAGACTAGTTTCACATTCAGCTGGATCTTAGAGTTCAAATGAGGCCATCATGACTCTCCCTTTATTTCCTAGACTCTTTATTTTCTATATTGGCATGATTATGTGGCATAGATGTTTCCTTGGCAGCACCAGACTTATGATGGTCCTTACTGTCTGGGGTCCCAAAAGAGAAATCCTCTTTCCTGAAGTCACTATGAACAAGCATAAGGTGTAGTGGAATTACATCAAGCATATATTTAAAGATTTTATATATTTATTTTAAAGAGAGAGGGAAAGCATGTGCAAGCAAGCAGGGGTGAGGGAGGAGCAGGGGGGAGGAAGAGGGAGAGAAAGGGGAAGATTCTGAAGCAGGCGCCATGTGCTCAGTGCAGAGCCCAATGTAGGTCTCCATCTCATGACAAGATCATGACCCAAGCTGCAACCAAGAGTCAGATGCTCAACCAACTGAGCCACCCAGGCACCCCAAGCATATATTTAAATGTAAGCAAATTCGCCTTTGTGTTGATATCAGTATGCCTGTCTGCCCATGATGTACTCGTCATACTACACCCTTATTTTACATGTGTAATCTTTTTTGGATTCTGTCCGTTTTCATATACATATGTAAGTGTGTATAGTCACATATGGTGCATGTGAGAGATGATTCATGGGATGTTCAACCTAACCATCCGCTCAACCACACTTTAAGTGATTCCACCAGCCTACATCATCTGCCCGTCTCTCTGGTAGAACTGGTAGGCAGGACCTGCTGAAAAACAGCCCCACCAGGGAGGGACAGAGCAATTTACAAGGGGAAAAAGGAGTTTTTTATCAGAAAAGACAAGACAACAGGCAAACAAACCAGCTATTGATTGATTCATTCACTCAACAGGTATTTACTGAGTGCTCACTATTTGTCAGGCATTCTTCTAGGTACTGGGCTGAGACCAGTGAACTTTACACTATACAACTTTACACAAAGATTCTGCTTTGTTGGAGCTTACATTGTAGGAAGAGAGGCAGACAATTCATATGTAAGCCAGTAAAGATATGCTGTGGTGTCTGGCAGAGATGAGTGCTCTGAAGAAAAGACAATGGTAATCATCTTCATTGATAGATTAGGTGCTTTGACCATGCAGGTAGGAAAAACAGGGGGCAGAGAATCTCCTCTTGTTCTAAAATTCTCTTTGAATTGATCCTTATAAGAAGGAATTTGATAGGCAGGTCCTGTTGAGATAATCCCAAACATAAGAAGAAAAAAACATGAGCCAAGCAAACATCTCAGTGGGATGAGGTAAGGTCTGTTCTGGGAATGGAAGGAGGTGTCCCATGACAGCTGCGTGCAGAGATGTGGAAGGGGAAGGTGGAAGGCTGGCGAGGCAGGTTGGGGGACACCAAGGGAGGATGTGGCTTCCAGGCTAAGGAGTGCTATCACCAGGTCCATGGCTGAGAAGAGTCCAGGCCACAGTGCACAGGGCTAGGTGAGAAGGGGCAGAATCAAGGAAGGAAGGCCAGGTATAGGGCTCGACGTGAAGGCTGTGGTCAGAATGGACAGGAGGAACAGAGACTTCAGAAACAGAATCCGTGGGAATCAGAGATTCATTCATTTCTAGTGCCCTGAAAGGGCTTGTTCACCATCCCAAGTGAGCCTGCCTTTGCAAGTCAGCTGATGTTTACAAACACAAGAGGCCTTTAGAAACAGGAGACATCTTGCGAAGATGGTTAATGTTGTTTCTGGAAGATAAAAATCTCACTGTCTGTTAGTGTATAGTGAGGAACATAACCATGCAAATCACTGGGGGGGGGGGGGGCAGGTGGAGAGCCCTGCAAGACTGGAAACAGTGACCCACACCTCAGGTCCCATGGCCTCTGAGAGTGCGCGCAGTCCTGGGAGTGATTCCCGGGGGGAATGGCCCTGCCTTCCATCCCACACTGATCAACTTCCTTCTGCATTTACAGGCAACTTTGAAGTGGGGGTTCATATCGCGGATGTCAGTTACTTTGTTCCCGAGGGATCCCCTCTGGATAAAGTAGCTGCTGAGAGAGCTACAAGTGTCTACTTGGTTCAGAAGGTAAGTCTCCCGTTTCTTGGATTGAAAGGCATCCTATTTAGTCTGCCCCCTTTGTTTCTCTTTTCTTACCAAAAAAAAAAAAAAAATCATGAGGAACAGCAATCTCATCTGAATATCTTTTCTCACATCCAATGAAATCTTTTAAAAAAGGTTTTCTTTGAAAAAGTTATTTCCCCTCTGTGGTTGCATGTTTTTCTTATATATTTAAGATGAACCAAACTGAAAAAAAGATACCACAGCAAGACGCAGGGACCCATCTCAGGTTTCAGATTGGTCCTGCCACCTAAGTCACACAGACAGGTGCTCATGTTCAGAAAGAAATGAGGAAAAGTAACTGCTTTCAAGCTATTGTTTCAAAGTGGGGCTTTGCAAAGTCAGCCCACACAAGCCACAGTTTTTTTTTTTAAATGTTTCTACAACACAGCCACATGCTGTAATGTGGCACTATAACGTCTACGACATTGTCACACTATGACAAGAGAATGGAATCAAATGCCTTTTGAGAAAAAGTTTCAGGCCCTTTTCTAATCTGCTTCTGACCTGCCCTTTACAAGATAATCTGGAACCTCAGAGATGGAAAAGCATTTCACCAAAGATGTACAGATGACAAATAAGCATGTGAAAAGATGTTCCACATCATATATTACCAGGGCAATGTAAATTAAAATAACAGTGTAATACTACCTAAAAAAAAAACAACAACCCAGGAACGATTCAGTACCCATCCACTGTAGAGTGAACAAGTAAATCGTGGTAGATTCGCACAGTAGAACTCTAGAGCAGTGAGAATGAACAGCTGCCTGACAATGAATGACAACTCCACACACAAACATGGTGGAAGAAACCAGGCACAGGTGCACCCACTGTAGGGGTCCATTTGTGTAAAGTTCAAAAATGGGCAAAGCTAATAGAAGTCTGGATAGTGGTGACCTTTGGAGAAACAGAGCCCAAATGATGAAGGGACTGCTAACAGTAATTAGTACCCAGATCACTAATTACATGAGCTTTTACAAGAGTGACAATGCACAAGCTTTTCCTTTATAACTTATGCACTCGTACGTGTATTATACTTTAATAAAAATGTTTTCATTTTGAAGCTTTTGGGGGGATGACTATTAGTCCACTCTGGCTCCTTTTAGTGTAGGAACCCAGTCTACTCAGACAAAGGAGCCACTCAAAGACCAGGTCCCTCACTCATAGCTTGGCTTTCCTGAGAACACAGCTCTGATATTTGTACATTGCTTACACTTAATATAACCCATGTTGGAGACATCCCATCCATACCTCCTGCCCAAAAATGCAGTAGGCCAACTCTTGGCCTTTGCCTGGCCCAAGGCTCCTGACAACAGAGATCAGACTCCAAAATCCCTTATATCTACAGAACTGTAATGTTAAGATGGAAAGAGAAACAGAAGTGGCAATCTCTTAGATTTTCAAGGCCACAGAAAGTGAATGAATGTGAATTGTTCTCCCCATGTAGAAAAATTTAACTCTGTCATTCAGATTCAAATAGTTAAGAATCCCAGACACAATTAGAGGTTCTTCTGCTAAGCAGGTGGCTTTCTCTTATCTAGGTTTTGCATTCTCCTTTTATAACCAGGAATTCTCTTTCAAAATCAGAAAATGGAAAAATAAAATTGGGTTAAATAACAAAGCACATTTCCTTTCCTATTCTCTTTACTTTGGTTTCTTGATTGCCGCAGTTCTAGAATTTCCCTTCAGGACTGCAGAGTTGGGGCTCTGCTCCTGAGCTCTAAAAGTGCGGAGCTAGGTGGCAGAAGGGCCCATGTGCCCCTGAGTGGCTGTGGGCTCCCGCTGCCCGCTGCCCAGCTCGGCCCCCAGCTTGGCTGGAGCAAGTGGCGCCAGCCCACAACCTTGGACAGCAGAAGCTGTGCATTCTGGTTCCTTTGAACCACTGCTCTGACCTTTCTTCCTACTCATTTTTGTTTCTTAAAGGACTGTGTCCAGGAACTTTTCTGCTGTTTTCACTTTTCTTTGCCTGTAAAGGTCTTCTTAAAAGCTGGATGAGCTGCTTTCCTCTTCCTCCAGATTCTCTGCTTTCTCATTTGGCAGAATCAGTTCTCCCAACTTAATCAGATGGGGGAAGGCATGCGTGTGTTGGGGGTGGAGGGCCGGGTGGTTCCCACCTATGGGGAATGCGGCCCCAATTTCTTTCCTTCAAGCGCTGCTGGCTTATAAGTAACTGATACCAGAATTACAGTCTAAGCTTGATTTGGGGAATCATCCCATAGATCAAGACTATACAACAGATGTTGGGTCCAGATTCCATTTTACTTGTCTTTAAAATGAAATTCTTTTTGTTGGGATTTTACTTACAGTAATAAGTATTTGGTTATTCTCAGTAACAATGGAGTGTACTCAGGAGGAAAGATAAATTGAAATATTGCCCATTTAAGTCCCATGAAAGGATACGCTCTTTCTTTTCAACAAAAATTAGGCATCTGTTCATTTTACCGACAGAGGCACCCAGGCGCACTTTGGCATCTGTTCGTCAAAGGGACAAGTGTCTACCTGAGTTCAGGCCTGTCCTTCTCAGAAGGACATGAAATCTACCCAGTGAGTGTCTCTTGTCTTCCCTGAGAGGGAAATACAATGAAACTGTAAAATGTAAGGTCATTTTTAAAAATAAGTGAATTAAGTTTTAAAAGTAAAAGAAATGCTAAACAGTTGAAACCTAAAGCTAAATTGTCTGCCTGTTGGCCCCAATTCTCATGTTATTTTAGGTGTGAAACAGCTCAAATGAAAGTTCGCCCATAAATCTCTACGATATTTTATTGGTACTGCTTTATAATAGAGATCAAAGATTGGGATTGGAAGCCTGTCTTAACGTGGAGTCCAAAGAGTTTTAAGATGTTCCTTTCTGACCCCAGCAGGTTGTCAGAGTGTTGATGTTTTGTTAATGTCCAACTGTGTAGCAAAGAGTTGATCAAATTCAGAATTCATGGAAGTGTTGATATGAAAAAGAAAACTCTTTAAACAGAGATGTTGGCTGGCAAATGAATTATCTCTTTCCTTTTAAGTTGTTTCAGTGTGCGAGTGGAGAGCTAGCAGTACCTTACTGTTAAAACCTCGAAGTCCTCAGAGAAAAGGAGAAAAACTGCCTAAGTTCTCAGGCTCTGACAGCCAATGAGCTCCAAGGGTGTGAGGGAGTTTGGGAGCCAGCGAAGGCCTGGGCTGGAAGGGGCAGAGGAGGTCCCTGCTGCCCCTCCCAGCTGGGTCACGGACATCTAGCTCCCCTGGGCTCTGGGAGCCCCCCTGTCACTGCCAGTCCCTCCTGATCCTCTTGGCGTGGATGGTTGATTCTTCCCCTCTGTGGCCCTTTCCGTTGGTCACAGGGCTGTCCTGGCTAACCCGTTGCTGAACTTGGCCAGCCTGCCCGCTGTGGCTTTAGCAGATGTTTCTGCTCTCTGAGGCTAATATAAGATTTTATAGTCTTGTTGGTACCCCCACCCAGCTGCCTTGGGCAGTGGCGTATTTACCTAAATGATCAGTTTCTCTCAGTTCTCCCAAGCCCTGGTCCAGAATGCTTAGAAAGTCAGTGTCCTGTCACCATGTCCCTTTTTTTTTTTTTCCATGACCAGCTTTTAAGCTGTATTCTGACCCAACTTTGATGCTGGCCTGAAACATACTTAAGGAGACCAAGCACCTTCTAAGTGCCTTACCTTTCTTTCTCTGCTGCCTGAAGTGCTGCCTGTCTTCATCTGCTTCGTAGTTGTCGAGGATCCGCTGTGTACCAGGTGGCAGGTTTGTAAAAGTGGGGGAGATGCTGATCTTGCCCTGGGGAAGCCAGAAAAGAAGGGTCATGTAACAAGCACAGTATGCTGGCCATGTGCAGGTACAGAAGGACTGCCAGAGTGAGGAAGTATTAGGGAGGAGAGAGAAGGTATACCTGCCCAGGTTGGTAGTAGGAGAGGAGCTTCCACAAGAGCCAAAATGGCTTCACCAAGCTGTCGATTTTTTGAGCAATGTCTCAAATTTTGAGTTGAAAATTTCTAGGTAGACATGTGAGTGGAGAGGACATTCCAGGCAGCGGCTCGAATAAAGCATGGGATGCGCAAGGAGCAGGATGTAGTTTAGAATTGCTGGGGTAGAAATTGCAGGAGGAGCCAAAAGATGAAGCTATAACAAGAAGCCTGAAGTGGCAGGCTGAGGAGGATGGACTTCATCTTGAGGGCAATTAGGGCAGAGACATGGCCCTCTTTGTCTCAAGTAGAAAATCACCTCAGCAACCATGTGGTTGAAGAATAGTGAGGCCAGAGGGAGAAAAACTGTTATAGATACCAGGGCCCTTTCTTTCCCTCAGCCAGGCCCCTTGAGGCTTTGAATAATGACCCCAAAACACACAGGGATTTTTTTGCTCACAGAATTGTAGGAGAGTTTATCAACTGGACCCCAGGAGAACTAGAGCAGTAGACGTCTTCAGCCTGGTATTAAAATGGACATCGTGAGCAAGGATGTCTGTCCACCTGCATTCCCTCCCTGTCTAGCACAGCAAAGAGTTGAACTAAGCAAATAGGGGAAGTTGGCTTCCCCCTGTCATCTTTGCTTTCTCCTTGGAGACAGGGTCTGGATGCCCTCTGCCAGCTTCTTGTTGAGAGCTCTTGGCCACCATTGACCATTGACCACTGATCACAGAGGGTCCAGACTTCCCCGGAGACCATGCCACCCCATCCAAGGTATTTGGACCTTCCCTCATGAGCAGGACAAGCAAAGAATAAAATTACCAAATTCAGTTCATCAGCTATTGAAAAGATAAAGGCCATGTGTCCTACTATAAGTGAGATTGCAAATTATCATGGGGCAGAATAGAGTAAGAAGTTGCAGAAGTCTGAAGAATAATAAGGAACTCTGCCCCAGAATAATTTCTACTCCAGATCTCGGCTGCTGGCTTAGGAGACTTTTAGAATATAACCCAAGAGAGATGAATATGTCCATACTAAAAGATGGAGAGGAAAGAAGACTCATTGAGAGAGATTTAGATGTAAAACCTACAGGACCCGGGGACAGATTCAATGTAGCAGGAGGAGGAGAGTGGAGAAATCACGAGAGAACACCCAGTTGTGTTCCATGGGAGAGATGTGTGTATATGTGGTTTTGTTTTGTTTGCTTGCTTAATTTAACTGGTAGCCAGATGCTGCTCTTATTAGAGATAGGAAATACATCACAGCAACAGTTGCAGGGAAGAAAGTGCTGAACTTTGTCTTCTTCATGTGAAGTTTGAAGTATGTGTGGGACGTCCAAGTCAAGGTGTTCGGAGGACAGGGTAGTTAAAGGGATCTGGAGTTATCAGGAGATGCAGGGCTGGAAATGTAGGATGGATGGGACTTGTGTATCCATGGAAGTGCAACCCTAGGGGTGAGGGAGCCCCCGGAGAACACGTTCAGGGAGAAGGAAGGAGAACAGGGGGCAGAGGGTGAGAGCACTAACATTTAAGGGGCCAGCCGAGAAGGGAGTCCAGTGAGGACCAGTGCAGCAGGAGTCTGAGAGTGCCCACTAGCTCTGTGTTTCAAAAAATATATGTGGGGCAGCCCAGGTGGCTCTGCAGTTTAGCGCCGCCTTCAGCCCAGGGTGTGATCCTGGAGACCCGGGATTGAGTCCCACAGTGGGCACCCTGCATGGAGCCTGCTTCTCCCTTTAAACAAAAAATATATGTACCTAAAACATGTAATATTTTACCTGATGTCTGGTCATTTATGAGTGCACAGAAGGAAGACAAAGGTTTTGAACCAATATGTTAACATTGTTTATTCTAAGGCATGAGGCCTCACAGTTTTTATATTCTCATGTTTTGGTTTGTTATCACCTAAAATTCCTACCACAAACTTATTTTTGTAATTTAAAAATGTCATATTGAGGGCCACCCAGCTGGCTCAGTCAGTAGAGTGTGTGACTCTTGATCTTAAAGTTGTAACTTCGAGCCCCACGTTAGATATAGAGATTACTTTCTAAAAAATCTTAAAAATAAATAAATAAAAATAAAAATGTCACATTGAGTTGAGAAATGAAAGGAATATGTGAATGAAAATAGGAAGCATGGGGATGCCTGGGTGGCTCAGCATTTGAGCGTTTGCCTTGGGCTCAGGGCATGATCCTGGGTCCTAGTATAGAGTCCCACATCGGGCTCCCTGAAGAGAGCCAGCTTCTCCCTTTGCCTATGTCTCTGCCTCTCTCTCTGTGTCTCTCATGAATAAATAAAAAAATAAAATCTTAAAAAAAAGACTTGCCAGGGTTGAAATTTAACCTTCAAAAAAAAAAAAAAAAGAAAGAAAGAAAATAGGAAGCATGAACTATGTTGAGAGCCTTAATGACATAAAGAGGGACATCCAGAGTGGGAGAGGGGAGTGTTGTTTCCGGTTGCTAAGAATGGGAGACTGATCCTGTGATTATGGTCTATGGGAAAGACAGTGCAGAAGATGTAGCCGATGGAGAAGCTTTGGCAGGGCGGGGGTGGATCAAAGCCCAGACCTTGCACAGAGAGGACACTGAGCTCCCAGGGGACTGAGGTGCACACATGCAGAGCTGAAGAGGGGTGTTGGGAGGAAGGGGCTGGAAGGGTGTTTGGGAGGGGCTGAGTCCAATGGTCTCTGTTTTCTCTGTGAAGACAAGAGTTAAGAGAGTCTTGGGATGGAGTCTCAGGGCTTGGAGGAAAGAACCAGCCCCAAATGAGGGAAAGGTCTGCCAGCCTCCAGTGAGGTAGGAGCTGAGCCTGGCTTTGGGGACAGGGTCCAGTGACTGGCTGTCACTGCTCAGCTGTGAATTACAAACACAGGAAAGGCAGATCATGGGACTGACCGTGGGGCTGTAGAGTTGGGACAGTGGAAGTAGGGGAGTTTGAGAACTTTGAGGGACTTATCCCCGGGGTCTGTACCTTGGAGTGAAGCTCATGAGCACAGTGCAGACCCGACTCGGACAACCGTCCAGGGGCTGGGGGATGCATAAGTGGTCGGGTGACGCTAATGACAGCCAGCAGTTTCTCAGCCCCCAGAGGGACTTTCTTCTCTTTTCCACTTGCCCACTGTTTTCGGCACTCATCACCCCTACCTCCGAGTCTCCCCAAGCACTGTGGCAGATACCATTTAGCTGCTGAGCATGTGGAGGCCACATGCTGTTGTACAGGTGGGGCTCCCCTGAAATAACAGGACTTGTATTTGAGGAGGCAGCTTATTGGGAGTGGCTGCCTGTCTCTCCAGCCCTCCTCCCATGGGGGTCCCTGCTGTATTATGGACTTGACACACGTGCCAAGTGTGTCAAGTGGGAATGGAGCTCATTCCCAGTGACCTTGGCAGAAATCAGGCCCAATTTATGAGAGGCCATGGATATGCCAAACCATAGAAGGATTGTAACATCGTCATTCCTTCACCTTTGAAAGAGAAATAACTCCATTTGTAAAACTATATGCACATAAAGACTGTTTTCTCTGAATACCATCTAAATTCTGCTCCATGATCTGCTGAAAGTTATTTGAAAGAAATACCCTTTAAAAATTAAAGATAACTATACTACCTGAAAATGTTTTAATGTTTAGCTTCTTCATAAGCACTTAGGTTATTTGGCATCTGAATATTAAAATGTTGTCCTCTATATAAGATATAAGGTACCAGGGTGCCTGAGTAGGTCAGTCAGCTAAGCATCTGCCTCCAGCTCAGGTCATGATCTCAGGGTCCTGGGATTGAGACCGGAGCCAGGCTCCCTGCTCAACAGGGAGTCTGTTTCTCCCTCTGCCCTTCCCCCCTGCTTCTGATCGATCTCTCTCTCTCTCTCTCTCTCTCTCTCCCTCCTCCCTCCCTCCCCTCCCTCTTTCTCTCTCCCAAATAAATAAATAAAATCTTAAAAAAAAAAAAAAAAAGATACAAGGTGCCAAGCAGTGTTTATAACCTGGGCAGCCACTGAGTTATAAACTAGTTAAAAACTACTGTAGTAGTTTTTAGGAGAGAATAGTCACAGCTCTTTATCTTATACTTGAAATACCAGCTGTCTATGAAATTCTTACGTAAATATGTTTAAGTAGAAGTCCACTATGTATTTCATAAAATGTTTTATGCAATGCAATAAATAGTAAACACAGAAAGAATGATTCATTTTCTGGACAAAAGTCAGTCATTTGCAGACAGACTGCCTGCTGTGTGTCATTCCTGAGGGTGCTATGGTGTAGAGGAAGAGTAAGGCACATAAAGAAGCAATTGGGGTGTGCTGAGAGCTATAGAAATGTCCCAGAAGAGCTGAGAGGGTGGAATAAGTGACCGACCTTTCAGAACTGCCTCAGATCCTTTTTGTAAGAACAAAGGTGGTGGGGAAAGTATACAGAACATTGTACATCCTCCCCCAGGGGAATCTAGATAAGCCTTTGAGGAATTATGATGAGCCGAATCTTCAAGGATGTGCAAAAGTTGACCAGATGCAAAACATCCAGAAAGATGTCTCAGCAAGAGAGAACAATTTGGCAAGAGTTAGAGCAGTCAGCAGGTGTGGCAGACAAATGGTGTGTAGTGAGCACCTGGCTAAGCCAGGTGACCAAAGGACCTGCTGGACCATGGGCTGGCCAGTGAGCTGACTTGTATTGAGCATCTTCAGTATTGTTTTACCAGTAAGGAAACTGAGGCTCAGAATTACACTAGCTTGCCCAAATTGTACAGAAAGTGATGGGCCCAGGATTAGACCTCATTCTGGCTTCAGATCCTTCACTTTCTCTTGCGTTGTGCTGCTGATGAGTATGGACTTCACTCTATTGGTTGCTGATCTTTAGACTTTTTTTTTTTAGTGGTAAAGGCCTTTTTGAAAATAAAATCTTAATCCCAAACTACTATATAAGAACAGATCAGTTCATATTTCATTAGCTTAAATTTCTTTCATATTTAAATGTGTAACTAATGAGATCAACTGGTGAAAGCAGTGGCTTTCTTTTTAACTAAGCTCTTTCATTTTGAGATAATTTTAGACTTAACAGAAAAGTTGCAAAGACAGTATAAAGAGGTCCCACATATCCTACACCCAATTCCCCTCAGTGTTAACATCTTACAGTAGTACCTTGGGACATTTGTCCTAAGAAGCTGATATTAGAATATTACTATTAACTACAATCTATACCTTACTTGGATTTCACCAGATTTTCCACTAATGTCTTCTTTTAGGGTTCAGTTCAGGATACCACATTGCATTTAGTTGCAACAACTTTCTTTTGCCAAACACTAAAACATGAAGCCAGGAATTGCATTATATTCTCATACGCTCAGCTTCATGATTCACAATTAGATAGTTTCTTGAACACTTTGAAGAAACTCTAGCTATATATAATGAAGTATTAAGTCCTGGACTACAAGCATGCAGGGTGAGTAGCCTACTACCAAAATAAAATTGGTATAATTACCAGCTAATGCAACCCAGAGAAGAATCCTAGAATGCATACACCACAAATTTGATTTAGTCTGTCTTAGCTTGGGCTGTCTGTCATACAATATGGTATTGACTAGGCAGCTTAAACTACAGACATTTATTTTTTTCACAGTTCTAGAGGATAGAAGTCTTAGATGAAGATTCCAGCAGTTTGGTTCCTCATAAGGACTCTCTTCCTGGCTTGTAGATGGCCGTGTCCTCACATAGCCTTTTTTCTGTGTCTGTGCAGGGTAGGGGGGAGAAGGGAGTTACCTCTCTCTATTGGATCATGACCTCATTTAACTTTAATTACCTCCTAGACTCTTCCTCCAATGCAGTGACATTGAGGGTTAGGGCTTCCCCCAAAGGAATTTGGATGGGAGAAGAGACAATTCAATCCATAGCACAATCCAAAAGCTGAAGCGATGGGAAATTTTTATGGTTCAGTCACAAGACAGTATGGTATTGAGACTTTCTCCATTTTACACCATATGCTTATGCAGGTAAAATTGTATTATTTAGTAAAACACTTAATACTTGGAAGACAATGTTAAATATATAGGTCATATTTTAATACTCAATATTAAATAAGTTAAAGAAAATGTAGTGTCATCTGAACAGAGGATGCAAAAGCAATGGCAAGAAAAAAATTTCAAAAGTGATTGTGTTATAAAAGCTGTTACCTAAGCTGTTTTCAGGTGGTCATTGGATTTTACATAGGTGTTAAAAAGAAATACCACATCCTTCATAATAATGCCACGTAATGCCATACAATTATTAATTATTTGTTACTAGTATAGGCTGTGAGTTCTAGAATATACTTTTCCATACAAAATGTTACTTACTGTATTAAAACAGGGTACAGGTACCTCACACAGAGTAAGAGGCCACTGGAATTATTTTGCTTTTGCTGACAAACTTAACTGGATAACTTTACCTCAACTAGTGCAGTTATCTCTCTTGCCTACTACCTCTCAGTTACTTAATGCAGGGTTACAGCATTACCTGTGTTATGTGTGATTGATACTACGATTCAAGGAGTCAACGGCCAGCATGAATCAAGGGCTATTCCTGTGGCTATTTTTAGTTTGGAAACAGGGTGAATGATGCTGTTAATCAAGAAAAGTACAAAAAAAAAAAAAAAAGAAGAAGAAAAAAGAGAAGTACAGGATTAGGAATAGATTTAAAGGGAGGAGAGTGAGTCTAAAGTGTCTTCAGGGCATCCAGGTAGAGATACAGTCTTCACCTTGGGAACTTTAGAGAAAGCAGGTAGCATTCTGAGATAGCTGTGAAGTCATCATTTGAAAGTAAGTTGAAGAAGGTTGCTTCTCAGCCTTTTGGCTAAGATCAAGTGAAAGTAAGTTGAAGACAATTTTTCTTTTTTTTTCTTTTTCTTTTTTTTTTAATGAAAGAGAAGGTATACCACTGGATCAGTTTATTACGGACTAGAAAGATCAATAAAGGGCAGCCCCGGTGGTGCAGCGGTTTAGCTGCTTGATCCTGGAGACCTGGGATCAAGTCCCACGTCGGGCTCCCTGCATGGAGCCTGCTTCTCCCTCTGCCTGTGTCTCTGCCTCTCTCTCTGTGTGTCACTCATGAATAAATAAAATCTTTAAGAAAAAAAGAAAGAAAGAAAGAAAGAAAGAAAGAAAGAAAGAAAGAAAGAAAGAAAGATCAATAAAGAGAAGAAATACTTTAGGTTTAAAAAACTACAATATGAGTGACTAGTTGACTGCAGTATTCCTCTAGGAAACTGGTGATATTTTATTGGAGTATCTTGTTAATGTTCAAACAAGAGATTTGGTCAGTTGTGATATTTTCAATCACTAAAGTGTTGATTCTGCAATTTTACTATAATGAAGTCCCATCACGAATTTACACTCAGCCCTTGGGTTCTTTGATTTATCCCAACTTTTTTTGGTAAATCATTGACAAATATAATTTTATATATTGAAAGTGTACAATGTAATTATTTGAGATACATGTACATTGTGAAATGATTGCCAATATGAAGACAGTGAACACATCCATCACTTCACGGTTAGCTCTTTTGTGTATGTGTGGTGAGAATGCTGAAGATCTTTCGTCAGCAGATTTCAAGTGTGCAACACCCTATTATTAACTGTAGTCACATTGCTGTACCTTAGATTGTGAGGACTTATTCATCTTATAACTCAAAATATGTGCTATTTGACCTACATCTCCCCATTTCTCCTCCCCCTGGCCACTGCCATGTAAGTGACACCATACAGTATTTGAATTCCTCTGTCTGGCTTATTTTACTTAGTATAATGCCCTCCCAGGTCCATCTATGTTATCACAAATAATAATATTCCATAATGTATGTGTATATACACATTTCTTTATCTGACAAATGTGTCAATAGACACGTAGGTTGTTTTCATGTCTTGCTATTCGGAATAACGCTGCATTATTCATAAAGAGCACTGATATCCCTTTAAAGTACTGATTCCATCTCCTTGGGGTATATACCCAGAAGTGAAATTGCTGGATCAAATGGTAGTTCTATTTTTAATTTTTTGAGGGACCTCTATATTATTTTCCACAATGGCTACACCAATTTATAGTCCCCCCAACAATGTACAAGTGTTCTCTTTTCTCTGCATCCTTACCAACATTTGTTTGTTTGTTTGTTTGTTTTGTCTCTTTGGTAATAGCCATTCTAGTAGATGTGAGATGATTTAGAAATTAAGAAAGCAATTCCACTTACAATAGCATCAAAAACAATAAAATACTTAGGAATACACTTAACCAAGGGATGAAAGACCTGTGCACTGAAAACTATAAGACATTGATGAAAGAAATTGACAAAAGCACAAATAAGTGTCAAGAGAGACACCCTGTGTTCTTGGATTGCAGGAATTTATATTGTTAAAATGCCCATACTACCCAAAGTTTTCTACAGATTCAGTGTAATCTCTATCAAATTCCAATAGTATTTTCCACAAAAAAAAAAAAAAAAGAAAAAGAAAAATATATCCTAAAATTCACATGGAGGCATAGAAGCTAGCCCCGACTAGCTAAGAGCTATCTTGAGCCAAGAGACCAAAAAAACAAAACAAACAAACAAACAAAAAAACAGGAGACAAAACTGGAGGCATCACATTTCTGATTTCAAACTATATTACAAAGCTATAACAATCAAAGCAGTATGGTACCAACATAGAAACAGACATATAGACCAATAGAACAGAATAGACAGCTCAGAAATAACCCCATGTGTGTATGGCCAAACTAATCCTTAACAAAGGTGCCAAGAGCATACAATGGGAAAAGGACAATCTTTTCAATAAATGGTGTCAGGAAAACTGACAGCCACACGCAAAGAATGTAACTGGACCTTCATCTTACACCACACACAAAAATTAGCTTGAATTAAAGACTTAAGTATAAGACCTTGGGCTCTTAAGTATATAGTTCAACTAGAATAGTAGTATCCAAAAGTACAAATCATCCTTGAGTCTAGAGCTTCAGTTTTATTGTGTAGTAAATAGTAGTTATTTTTCAGCTGTAATGTATTTTTTCCCTGGTACTAATTCTTACCTTTCCAGTTCACATTCCCATTTCTCTAGAGGCTCGTGGAAAAAGTACCAGATGTCATGGTTTTTCTGCAATCTTCAGGGAAAGAAGCTACCTCCATCCTCAGCTTGTTCCAGAAGCCCAAGCTGTTCACCAAAACTCTGCCCTCCGGGCTGCTCCCAAGCCTGCGGTAAACTCCTACAGATTGTAGGAAGGAGCTCATGGGTCTGTTTTCTGTTTGCAGGTTGTCCCCATGCTTCCCAGGCTGCTGTGTGAGGAGCTGTGCAGCCTCCATCCCATGTCTGACAAGCTGACCTTCTCTGTGATCTGGACACTAACCCCAGAGGGCAAGGTAGTAATTTACACCCCTGACTATTTCATTCAGTGCATCCTGGTGCCGAGCTGGAGTCCCGTGATGGGGGGATGAGGGCACTGTAGGGGCAGTTGCCATAGAGAAGAATGGAAAAGAGCCCCCTGCCTCTGAGGAGCTGCCAGTCCATTTAGAAGGCCAGACTAACCTTAAGCATTTAGAAACAAGTTATTTGTTTCTTATCATTTATCAGGTGAAGGAAGAAATTGTGTAAACAAAGTCAAGTAGGGAGGCTCAGTGCAGGAGATAACATGTATGTAAAGGTGAATGTGGCTTGGCAGTGGCTGGAGGAACATCCTGAGCTGCAGCTAGGACAGCAGACCCTATTTTAGGGAAGACATCTAGGGAAAAGGTTGTGAGTTTGGGTAGGTTTTGGGGGGTGGGGCATCAAACTGTGAGGAGCCTCAAATGCCAGTCACAAGTGAAGTCTGCATGTTAGGGTTCTTCTGAAGTGTCATGAGAAAAGTGACATTTTAGGAAGATTAGTGCCATAGCATTGTGCCGGTGACCTGGTAGTTTGAAGATAAATTGGCACAAGGTTATGCCATAATCAAGCCCATGGTAATGAAGCCGTGGATCAAGAACAGAAAAGAGAAAAATGTCAGCAAGCATTCCCTAAAGATAGGGCCTAAATAAGACAGATAAATAGAAGATAATTCCAGGAAAAACTGGTCTCCTCCCCACAAACAGAAACAACCCTAAACTTCCAAAAATAAGGCAATGATTAAGTAAGATAGAACATTCTGTAGAATGTGACGCAGTTACTAAAGCTGTGACAAGGACCATGTAAGAGCATAGGAAATGTTTATGCTGTGATATTAAATAGAAGTAAAAAGCAGATATTTAATTATAAAGTGGTTCCAAATAAAGATGGAGGATCAAATACCCACATTTACTTTCATTCCCTCCCAAAACCTCACTAAAACAACAGTGAAGAAAATTTTTTTAA
Organism: Canis lupus baileyi; assembly: GCF_048164855.1. NCBI lineage: Eukaryota > Metazoa > Chordata > Mammalia > Carnivora > Canidae > Canis > Canis lupus. Next base: position 45,803,790 of record NC_132861.1, read on the forward strand.
GACATAAACCCACAAGGACAAAGAGAATGGGAGAGCAGACAACAGCAACAAAATTTTGGAAGCTTGGAAGCAGATGGATGAGTGGTAACTGACTTAGCAGTCCTGAGAAAGCTGAATCCTGAGCCAACAATAGAGAAAGCCAAGAAACAACCCGATTTTACGTAGCAGAACCCTAAAGAAATTCCAAAATCAATGGCACCGGGTAGCTTCACAAAGTAGGAGAGAGGTGGGTGAGGAAGAAACTGACCATATTGGTTAAAAATTTGTTTAGAAAGATTGTCCCTCCCATAAGTTGAAAGAAGACCAGAAATTTATTCTCTGAACAGGTTAAAGTTCAGGATGTCTGAACTAGAGGACACCAAACACACTTGATGGTAGTGGGCCTTTGGAAGAGACTTGAATGAGTGCTGGCATCCTGATAGTTGAAAATCCCAGCTTTCTTTTCCAACCAAGCCCAGAATTCTGGTTGCCAAGCCTTATACCCTTGAGTCAGGAGCTAGGAAACTTTTTTTGAAGAATCTGCCTGTGAAGAAGATTTAAAGATAAGAACCTCAGGGGCTTCTTTACCAATAGCCCAACTGTGTCTCCCTGCAGGAAAGCCTAAAAGGAGGCAACTCCGCTAACACAAGCAGAGCTTTTTAGGATTTCACCAAAAATCAGCATTTTAATATTTTACTTTCACCTATGAAGAGACAACCAAGGAGCGCCTGGCTGGCTCAGTTGGTGGAACATACAACTCTTGATCTTGGGGTGATAAGTTCAGGTCCCACACTGGGTGTAGAGATTACTTAAAAAAGAGACAACCAACACCAAAGCCTCTGCCATGAAATAGAAAAACCAAAGCAAACAAACAGAAAAAAGCAACAAGGGCATTTATATCCTTAGAGAAATTTTTAAAGAAATTATATCATAAGATCTAAATACTTTACAAAAGAAACAGGGGTGAGGAAGAAGAGCTCACGAAAATTTAAAACATGATAGGAGAAATGAAGACTTGAGACTCTGGTTGGCAGATAGAGTTGAGGAATTGTCCCAGAAAGAGATAGAATGGATAAGAAAATTGAAGGACTAGTCCAGGATATCCAATATCTATCTGTTCACTGAGCATTCCAGAAATAGAGAACAGTTGAAATGGGAAAGAAATAACCAACAAAATAATTCAAGGAAATGCCCTTTTACCAGAGGATGTGACTTTCCAGAGGGAAAGAACCAGTGCCCAGTGCTGTGGTGGATGTGCATCATCCCCAGGCCACAATGTTCTACATAGGTATAGAAGACAGTCGATCCAGATTGCAGCGGGCCAGAAGGCTCTAGGAGAGATGTCTTCAAGAAAATGAAATGGTTAAAAACATCTATGTATCTGAATTTCTTGAAAAATTATTTAGACCAGCAGTTATAGAACTTGTTGGTCCCCAGAACTCATTACACTAAAAAAATCTTTGATGACCTCAAAGTGGTTTTATTCATGTGAATTACCACTGTTTACCCTATTAAAAATGGAAATTAATAAAAACTTAAACATTAAAGTAATAATAATAAGCCCAATTCATTATGTTAACATAAATAACATTTTATGAAAAAGAATTACATTTTCTAGAATTTAGGAGAGAAGCTTGTTTTATATTTTTGTAAAGCTTTTCATATCGGTACTAAAGAAGGCATTAAACCAGGTTCTCATATATGCTTCTATATTCAATCTGTTAGGGTAAGTTATTTTGGTTGAATTATAAATGTGAAGAAAATCCAGCTTCAGGCAGATATGTAGGTAGAAAAGAAAGGTGTATTTTAATAGTTTTTTCAAATAATTGTGGATATTTGTCATTGTACTACACCAGAATGTGGCAGTTTCTTAAAAATTAGTTCCAGTCTAGAATCTGAGACTGTATTTGCTACCACCTAATTCTGTACCTACAAAATTCATATGTTGAAGCTCTAATGCCTCCAGTATGTATTTGGAGGTAGAGTCTATGGGGAAATAATTAAGGTTAAATGAGCTCATAAGGGTGGGGCCTTGATCTGATAGAATTAATGTCTTTGTAAGAAGAGACCAGAGAGCTTGCTCTCTCTCCCTGTCATGTGAGGATCCAGTGAGAAGGTGATCGTCTGCAAGTCAAGAAGAGAGCCTCTCTCACTAGGAACCAAATTGTCCTTCCCAGCCTCTAGAATTGTGAGAAACCAGTGTCTGTTGTTTAAGCCCCCCTGACTAGGGTATGTTGTTATGGCAGCCCTAGTAGACTAATACAAAATCAACTGAACTTTTTTTTACTGGGTTTCATTAAAATCTGTCTTATCCTTTAAATGGATCCTTTACCTAAGCAGTGATTTTTTTTTATCATGCACTTAGAATGTTTACATCATTTAGAAAATATTAGCTCATTATGCTGATCTTCTAAATGTGAACAGATTTCATTATATATCAGATCACATGGGTTAATATCATTGCTGATCTTAGACAAGTCTTCAAGTATTAGGAAACATGTATCACATGTCAGATACAGGTTTCCAAAATTCTAATTTTGGTGAAAGCTCACATTTTGTCACGGGCAATAAATGATGTCCGTTGTTTTCCTCGAAGTGCCAAAGAACCATAGTTTGAGTGTTACTTGTTCCTTCAAGTAAAAATGGTGTCCTATTAAAAAAAAGCAATCAGTTCAGCTTATAGCTCAAAGTTATGTGAATGCTTTTCCTCAAGACGACCATCATACTTCAGCAAGCAGCATAACGGGAGAAGACAAGGACTCAAGGATTGAGACATAATAAAACTAAAAACTTTCACTGCATCATCAAGAACATTCCTAAGCTAGCTAACTTTTGTGCCTTTGAGCGAGGTGGTAAAGAGTATTCCAGCCCCTGATACAGTTTTACTTTACCTGATTCATGCCAAGGCAGTGGCACTTTCCCTCACCAGTGCTTTTGTTCTGCCAGGGTAAACATCAACACATGGGAAAGGACAAAGAATGCCTTAGTATTGTTATGAAACTAGCACTGACCCCATAGGTCCCTGAAAGGGTCTCAGGGACCCCCAGGAGGCCAAGTAAATTAAAACAAGACAGTTATTAATTCTAGTGAAAATAAACAAGTTGTATACGAAAGAAAAGTCACCCTTAGTATGTACATAACCATAATAGTTAACTCTGATAGTGATGATATAACTATTGGGAGGACGAGGGCCTGGAATGGTTGTGTGGATTTGGTTGGGGGAAGGGAGTGCAGGTGGAAAGATAAATAAATTCTCTTCTGTAGTGAAAGGTTTTGAATAACACCTAAAGGTGAAAAATCTAGAGGTAGTAATCAAGCAGGCAGTATAGAAAGATGGAAGTAAACACTAACAACCTGCTGGAAGAGGTTTACCCTTGGAGAAGAAAGAGACAGAGGGCTGCTGTTTTTCATAACAAGCTTTTAACACTATTTGTCTGCTTGAACTATGGATACTTTAACTTTTCAATTTTCATTTTGAAAATTTTCAGATATACATTAAATTAAAATAGCACAGTAAAAACTCATCATCCTTATCTCCCAGATTCACTACTGGCAACCTTTTTTTTTTTTTCCCCTCTTTCTAAACTATTTTAAAACAAACCAGAGACATCATGTCATTTCACTCATATTCTGAAATGTGACTTACAAATTTGGACATTTTCTTCTTTTTTTAAAAGATTTTATTTATTTATTTATTCATGAGAGACACACAGAGAGACAGAGACAAAAGCAGAGGGAGAAACAGGGTCCCTGTGGGGACCTCCCCCATGTGGGACTCTATCCCAGGACCCCAGGACCATGACCTGAGCCAAAGGCGGGTGCTCAACCACTGAGCAACCCTGGTGCCCCGGATATTTTCTTACCCAACAACAATGCTGTTAGCACACCTGACAATTAATACTAATCTTGGTGTCATCAACAACCCAGTCAGTAATTACATTTCCCCAATTGTCCCCAACTGATTTGTCACAACAAGTTACACACATTACATTTAGTTTTTGCAATTCCTAAATATCTGATTATAAGTTCCTTTTTAAGAGTCAAGAAGCAAATATTATGTGAGATACAAAGAAGGAATTGTGAAGACAGTATGCTAGCAATCATATTTTGGGTGGGGGTGGGAACATGCATGGGGAAAAAAATGAATGGAAAAAGACCTGAAGGAAATAAAATAGAATGCCAATAGTGGTTGTATTTGGGTTGTAAGAGTATGAGTAATTTTTTCTACTTTTTTGTATTTTCTAATGTTTTTTGAAAACATGTATTAGTTTTATATTTTTATAAATGCTTATTTTTGCAAAAGTTTAAATAGAAAATAAAAGCCCATAGAAGAAAACTGACTTGAGTCAACAGAAAAGAACTTTGAATCTGAATTATGCCTGCCAGCATCAAACCCAAGAAATAAAAAGCTGCCTGATCTAATGAGCTACTAAAATATGAGGGTCATAAAAGAAGCACTCGAAAGAGGCAAACTCTGAAAACTCCATTGGTCTTTAAGGTTTCTGTTGGAGGCAGTGTCGAGTGAGCAAGCCTTCTGGCATGTGAGGCCTGGAGAGCAGGTGTGAAATAGGCACAGGGTCCAGGAGGGCATGCCGGGCCTCCATCAAACCAAGCCAAATAGGAAGCACAAGGATTTGGACTAGGGACCGCCAAGGAGCAAGACCCACTGGCCGCACCCTGCACAGACCAAGGGACCACGTGGTGGGTAGGCCTGGTTGGTTGGTTGTCCTGAGATGTAGTTTCACAGGAGTATCTCTTACTCACAGCCAAGATGCATGAAACGAGAGGTCAGATGCCAGACTCAAGTCCAAGTGGTGGGGCTTGTTCAGGACCCTGGCAAGGAAAGTCTGAATTAAGCGGGCATGGGCGGGATGGGGGTGGGGGTGGCCAGGGAGCAGGCAGGAGGGTTAGGGAGCCAGAGGAGGCCATTGAGAAGGAGAGAGGCCAAAGCCTGAGGCCAGGGAGGCCAGGTTTGTATGTGGTAGTGGCTTCTCCAGGGTAATGGCTTGGACTTAGAAGGAGCCAGAGCAGAGCCACCAGCAGCGAGCCACTCCTACTACTGCAGCATGGCCTCAATCTCACCTGGAGTTGACGCGGAGAAAGTTTTGCATTTTTCCTTAGTCTACTAGAATGTCTTACTTTCTGGAGCAGACATGACCAACTATAGAAAGGCCGTTCCAACTTTTTAAAAACACCCACTAGATTTTTTTTAAAGGAGCCACTAGAAACTCCTGGTCGTATATGGTTTCATTAAGCCAGTGCCCAGATTTTTAGATCAGTAAACTCTGAAGGGTCTGTTTTGGGCACATTTCTTACATATTGCTGGTGAGAGCATTGTTCTCTGATTTAGATATTTACATTGTCATGAGAGAAAACAAACCCAGTTACATCTTGTGCTTTGTAAGATCCAGTTCTGGTACCATGAAATCCACTTTGACCATGTGAGCCAGTGACCTGATGTTCCGAACACCTCCAGCACTTCTGCTCACCCGGCACTAAGGCCCTGCAAAACAATGCCGTGTCCTTGTCCCCCGCTCATCAGAGACCTTTTCATTCGAAGTCACCTTTATAAACACACCAGTGTGATGCTTTAAAGAGGTCATAAGCAGTAATCGGACTCGGTTACTGAGTCCTTAGAGTGTAGAACCATGAAACCTCAGGGTCAAAGGTCAGAATAATAAAGGAAGAGTGTCACAATGACAGTAGCGATCCACAACTTGCATCTGCCACCACATCCCTGCCATGTGCCATCTGGCTCAGAGAACCAGATGAGGGAGCATGTTCTAGAAGTTGCTTATTTCAACTTCAATCAAGGGCAGCCTCATTTCAGCCATTTATGTAGGCCAAAACCCAGAAGGTCATTATTGACTTTGGTCTTTCTCTTACCCCTCACATCCAGTCAACCAATAAATCACCTCAGCTTTGCCTTCTAACTGCCTCCAGAACCTGCCCCCCTTCCTTAGTGCTGCAAGCACTGTCACCGGAGGCCACGTTGCCATCCCCCACCTGGACCGCACTGGCCTCCTAAACTGTTCTCGCTTCTATCCCACTTCCTCTTCTCTTGACACAGCAGTCAGAGCAATCTTTTTTTTTTTTTTTTTTTTCAGAGCGATCTTTCTACATCAGACATTAGGGCTTGTCTTTCCTTTTCAGAAACTCTCCAGTCTCTCATTCAGGATAAAATCTAAAAAGTCTTTAGTGGGATTTTTTTTTCCTGTTATTTTCTCCCTGTCTTCTCTGCTAGAAATGCAGAGACTATATTCGTCTTGGGACTAGAGTCTCTTCTCACTTCCTGGAGCCCCTTTGCTCACATGGGAAAAGCTGGCTCTTAGTATAAAACTACCATCTCCATTAGGTAGCAGCTCCCCACCCCAGCTTCCACGACTCCACTCCAGTGGAGGTCAGACTTCCCAAACTGCCCATTCCCAAACTTAGAACGTGCCTCAGGTCTCTGCCCATTCCCAGGAGTTCTAGGGAAATCTGTCCAGGCCCTGCCTGATGCATGGAGAACAGTGGTGTCCACCAGTTCAGGCTGCTACTTAGGAATCCTTTTATTTATTACTAACACAGCTGCTTCTAACCTTTATTGGTGGCTCCAGCCTTCCACTGTGCCGTGCGCTCCTCTTCCCTCAAGATCCACCCTTTCCCCAGGTGACTTTCAATTCTCCATGAGAACCGGAGGGACTGGCTGCTTGATCTGGTGAAGCCCCCCATTCAGAGAGTCACGGTCCTCTCTGCCTCCCTCATCCTTTCCCTTCTCTTCAGGCAGTGAAACACGTGCCCATTCCAACCTGGGTGCCACATCCATTCTAAGTGCTAACGGCTCTCCCTTCACAAAATGTCTCCAGTCAGTCATCTTTCTTCTGTTCCCACAGTCACCACCCCTGCTCAGGTCCCTTCCATCCTCCCCTGGGATGCCAATAGAGACTGTTCATGGCTCTCCATTCTATTTACCCAGTGCTGTTAGATGACCTTCCAGAAAGTGAATCTGGTCCCATCACTCTGTTGCTCAGCCTCCTCTCACAACATGGTGGTGCATTACCCACAGAAGTCCAATCTCCAGAGCATGATGTGCAAAGACGTCCACGAACTCTTCCACCATGCTGGGACCGTCTGCTGCTCATCCTCCAGGTTCCTCAGCTGCTATTCTTGCAACTGAAGAGTTTCTCTGGCCTCAAAAAATTGCCTCACTCCTGAGACCTTGCATATGCTTGCCCCTCTTTGTAACTTATCCTTCCCCTCATCTCTACCAATACCAGTCCTGCTTACCTCTGAGGTCCATCTAAAGTGCCACTTCTTCCACGAAGCCATTATTAATCCTTCATCCATTCATTTGGTAACGACTCATTGAATATGTCCTCTGTTCAGATATGACACAAGGTATTGAAGATACAGGAATTAAGTCACCAAAATAGTAGTTATCTCCTAATGGTACATTTATAGGGGATTTCTTTTTCTTCTCCACTTCCCACCTGTAGGTTTTTTAGTTTTCTACAATTAATGCATATTAACCACCGTAGTGAGAGAAAAGAGAGAATTACTTTGAGATTTTTTTCCTGGTGTTTTTGTTTGTTTGTTTAGTAACCAGATAAGAGATCTTAAAATATGTTTGTAAGGCTATATGAGAAGGAGAACAGAAAAGGAGAAGTTGAAAATGAGGAAAGAAGGAACAGATTTTTGGAGCCAGGTCAAAGGACTGGGAGGCTCAAGACCTAAACCTCAGGTCAGGGATTAGCCCTCAGTAGGAGGAGAGGACCCCCCAGCACTCTTGGCCCAGAGGGCGTGAAGAGTGGGGGCACCTACTGATGTCTGGGAAAGTGCTCAGACCTGGGGACCCCCCCCCAACCTTTCCTCAGAATCCATCCTCCCATCTCTCCACCCCAGCAGCGTCTGCGATGCTCAAAAGCCATTTGTGCACAGATCTGTTGTCCTTGATTTTAACATCCTTGTAAACAGAGCCCACTCTTCATTCTTTTTTTTAACCTTTATTTTTATTATTTATTGGAGTTCAATTTGCCAACACATAGCATAACACCCAGTGCTCATCCCGCCAAGTGCCCCCGCCCAGTGCCCGTCACCCAGTCCACTCTTCATTCTTTAATCTCCTCCCCACACAGCACACTGCCAGGTACGCTCAAAAATGATCTCATAAAGTGAACTGCATACCTGTTTCCACAGCTCTTTTTTTTGGCCTGCTCACTTGGACTGGTGTCCCCTGGGTGAGACGCCTTCATCTACAGCAGCCTCCTTGGCACTCCTGAGCTGTGTCCTGGGAGCCGAGGAGAGCTTCACCTGGCTCAGGTCATTGGCAAAGCCACGCCGCCTGCTCCCGCACACACACCCCTCCACAGGCTGTCACCCCCACCGTCCCCCTTGCTCACCCTGCCACCCCAGCCGCCCTCTGCGGGTATCCTGTGACACTTGAAACATGAAAATGATATGTCGTCCAGGCCATTGTGGCATCTGCAGCCCGCAGAGCCGAGGCTTATGCACATGTCCTGTCACTTGAGGCCTCAGTTACTAATAAAGAAACGCATTGTTGGGTTTTGTATTTTATCCTTAGACTCTGTGGTGGGAGTCAGTAGCTCCCGGTGAGAGATAGTGGCTTCCAAGGCTGATTCTGAGAATAATAGAAAAGTTTCCCGAATATCCACCTTTAATCCTTAGCAGAGGCAGGGGCAGAATTGTTTTATGTCAGGCCTGTAGAAACAACCCAGGACCAAAGGAGCCTCTGGAAAAACTGTGCTGTTTGGGGCAGGCGGGGGGCGGGGGTGGTTGTCTCATGTCCCAGTTTGCTAATGAAGGCCCTGAGCAATTAGAGGCTCACCTAAGGTCACTTCAGGGTAGCAGCAGGCTACATTTTGAGCACAGGCTTTGCTGTGAATCCTTGGGACGAACATAAGAATTCAGAACAAAATATTTTCAAGAAATAAAAGATAAAAGACATTTATCATTTATAAGGCAGTCATGCAAAGAGCTAAAAAGTATTCTTAATCAGTTCATCTCCTGCATTTTGATGTTAGTAATGGTATATTTGATTTAAATCTAAAGACTTGGGCCCCCGGGTTAGGGCCACTGTGGTTGGCATCTTTGAAAGGACCTCTGTTTTTGACAGACGGGCCAGGCTGGCCTTGTTGAAAGGGTGGGGTTGAATGAACGAACATCAGCGGCTTGAGAAGTTCGTCATTTTGTGTTTCCTGGGTCGGTCTGAACCCAGTCCTCCGAAGCCTCCCTCCTTCCACCTCCAGCTTTCTTCCCACACAGCCCATGGGCCTCCCAGCCCCATGCAACTGTCTGAGGTGAAGAGAACACTTTTCAAGGACTGCTCAGGCATGGTGCCCTCATCGTCTGTCATAGGAATGGAATTCTTGTCTGCTCACCACATCCGGGCCTGCAAGCTCTTCTCACGTTCCTGCCATTTCCTAGGTTTGCGAGGCAAACCCTTGAGGAAGTTCCCTTGTTTCCCTCCTCTTAGGCTTAGAAGTCTAGACAACTGCCTCCCTATCAGGGTAGGAAGGGGCCCAGTTATAGTCTGGGATCAACAGACGAGGCTGGTGGCAGGTGGCTTGAGACAGTAGGAGAGGGCACAGTTTACTTGGGCTTGTTTTCTATAAACTTCCAGGAAAGTCTAGCCCATGAACAAACTGCCTTATAAACTGAAACAGGCTGGCAGACTCATAGCCCTCTGCTGCCCATCCTTCTTCCTCAGCACTGTTGGCAAAGGTCTCTGGTGGGCCCAGAGCGACTTCAGAGCCTCTCCACACCATAGGAGAAGGCCTAGCTAGGTCTAAATGAGGTGTCCTGCTGACTGTGCTTCCAGCTGTAATTTACGCTTGAATCCTACCATGGCCTTCCTCATTCCTTAAGAAGTGACCCGGGCCTCACCCAGTCACAGTGGGCCTAGCAGAGGAGCCCCCCCCACCCGCCCCTGCTTGCTCCTCAGCCAGCTGCCACCCACCCTGCTGCCTGTGCCCACTGCAGTCACTAGCACCTTCTATCACAGACGGCTCACTGTCTGCCCCTCCAGCTGTCTTGAAGTCCCTCTTTCTGCCCAGTTCCTTTTCTGAAATGTCCTTGGCACCTTTGACGTCTCTCGCCTCGTGCTGTGCTGCCCCCAGCGCCCACCCCATGACTGCCTCGTGTTCAGAGGTGTGAGGAGTGGCAAGAAATCTGCCCCACCCCCACTGCTGGCCACCCCAAACAGCCTGCTTTTGTTCCAGTCAGGAAAAATGCTTCTTCCTGATAAGTTTTTTGAACCAAATATTTTACGTGCAGAAGCCCAGAGTTGCTGCAGGAGTAATTTTGCATCAATTTCCTTCAAATTACAAATTAACTCCATTAGCAGTTTTTTGAATCAGAGATTTCTTTCTTATAAGGGAGGCACTAACCTTTTTTTTCTTTTTTTCTAAAGACTTTTTTTTAAAGATTTTATTTATTTATTCATGAGAATACACAGAGAGGACACAGAGAGAGAGGCAGAGACACAGGCAGAGGGAGAAGCAGGCTCCATACAGGGAGCCTGACGTGGGACTCGATCCTAGGTCTCCAGGATCACGCCCTGAGCTGAAGGCGGCGCTAAACTGCTGAGCCACCTGGGCTGCCCTGACCTTTTTTTTCAAAATAAATCTTAAAATACACTTGAATGGAAATGGACAGTTTTCAAAGGATATGTTTCCTCACAATTTTCTATCTGTAAAATATAGAAAATTGATATGTATTTGAGGTATACCTTGTTTCCTTTACCTCACTGTCCATCTCAGCTGAAATATATTCAGCTGAGGTATAACAAATATAACACTGGAGCACCTGGGTGGCTCAGTCGGTTCAGTGTCTGCCTTCAGATCAGGTCACGATCTCAGGGTCCTGGGATCCAGCCCCATATTGGGCTCCCTAGTCAGCCAGGAGACTGCTTCTCTCTCTCCCTCTGCACCCCCCACCCACCTGCTTGTGCTCACACATTCTCTCTCTCTCTCTCTCTCTCAAATAAGTAAAATCTTAAAAAAAAAAAAATCACATAACACTAAATTTTTAATCTTACATATTTAGACGCAGATCCAGTCTTGTCTGCCACTGAGGAGCTTGTGTGAGTTTTCACAAACCGCCAGTCTATTTTCTCAACTGTAAAATGGGCTGAACAGTGTGTTTAAGAGATTCTAAAAGGTAGTAGGTGTGAGAACACTCTGCAACAAGACAGGGCCAGGGGCTCTCAAGTGCTGTGCGGTTTCCTGGCCTACCTGGTACCAGAAAGTAGGTCTCGAGGTATATACATCGTTTGCTTCTTTCTAACCTTTTAGCCGTGAGCCTTCAGTGGCTGTTGGCATGGCATTTAATCTGACTTGTAAACAGTAGTGCCCTAGAGTGTATGCAGGAAACCTGCCGCCTGCAGAAAGGGAGTGACCCAAATCCCGTGATTAAAGCAGAGGAAAGAAGGACATGATCTTCTTTCTGAAGGGTTTTGTTTGTGAAGCTCCTCGTGGCTTTTTTACTTTTTCCATGAAAAACTCTTTGTCCTTTTGTCTTCTGCCACTGGCCCTGGTTTTGGACAGGGCGTTGATGTGAAGACAGTTTCCAAATTGGAAATTAATGAGGTGTTCCATCCAAAGAAACCTTTCTCCCATGCTGCAAGGCATGCTGCCCCTGGGAACCTCACCCCCACCCCCAACTTGGATCTTTGCTTTCCTGCTGCCCTTGTCTGTAAAGCAGGGTTGGGCATTCTTGCTTCTCTGCTGCCTCCCTCATGTTTTCCTGACCTAGAGCTTTTTTTTAAAGGTTTTGTTTGTTGGTTGGTTTGTTTATTGAGAGAGAGTGTGTGCATCTGTGTACGCTCACAGGGGGATGGGCAGGGGGATGGGAGAGGGAGAGAATCTCAAACAAACTTGGCACTGAGCGTGGAGCCCGACCCAGGGCTCAGTCTCCATCCTGAAATCATGACCTGAGCTGAAGCCAAGAGTTGGATGCTTAACTGACTAAGCCACCCAGGTACCCCCAGCCTAAGAATTTTTTAGGTCTGTGTATCATATCAGGTATGATTTTCCCACAGTCCATGGATGGTGTTAAAGCAGGATAGATCCTGCTGCCTGAGGCCACTGTCACTGAGCCAGAAAGTTCTCAATGGCTCTTCAGAGCTTCCTCTACAGCCCTTTGTGTATATTCAGAAAGAAGGCTGGTGCAGATTTCCTAGGATGCAGCATGAAGGGGAGAGGGTGCTCCAGGAAGGTGAGGGCACTCTAGGAAACTTCTCGTCAGCACCATAGTCTCAGATTTGGTGGTGTTCATGTGTGCTGGTAAGAAGGCTGCCCATCATTGATAAGGAAACAGCTAAAAGAGCAGAGAGGTGCCCATTAGGGAAAAACTGGCTCAAACTGACTGAGGTAGTGCAGCCAATGTGTGTTGTTCTCAGGCTTTGGTAAGGAATGGTAGACTTCTGATTTTGCCAAGTTACAGGTAATAAATTTTAAGAACTCCGAAGATGAAAAGTGGCCTCTAGTCAGCACTCAGCACTATAATGAGAGGGTTTTGAAGGAGAAACAAAGCTCTGTTTAGAGCAAGGACATACAGGCTTAGGGTTGGCAGAGTGTCTAGGAACCTTGTAGAACTTACTGCAAAATTTTATGCATAATTATTTCAAAGGAGAGGACCCGGGGCTTTCATTAGATTTTTAGAGCAGTTCTCGAACCCACTAGTTATATGAAAATAGATGCCCTGTCAGGGTGGTGGAGGTCTGACTCACCTGTGTGTGGTAGTCCCCCATGTAAATGTGCTGTGGTTTCCTGTATCCTCTGAAAAAAGGGACACAGACCCCAGGAGGCCAGATATCGTGTGACTCAGATACCTGAGGGAATCTGTGGAACCACTTGTAAGGAGTGTGCAAGAGAGGTGTGGAATCGAATGGAAAGGAAAGTTTCCCCCCAAGCACGCTAAAGACAGCCTGGCAAACAAAATGTGGACACATAGAAGGAGGAGGGTTGACTGGGTTTGGAGTGAAACGGAGAAAAGGAAACAAGCTAAATCTCCAGGGGAAATCTTTGTGACCACAGGAATGAATAGGTCGTGGCCCTGTCATTCTAGAGTAGCTTGGAGCAACTCCATTAGTGGGGAGTTTTCAGGAAGTGGATGTAATAGAAGGACAAGCATGGGCTGACCTTGAAAGGGGCTCTTCTGGAGACCTGCACGCACTCCTTCCCCACCGGGACTGTTGGACGATACCTCGAATTGGCTTTATAATTTCTCTTGCATTCAGCACACACACGGACCTGCTGAGAGCCAAATTCAGGACCTACTTGCTGCAGCAGAAGAGTCATGAGCACAGTATTTGAATCACTTATATTTTTGGGTAGGTGTGGTTTTTGGAATAATCCAGGAAGTGTAGTTTAAGAGTTGTTTGTTTGTTTGTTTGTTTGTTTTTAAATAAAAATTAAGGTCTGATATTACAGATCCAAGACTCTATAATGAGGCTCTTTGCACTGATTCAAAGGAAAATAAGAGTAGTTTCTACCATTCTCTTCCTGTACTTCTTGGCTGCCATTTTAAGAGTATTGGTTCTTCCTTCAGGGGAAAGTTAGGGGAGCAGAGGGGTCTCTCGCGCCCTCCAGGGTGGTAGCTAGCCATGTTCCATAGAGGCTCTGTGGCGTGGACAGCTCCTCTGGGCTGGGCTCTCTCCTTCCCCCTGGAAACACCCAGGGATCCTTCAGATGGCTTTTTTTCAGGAAGCACATTTCTGAGGTTGTGAACAGAATGGTTTGGCCTGTGGAAAGGAAGGCAGAGGGGATGTTTGCAGCCCAGGTTGAGAGGTTCTACTGCTCATTAGACCTCTCTCCCTCCTCCCGAGCCTCTGCTGCCTCTCAGTATGTTGGCGTTTCCTTGCCCATGAATCCATCCCCCACAGTATTTATCTCAGAGCTTTTCCACTTGCTCATGCCTTTGAGCCCCACTTCGCGCCCTCATCCTTTGCCTCCCACCCCAGAGAGTGGGGCTAGCCTATGTGAGTGCTCTCGCCTCCCCACGTCTTCCCGCCACAGCTGCCTCTCTCACGGATGGGTGCCTCTACTTGGCCTGAGACCCGTTCCTTTTGTACTGGCTTCTTCCCCTCACCCCACAAACCCAGCATAATCCTCTGACCTGCCAGCCCCCTGGAAGCGGTCATCCACACTCATTGCCTCCACCAACCATGCACTTGTCTTTAACCCAGACTCCTTCACATCATGACGCACAGAGGAGATGCCACTGTTTGTGTGGCACAGGGGTTATGTGCGCCAGACTGATGGAAGGCAGGCTCTGGCTGCCCTGGGGGTAGAAGGGACCAGTGTGACAACATGTCTCGAATCCACTCACAGCACAGGGCCTGAAATCTTTGCAGTCTGACTCTGCTCCCACCCCATCCCACCCCATGCTCTTCCCCCTACAAAGTCTTCCTAAGATCACCGATAAGCAAATGCTAAATGACATTTTCTTTATCTTCCTTGACATGCAAGTGGCATTTGACTCTCACTAGTGGTTGAGAGCCCAGTCTCAGTTTCTGGCTGTGCCCTTCTCCAGCCTGTGACCTCAGACAGGTTACTTACTCTGTGCCTCAGAATGAAGATAATGAAACCTACGTCATAGGGTGGCTGCCTGAGTGAGACGGCAGCCTGTGGGAAGTGTCTTGTCTCCTTGTAAGTGCTCTGTATGTGTCTGTTGTGGCTTTTGAGTATTTTTGTTGTTGTTGTTAAAATTCTGTTTATTCATGAGAGACACACAGAGAGGCAGAGACACAGGCAGAGGGAGAAGCAGGCTCACTGCAGGGAGCCCGATGTAGGACTCGATCCCAGGCCCCCAGAATCACACCCTGGGCTGAAGGCAGATGCTCAACCACTGAGTCACCCAGGTGCCCCTGAGTACTACTTTCTTAAAGCCCCTTTCCCCTAACGTTGGACACTTCTGATTTTTCTCCTATCCCTTGAGCTCTCTTGGTTTCTGTTTTCATTCTCCAGATTCTTTTTTTGTCCCCCCCCCCCCCCCCAATTAAGAAGGTGGTAAAGAATGCAGCCTTGGCTCTCCCTTGCCCTTTCTTTCTTTGTTGGGCCTCTGGCCGGGGCTACCAACTTCGCCCCTGTAGATAAGTCATCTCCCCAGGCCCACACCCCAGCTGCCTGCTACAGAGCCCACCATCTGGACCTCTTCCCTGCACCTCAGACACAGGAGTCCCAAAAATATTTTGACATTTGTGTTGTTTCTGTTTTAACAGCAATAAATGCTCATTATAGAAGATATAGGGAAATTTAAAGGATAAAAAATACAAATCAGCAGTTATCCCACCACAGCAAACAGCACCACTGAACTCGGGTGTATGTTTTGAGCCCAGTGGGCCTCAGATTGGGCCAGGTTTCCCCCAGGGGATGTTTGGCAATGTCTGGTGACATTTTTGGTTGTCAGCTTGGCTTTGTGGGAGGGGCTACTGGCATCTATCAGGTGGAGTCCAGGGATTATCACCAAACGTTTTACAGGACACAGGCTAGGCCCCACAACAAAGAATGAGTCCACACAATACTGCTGAGGCTGAGAAACCCTGCTCTGGACCTTTGTCTTTACAGAACTGGCCCAAATAGACTAAGTTGGAATTACTGTTCTCTCTCTGCCTCCATCCTGCCTCTCTCATCTGTGTTCTCTGTTTCTGCCAGTGACCCTACTTTCTCCCTCACCCCACATCTGACCCATTACCAACTCCACAGATTCCCCACATGTCACACCTTTGGAATCTACCCTCTGTCCCTTCTGTTTCTTCCAATTTTGCTACTGATGACTACTCACTCAAGGTAATGAAAAGGCATTCCAGCAGGCCCTTCACTTTGAGTTTCCCTCCTGCTGGGCCTTGCCTGTGCCACCTGTGTGCTTGGAGACCTTCTGTCGACCTCCATGCCTGTTAAATCCATCCCTCAGAATCTGAGCCCCCTGAGGGCAGCAGCTGCCACATCTGATCAGTCTTCGTGCCTAGCTGGAACCTACCACCGTTCTGAGCACAGAGTCAGTGCTTGGTCAATCTCTGTAGAATGGTATGGATGAATGGTTGCATGAAAGAAAGGCCTGGAAAAAAATCCTCCTCTTAATTCCCTCATAATCTGTCTTTGCAGATCCTTGGTGAATGGTTTGGTCGGACCATCATTCGCTCCTGTACAAAACTGAGCTACGAGCATGCACAGAGCATGATTGAAAGCCCAACCGAGAAAATCCCTGAGGAGGAGCTGCCCCCCATCTCCCCCGAGCACACCAGCGAGGAGGTACACCGGGCTGTCTTGAATCTCCACAAAATTGCAAAGGAGTTACGCAAACAACGGTTTGTGGACGGCGCACTACGTCTGGATCAAGTCAGTCACTTCTTTTTTTGGGTGCAACCAACAGATTTGACTTATGCTTGAACCCAGCATGCATGAGGTTCAACATGGCAGTCTTGGGATCTTCCCTTCTTCTTTCCCCAGTCACAGCACTAAAACAGCATTCTCTGAGGCAGACAGAGACTAACTGCCATCCATCCTCTGAACTTCACAGGCACACGAGGCCCACTGACAGGACCCAAGACAAAAGGGTGGTGTCTGTGTGGGTGGCCTTGTGACCAGAACCGCCAGCTTGTCTTTCCTGGCCAGACTGAGTCTTACCTCAGTTTCTACCTCACATCCCTCTGAATGGAGGGAGAAAACATGGAAATTTATAGGTAGTTGACCAGTATCTGATCATGAGGCTTAAAAAAAAAGTATTTCTTTTTATCCCTTACTTTCAA
Organism: Canis lupus baileyi; assembly: GCF_048164855.1. Lineage (NCBI taxonomy): Eukaryota > Metazoa > Chordata > Mammalia > Carnivora > Canidae > Canis > Canis lupus. The sequence continues at coordinate 45,820,519 of NC_132861.1, forward strand.
AAAAGAGTCCTATGTTTATAAATTCTGGACTCGTATTTGAAGAAGCAGAGAACTGAGGAAATTGGAGAATGTTGACTGCTACGGAAAATGATGGTCCACAATGGCACCATTTGCTCTTCAGTATCCCAGCCATGCCAGCGGCCCTCTGGGACATAGGTAGCTGTCACTCAAACTTGGTCACATCTCCATGTCCGTTTCCATGTGCAGCAGCTCTTAAGACCTAGGAATCCTTTCCTCATTAGTTGTCAGTATGTTATAGAGTAGGACCTGTGTTCCAAATCGTGCAGAAATTCTCATTTCTATTTCTTACCCAAACCCCCGAGAACCTGCTCTCCCTGCCTGGTCACTGTTTGTGTTGGGAAGTCTCTGGGCATTGAAAAATGAGTTGAGCAGCAGGCCTGGCTGATGGAGACCACTGGCAAGAGGGTAACCTCACAGAGTGTCTTTGTCTGAGCCTTCCAGCTTGGAGGGATCTCAAAACCTTCGTTTTAAAACTTTCTAGTTGAAGATTTCATTGCATCCTAGCTTTTGTGATAAACATCAGTAATGCTTCTCAGCAGGCACTGCAAACGCTTGCTGCCCTGGGCCTGGGAATAAGCAGTAACTGGGGCAAGTGGCTAGTCGTTCCACATGTGCTTGCGGGGCTCAGGGCGTCTTCTGGAGCTCTCATGCTCCTGCTTCCCTGGCCTGGGCCCCGGCAGCCCAAGAGTGGCTGCTGAAGAAGACAGCAAGGCCAGTAGAAAAGGGACCAAAAGGTACAGGGGATGATAGGACATCTCCTTTGCTTCCTTCAGTGAAGTCCTTTGTGGGGCGTGAACACCCCAGTTCTTACTCAGCAGTGGCAGCCCTCTTATCAGATCCAAGAATGCTTCTCAGTTCTTGCTTCCTGGACCTTTGTTCTGCGTTTGGCCCTAGGAAGCTCAGCTCCTGGTTCTCTGCTTCTCCCCATACATCTCCAGCAATGTCCTGCTGGTCCCTTTGCAGATGCCTCTTCCTCCGCTGTCCCCCGTGAGTGTTCACGTTCCCTGGAGTCTACCCCACCCTCTTTTTTTGTCTCTATCCACACTCCCTTCCTGAATGAATTCCTCTCCTCTTAGGATTGTTACTACTTACTAGATGCTGAGGTGACCAAAATCTGTCTCTCCAGCCCTGCCCTCCTTCCTAAGTTCTTGACAAGCTTCCCCTCCTGCCTTCTTGAACTCTTTACCTGGATGCCTTGTGATCACCTCAGCCAGTGCTTGTCCTTCCTTGCACAGGACGCAGTGACCAGTGTGGGTGGCGTGCTGCGTAGGCTGCCTCCCGCTCCCGCCTACCTCTGCTCCCACCAGGGCAGTTGTGTGTATCAGATAATCATTCAGTTTAGCTGAGTCAAAGAAGGTACACGGGTCAAATAAGAGCATAAAAAAGGAAGCTGTCATCTCTGTGAAAACTAAAATTGCTTGAAAAGATTCAATAAGAATGAATCTGTAAAAATTCTGTTTGGGTGTAACAACTATAAAAGAATAGGAGGAAAAATCATAAAATTCAGGAAGAATTCTGTACTCAGATGGCTTTACAGATGTCTAAGTTCTCCCTCTCTTTTAAAGAAACAAAAACTATAGGGGCACCTGGGTGGCTCAAGCAGTTAAGCATCCGACTCTGAGTTTTGGCTCTGGTCATGATCTCAGGATTGTGAGATGGAACCCCTTCTGTTCACTCTAGTTCTCTCTCCCTTTCTCTCTCTCTCTCTAAAACTAAAGAGAAACTATAAATTATAGATAATGAATTATGAATATAATTTATTCAGAAAAAATGTAAAAATCTAATTATTGTCCTCTCTTTAAAAGCTTTACATTTTTAAAAATGAATTTACATTTATATAAATTAAGGTAAATGATTAGCTATATATAAAGATCTCTCGTATATGATTCCCCTCTATTTTTTTTAAAGATTGTATGTATATATGTATGTATGTGTTTATTTATTTATACACACGTGCAAGCGGGGGTGGGGAGGCAAAGGAAGAAGGAGAGAGAGAATCTCAAGTAGACTCCATGCTAACCAGGGCCCAACAAGGGGCTCAATCCCAAAATCCTGAGATCATGACCTGAGCCAAAGCTAAAAGTCAGATGCTTAACAGACTGAGCCACCCAGATGGCTCTGATTCCCCTCTGTAGCCGGTTCCTATGATAACTTACTAACTACTGCTTCAAGCACATCAAATGAGAAGGCTTGTTATAACATCTTAGAGATCTTACCCTATCAGATTGTTACAGTGTTTGATTGGATCAAATATAAGAAATGCTCTCTAACTGTAAAACTATAGAAGATCACTGTTAGGTGATGTCAACTTTACAGTAGGAGGGCTATGGCAGTCAAGGTAGAAGAATGATCACAGATTATTAATTGATACTGATCTGTTGGCTTATCTTAGAATCAGAATTTTATTACTGAAAATAACCTTAGGTATCTACATCTCATTGTCTCTCACAATTTACACATTGGAAAGCTGATGCCCCGCAAAGGTTAAATGAGTTGCTTATATGCAAGAAATCCAGATAGCGAACTCTTTGTTCAATTTTCCTCCATTTACACCATGCTGACTTAAGAGAGAAAAGTTTTCCTTCAGAGTGAGGGTGGGGGGGAGAGCCCTCAAAAGTCCTAATTAGGTTCCAGTTAATTAAGGTTTGAAAATAATGGATGTACATCCTTGGAGTTGATTCCTTGGTTCCCCAGAAAACAAGTCGTATGGACCACAGCTTTAGAAGGAGGAGCACATCAATCTCCCACAGCAAGGGACACTGGTGAGATCCTTTATAAATCAGCTAAATGGCCCCATTCAGGAGTTACCGCATTTGTTCCCCTGGGCCTGCTGCCTGCATTTGCCCTCGCAAAAATCCATTTTTCCTTGGTGCTTTTGGCACAGCCTGCTGTTTGGAATTTCTCTCTGATGCTTTGTTTGCCTCATTTCACCATGTCCACATTTTTGGTGGTGTTCCTGAAAAAATAGGCCCTTTTATACCAGCCTCCATGAGAGAGACTCTGTGAGAGGGGACGCCTTCCATGTCACACCGTGTGCCCTTGGGTATAGAATAAATCCACTAAACCAGAAGTTTTACTTTTCCAAGAAATCAGTTCACCACGATGATCTTCAGAATGAGTGAGGTGGGGATACAAGGATAGTGCCTCTTTGTTGAGTCAGGGTCGGACTGATTTGGAGGCCATAACTACAGGAATACAGAGCTCCTTGGCCATTGGGTGATTGCAGTCAACCCCTTAGGCTGGAGCTGCCTCACTCACATCAGATGGTGTGCCTTCAGCCCTCCAGGCCACCTGACTAGCTCCGGTCCCCCAGGGGACCACCTGCTGACGTTTTGTCTGCTTGCCCTAGTGTGCTATCAGATATGAGCACATTCTCTACATACTGTGGTGTGGGACAGAATGGGAAGCACTGCCTTTAAGCCGATCTCCTGCTTCACATCACATGTCTATTCTACCTAGAGGTCAAACCTCATTGTACGGAGGTTCTAGCTCAGGGAAATGACACTCCTTTGTTTCACTGCCCAAAAAGCAAATGCAGATGCCGAGTGCATTCTTTGTACTTTTTGGTTGGAACAGTTGGAATAGTATTCCTTCCAGGTGGCTTCTTCCCATCTTCACATTTCCTGCTGCCATGTTAATTCTAGACTCTGACACAGATTCTGGTTTCATTTTCTTTGTTATCGTGTATGTCACCCCTGTTTCTTGAAAAGAGATGCCTGCCTATAAAGGGAACCCAGACATCTTTGTGTTTGTAGTAGAAGGAACATGATTATGCAAATCTTGAGTTGTGGGGAAGAGGGACTGTGAGAAGCCCTCCCTCCGTGCTCTGGTTCTTGCTCCATGACTTGGGCCTGCCTGACACTTCTGTTTATGCTGACACAAAGTCTGCTCCTGGGCATCTTCCTCTCTAGAGAGGAAGATAACACTGCCTGTGATCTGACAAGGCCTCAAGCTTATTTTAGAGTCCTGTGTCTTAGTGGTTACCTTAAAGAAAGATGGGTAGCAGCTTGGTCAGTAGAATCAATATTCCCTGAGAGTCGGACATCTCAGGGAATATTGATTATCTTCAGGAAGCTACACCTACAGCTTTCCAGGGCTTTCCCTCCACATTCCCCAGTCAGGAGCTAGCACTTAGAGGGCAACCACTCTGTGGGTGGACTTCTGTGAGAAACCACCATAATGACCTGCAAGAAACTGGGTTCCCCCATCAGGTTGGCAGGGATGTGCATGGCTTCCACTAAGCCTTTGATTTTCTGAACTGAGAGGAAGTTGTAGTGAAAGAGAGTTTATATTTCCATCTTAGGTGATTCCTCCAAACTAAAGGAGCCTTTACGAAATTCTCAGCTATATCTTCTATGATGCCTTCCTGGCACGATTTTGAAGTTCAAACATCAGGCATATTCTTTGAGTGGACTTGGTTGTAAAGATGAACTTGTTGGTGAAATAACTTTTAAATACTTTGGGACCCAAGCAGCTGTAGAATGCCATTCTGGATGTCCTTGGGCTATCCCAGTCATTAAGTCAGGGGTCAGCAGACTTTCTGTAAAGGGCCAGATAGTAAACATTTTAGGCTTTGTGGGCCATATGGCCTCTGTCTCGACTCCTCAACTCTGTTGTTGTGATGTGAGAGTAACTACAGATGGACAATGGGCAGGCTGTGTGCCAATAAAACTTTAAGGACACTGGGATTTGAATTTGACGTAATTTTCATTTCACAGAATAGTATGCTTCTTTTGGTTATTTTTCAATCATTTAAAAATGTAAAAACCATCCTCACCCCATGGGCTGCACAAGAGCAGATAGAAGGCTGGATTTGGCCTGTGGTCCATAGCTCGCTGACCCCCGCTCACATGAAATTCAGCTCTGTTACCCAGGCCGCTGTTAGTAGCTCATCATCACTGCACCAAGGAGGTGAGGTAATGGAGAACCATTGTGCTAAGTTAGCTCTGGGGGTGGTTTCATGCAATTAAGTAAATTATTCCTTTGATTAGTACCATGTTGAGCAGATCCAATTGGAGGCCAGAAGTAGAGGAATGAATCCGTTTAGCACCAGTTCCCTTACCCTAGTTACAGTCAGGTAGCTTTAATTAGCCAGAAGCAAGAAGAGCAGTGGCTCTCATTTCCCACCTCTGTGAGTAGCAGCCTCTGCACAGTTGGGTCTCACCCCCAGCCCACCTGCAGAGATGCTGGCTCATAGGGCGAGACTGCTCATGGCCAATGCCGGCCCAAAGGAGGCTGTGTGGCATTTCTCTCCCCACCCTGCCCCTGTTGTTGTATGTAGCAGTATGTTTTGTTGAATCACATGTTTAAAGTTATAGTTAAGAATTCTTTTTTTCCTCCTCTCCAACACAGTTGTTAGCAAGAAATGAGCATTCTGACTCTCTACTGCTTAGTTTTTGTACAGTGTGATATTTGGTGCAAGGTAAAAAGAATGGGCTGTTCATCCTATCTGGCTCTTCCTTGGTCTTGTTATTTACATCACCACTGAAGCACAAGAGTAAGTTACTTATCCGATGGTCAGACATATTCATAGAATTGGTCTCTATTGTCTTAGTCATAGAGTCCTTCATTCCACATGTCTCCTGAAAGCATTTACTGGGTACCTTGTGTATGTGAGGTGCTAGAGATGAAGGAATAAGGAATGAAGGAATGAGACTCAGTCCAGGTTCTTAGGTTTATAGTGAGCTGAAGGAGCCAGTAGACCACACAGAAAATTAAGAGTGTGGTGAGTATGTTGGAGAGAACCAGCACAGTCTCGGGGGATCAGGGAGGATTTCCCAGCAGAGACAGTGTATACTCTAGGGCTTTTAAAAGGTTTAGGGGCTAGCCAGGCCCCAAAGGCAAGGGAAAGCATTTCAAGCAAACTGGTGGTGCAGGTATGGGAAGCAAGAGATAGCACATTTGGGCAATGGCAGATTGTTCCAGATTATATGGTGTAGATGCAGTGAGGGGAGTAGCTAGGGAAGGAGGCAGAGGCTAGGCCCTCAAGTCTGCAGGAATGAACTGGGGGAGCCATGGAATGATTTTAACTATGAAAGTGACATGATCAGAACTGTGTTATGGCAAGAGCTGATGGCTATGGTATGTAGAGTAAACTGAAAGGGAACAAAAGAGGAATTGCACAATCCACCAGAGAAATGACAAGGACCTGACCTGAAAGAGAGGCTGTGGGGCAGGAGAAAATCACAGATCCAAGAGAGGAAGGGGCTTTGGTAAGCCTTGACAAACTGATTATCTTTTTTTTTTTTTTTTTTTAAGGTTCTTTATTCTTTGGGAGAGAGAGATACAGAGAGAGCACAAGCAAGAGGATGGGCAGAAAGAGGAGAAGCAGACTCCAGGGAGAGAAAGGGAGTTGGGGGAGGTACAGAGGGAGGGAGAGAATCTCAAGCAGCCTCCACGTTCAGTGCAGTGCCCAACCTGGGGCTTGATCTCAGGACCCCAAGATCATGACCTGAGCCAAAATCAGGCATCGGATGCTTAACCAACTGAGCCACCCAGGCACCCCAAGAGTCCCAAAATTTAAAATGGCTGGAGAGAGGTAGTTGAAAGCATTTTTGCTAACCCCTTGCTGAAGCTGAGACCAGAGAGCAACTTCCTGCCCCAAAGTGAGGTCCTTCTTTCCTCTCATTAGAATCCATAAAGATACCCATACTTTTTAAAATGGTGCTAAGAATTATCATTGCATTTTCAGATCCTCAGAGAACATTTGAAATTCACTAGCCCAAGGCTCTTACCTCCTGTGTATAATAGTCTTGGGTTGGCCTGATGTGAATGATTATAAAGAAATCCAATTGAATTAAGACTAAAGAGCACAGGGGTGTCAGAGTGGTTCAGTTGGTTAAGCATCCAACTCTTGGTTTCAGCCCAGGTCATGATCTCAGGGTCATGAAATCAAGCCCTGTGTCAGGCTCCACACTCAGCAGGGAATCTGCCTGAGTGTCTCTCCTCCCACCCCCCACCTTGTCCCTCCCTCCATTTGTGCTCTCTCGCTGTCTCTCAAATAAATAAATATTTTAATTTTAAAAAGAGTGAGAGAGACTAAAGAGCACAGAGTAGCTCTACGACGTAATCTTACTGTCATATGAATCGCAATACTTCTCTTTAGGGAAGTAGTAAACAGTACAGGAAGGCTTCTACTAGAAGTTCAGGGCTTCTGTTTAAGCGTTGATAAATGTGCATTATTTCAGGCATAGAGAGAGTTCTAGAATTAGGTTTGGAGAATATCAGCCTGTCAGGTTTTCTCCTATTTTTCCCAGTTACCAGTTTCATACTCATTATATCAGCAGTTTTCATTCAGATGTATCCAGCTCATTTATAAATAAATCGCCAGCCAAGAACCTGTGGTCCTTTGAACGAGTGGGCACCCAGAGGCCATCTAGCACGGCCTCTGTGGAGGAGAGGGGAGCAGCTGGGCAGAAGGAGCTACAGCCTCAGGCTTCAGGGAGAACCTGGGAGCACAGGGAGCCCTGGTCATTCCTCAGGGAAGAGAGATGGATCGATGGCACTCCAATTTCCTATGGAATCAGGGAAAACAGTCCATACTTAATATATCCCAAGGCATGAGCAAGAGACAGACCTGAAAACTTGACCTAGTTGTGTATAAGGAACACTAATTATAGCCCCTGTGGGAGCTAAGTGCTATTTGTGGCTTGTTAACATGTGCATAAAAGCTAACATATGTCATTAAGGGTCAGAGTAACTGTGCCGAGCAGCTTGTTATTAAAACCCCAAACTCTTCATGTGCTCATCCTTCCTTTAGGCGTGTCACATCGTCATTTACTCATAATTTTCAAAAATTAGAAGGAATACAGGTAGTATTATTCTGGAAGTTGTTAAAATACAGACTCAGACATGATATCGGACCCTCACTGGACAGATATTTCTTAAGTTCCTGTTGTGTTACAAGTACTGCTCATAGTCCTAGGAAGGAGCCTGAGGCAATGGAAGACGAACTTCCTACCTTCCAGTTGCATAGTGAACTTGAGAAGAATTCTGTGTACTTAGAGGAAACTCCAGGAAGATAAAAGCAAGGGCATAGCCCGTTGACATGGAGCAGGCTAAAGGAATGGTTTGTTAGATGGGATGGGATTCGTGAAAGAAGGCTGGCTTGGGAAGGGAAACCCTAACTCACACAGTGGTGCCAGGCAAGGGCACGGCAGGTGAGGAAGAGCTGAGGGCCAAGGAATATCCCCCCTGTTGCCACAATGTGGCATGTACCCTGTTGCACTACTCTCTCCTCTTGAGTTCTGAGCCCACTGAGAACAAGACACACAAGGCAGACTGAGATGGGTATATTCTGTGACTGATAAAGTTTGGATCAGTAAAGGCAGCTTGAGTGGGTTCAAGCATTTGGAACAACCCTGAAGTGAATGTTATAAAAAGAAACTCTGGTTGGAGTGACTAGAGGGAGCAAAAGGTAGCCAGAAACAGACAGAAGCATGTCCCCCTACCAGGCCGGGTACCCCAGAGATGGTCCTCTTGTGACTGTCACCATGTGGCGCCTTCCAGTGCTCCTGGGAACCTGCCCACACCATGGCCGCTGAGGGAACCTAGAGCTGATGCTTCTGCTCTTGCTCAGAACAGCCAGTCCAGATCCTCAGCAGAACTTGGCCTCTACCCTGCTTCTGGAAGCTTCTCACTTGCCTGCTGCCGCTTGCTGCTTGCAGAAGGTTTCCCAGAACCTAAAGATTGAACCTGCAGTCCTGCTGCAGAGAGGTTTGCATCAGCCAGCCCCTCCTTCTCTCCCACTTAGGGCTCCCCTAGCACTTGATTTATACCTGCCACTTGTCTTTTTTTTTTTTTTTTTAAGATTTTATTTATTTATTCATGAGAGACAGAGAGGCAGAGACACGGGCAGAGGGAGAAGCAGGCTCCCTCTGGGGAGCCTGACACAGGACTCAATCACGCCCTGAGCCAAAGGCAGATGCTCAACCACTGAGCCACCCAGGCTCCCCTGCCCCGTCGCCTGTCCTGATCCCATTATCTCATTGCTTTGTCATTTTCCATTTTCTTCCCTGTTTCCATCTCTAAGACTGACTTCCTGAAGGGTAAGGACAGTATCATATTCATCTCTGTATCTCCAGCCACTGCACAGTGCTTGTTTCTAACAAGCATTTCAAGGCCTCTGAGCATCTCTGTACATATTGCTCTTTTTAAAAAGAAGATGGTGGTTATGATCTGGGAGAGGGACCTAGAAGAGAGGTGTGCTTATGTAAGAGAATTAAATGCACATTATAAATCAGAGAGGTTTCCTCTCCCTTTGAATAGAAGGGTTGGATGTTTGATTCCTTGCCAAGGCATCCAAGGTTTAGAACAGGGTGTAATGAGGACTTTCTCAAGGTGGAGCTGCCTGGACAGGTGTGAAGAGACAGGAAGCTTCAGCACCCCAGGGGGCTGGCAGTGCTTCTAAGGCATCCTGAGCACTTCTGTGTTCACCTCTGTGTCCTCAGACCAGAGAGCCTATATCCCTGAGGGGAGCCTGGCAGAGGAGGCTCTCCAGGGGAAGGCAGAGACCCCCAGTATGCTGCCCTGGGAACGGAAATGTTGAGGCTTGTCGGAGACCAGGCTCGCTAATGTGGACAGGTGGGCAAAGCACCAGATCTGTGCCACCCCCACCTGCCTTTCACAGAGATTCCCTGTGGGGTGAGCTAATGTCAGCTGCTGTCCCCCACCCACATGACAAAATGGGAATGATTTGTGTACCACAATAGGATCCCCGGTCTCTGCTCCCTCTGTGAATTCCGATCAGAGCCTAGTCTTGCTTCTCATGGAAATGATTTGCACAAGACAGAGGTTCTATGTTAGTTGTTGCTGGGCTGTCTGGGAAGAGTAGATAACTCACATCACAGCTGGAGTTGAGAGTGTGCCCAGATGACTCAGACTTAAGTCCCTAGCATTTCCAGGGGGCAGAGAAGGGAGGCAGAGGACTGTCACGCTTATGGGATGATATATCAGAAACTTCTGGGGGTCAAGTGGAGCAGTGGCCGGCACCCCCTGTTCCTCTGAGATGTAAGGCTTTCAGGTTAGTGGCCTCGATGACGGATTCGGCTCCTCCACGGCTCTTTCGGGTAATTGTACTTAATGCTTAGGAAGTGCTTGGATTCTCCCCCTTTCTATTCACAGGACACTCTGCACATCCTCACCCTGCCCCCATGTCACACCCCACGTCACTCGAATGTGAGCCAAACAGCTACATAAGAGATGTGGAATCCTTTGACGTTAGTAAAACCTGCACTGGGGAAAGGGAACCCATGCAGCTGACCCTTGGATTTTACCATGACTGCTTCTCAGGGCTGGCTCAATTGATTTTGGTTTCCATGGTCCAGTGAGCCAGGGGGGGCTCTGTTCCTGTTCACTGCCTGTGCTAAACTCCTCTGCCAGACTGAGTTTCCCCAAACCCTGCTTTCACCTGTCACTCAAAGACCTGCCATCTCCTGAAACAAGTTTTAGGGAGCAGTAAGGTTTCCATAAATATTCCAGGACAGGATATAAGATGGCTAGGTTTTAGTTTTGCCAAACAAGGATATTGTCTTAAAAAGCTAGTTATCATCTACTGTCATCATGATTTTACAAATGAAAACATTTTAGCACCAAAATGACAAAAAGACTTGGTTGAGCTTTCTGGAACACCTCTTTCTCATTTTGCTAATCTCAGACCAGCCTTTGCAAGCGACTAGATTGCTCCGTCAAATCCCAGTGCCTCCTGGCTTTGAAGGCCCTCTGTGACATGGCTCATGTTTGATGCTCCCTGTGTCCCACCAACCCGTCTACCTTCCTCGTCCTTCCTTGGTTTCACAGAGCCTAGGCCTCCACTGCTCACTGCAGTCCCACATACCTCACTTCCTCCAAGTGAGCCACCTCATCCCTTACTTCTCTAGGTCCAGATGCAGCACTTCATAGGTTTTCATTCATTTCATGTTATAATTTCATTTCTTTTTCACCTCCATCTCCCTCCTTGCCTGCATTCTTGAGTATCAGTTGTGTAGAAGGCAGATACCTTGCTGCAACTTCTCACCCATCAGTCTGTGGTGTTGGCACAGAAGAGACATGTTAAAGCAGTTTGCAGCGCTGTGAATGTCACCTGAGGTCAGTGGGTGCTCAAGGACATGGTGTCCATTTTATGTCAAGTCTAAAACTTGAAGATATGGTCCCGTTCTTCCTCAAGGAATTCCCACATTTTTAAAGAATAATATTGTTGTAACACAGTTTGTTTTGTAGCACTTTTTCCATTCCCATTTTAAATAGCATGTGGCAGACATTTTTAAACTAAAGAGAATTTAAGAGCTTTAAAAGTATTTTGTAACTTGATCCCTATTTTGATTATCTTTTTTATTTCCCACATATTTTTTTAACATCTACCAGGTACAAGTACCATGCCAGGTATTGGGGACAAAGAGAAGAGAACGTGGCCTCAGCTTTCCGTGTCCCAGCACTCCAAGTAGCCTAATGTCTCACGGAGGGAATGGAAGAGGCGGGTGCCAGGGAAAAGCCTGGATAATAGGCCACATTGGGTTTGTGTGGACATGGCCGCCTAGGTGTTTTATATGAGAACGCTTGCTATGGTTTGAAGGGCCTACTTTAAAAGTCAATTAGAGACAAGGTCAATCTGTTTTTAAAAGTTTTCTCCTGTACAAAATAGAAATTAGCAATTTGCTATAAGAAAAATGCTGGAAATGCTGAAAATAAATTAGAAATTCTTTAATTGCCCCTTGAATTGTGACCCCCTGGGGTAAAGGAAATCTGCCAGAGTAGAAAGAAATGAGCCAGACCCCGAAGGGCAACATCCAGGGAGGGAATCCCAGCAGGTTTCTTATCTGCTTGTCAGCATTAAATTGGCAAGCTCCTAAATAAGAAAATTTGCTAATGAATAACAGTCTGCAGGGTTTGAAGTACATTTGAGCAGGGAGCCTTTACTGAGCTCTGAGAATGCATGCTTGGCCATGGGGCAGTTTGAAACTGATTTGCTACAATCAGTTTCCTTCTGTAAATAACAAGGGGCTCTCCCCTTCCCTTCTCCTGCCCTCCACCCTGGCCAAGTACTAGAACGAGCTCTAAGTTTCGCCTGCCTCCCTGTCTGGCCTGTAGGGACACACTCCTGAGCTCAAGCAGAGCGGGAGCAAAGCTCTGAGCTTCTCCCTTTCTTCGGTCTGCCTGGCCATCCAGCTTCCTGGCCTGGATTCCTGACTCCTTGTTGCCGGGATTTCTCAGTTTCTGTGGAGATCTGTCCTGGTTGCCCAGAGGCCTAGCTCTGAACTCCTTTTTGGTACACACTTTTGCTCCAGACTGCCCCAGGCCCAGATTCCCTTCTCTCCTTGCCACCAGCTACAAAGCAGTGAAGACTTAGAGCGTGGACCCTGCACTGGACCTCCTAGATTCTGACCCTGACTCTTGCACTTAGCCATGGGACTTTAAGTTTTCTGTGCCTCAGTTTCCTAAGATAATGAGTAAAATGAAATAACATATCCCCAAGGTAATCATAAAATGGATATAATGTGAGGCACCTGGCTGGTTCAGTTGGTAAAGCATGCAATTCTTGATCTCAGGGTTGTGAGTTCGAGCCCTGTGTTGGATATAGAGATTACTTAAAAATACAATCTTAAAAAAGAATAGTGGAGATACTGTTCCTGAGACAACCATCATTAAAATGGAGATAATAATAGTACCTATGCCATTGGGGTACTGTTAGGTTAGTGACTTGTACCCATAGGACAGTGCTGACACATAACAGTAAATGGCTGTTAGCTGTGTGGTTGGGCGCTGAGAAGGACCCCATTGCTGTCTTCACAGAAGAGCCAGCTCTAGCAGAGCTACGGTGGAGGTGCGGGGGTCACTGGCAGTCTTGGTATGGAAAGACTTCCCTCCATTTGCTATCTTTCAGTTGCCTCTGGAGAGAGGGGAAGGATTTGAAATGGAGGTGGAGGGGTGAGGACAGGTCCTCTCCTACTGTTCCACAGGAAGGAGTGGTCCAGTTGGGCCAGGTGGGTAGAGGAAGCGCAGTGGCAAGAGGTCAGACTGGAACAGGGGTTCAGGCACTTAGGACATGGTACTGGATTCACAAGCAGGGGGTATCTTGAAGGGTTTGTGAGCAAAGAAGGGAAGGAGATGAAACACCCATCCTACTCCCAAGTTACTCAAAGAAGAAAAGATGCAGAAGTTTCAGTTGACATAAGCCTTCCTCAATGTTGTTATAGACTGTTTTTAGCTTTTGCTATCATAAATAGCACTGCAATTAATATTCTGTATGAAATTTTAAAATCACTTTCGATTATGTCCTTAGAGATACACTCTTGGAATGACCGGATTGTAGGGAATTAACTCTTTTTCTGTGACTCTTTTCTCTTTTTGATTAGCTTTACTATTTTATTTGTAATGTGTGGTTTGTCTCACAAAAATTTAGAAATTAACAAGTAAGGCCAGTATAGGCATTCGTCACTCCTCATCTAGTAATAACATTTTTCTCTGTATCCTAAAGAGTGTACATTTTTAAAGCTTTTGATACAAATTTTCCAGAAAGGTTAAACTAATTTAGGCTTTCCCCAGCAGGAACAATAGTGTATTGTCATTGCATCTCACCAAATTGAGAGTTTGTGGGTTTTATTTAATCTTCATTATTATGATAGGTTGAAAATGGTGTTTCATGATTGTTTTGACTTGCATTTGTTTTATTGCTTGTGGGCTTGATCACCTCCTGCGTCCTGAGTCCTCTCTTTGCCATTTCTATAAAAGAGCAGATTTTATATACAATCACTAGGCACTCCTTACACCCTTAGCATTACACCCACCAGCCATATTTTTAGCCAGAATTACTTTTTTCCCTAATGAGGTATAATTTACATACAGTAAAATTCCAGGGTTTTTTGTTTGTTTGTTTAGTTCTCTCACCCTAGACAATTTCTACTTCCCCCTTTGTACTCATGCCCTCTCCCTACACTCGGCCCCTGGTAGCCACTGATAGTTTTCTGTCCCTATTGTGCTGTCTCCTCCAGAATGTCATACACGTGGAACCACACAGTTGGTAGTTTTTTGAGTCTAGTTCTTTCACTTAGCATCATGCCCATGAGGTTTCTTTACCACGTGGTCGTGTGTACCCGTGATCATTCCCTTTTGTTGTAGAGAAACATCATTCCATGATGTTGTAGGTGGTCCAGTTTGTTTATCCATTTACCAGTTGAAGGGCTTTTGGGTGGTTTCCAGCTTGGGGCAATTATAGAATAATGGTGTCATAAACACCCACAGGCTTCAATGTGATGGTTAAGTTTTCATTTCACTGGGTAAATACCTAGAAGGGGGAATTGCTAGATTATATGGCAAGTGTGTATTTAACTTTATTTTTAAAAACTGGCAAACAAGGGGTCCCTGGGTGGCTGTCAGTTGAATGTCCAACTCTTGATTTCAGCTCAGCTCGTGATCTCAGGGTCATGAGATGGAGCCTTGTGTTAGGCTCTGTGCTGGGCATGAACCCTGCTTGAGATTTTCTGTCTCCCTCTGCTCTTCCCCACCCCCCTCAAGAAAAAAACACAAAAAACTGCGACACTTTTCTACACTTTTCTTGACATGGCTATACCATCACCAACAATTAGAGAGTTTTCGTTTCTCTCCATGCTTACCAGCGCTAGGTATTGTCAGGTTTTTGTTGGATTGTTTATTTTTTTAGCCATGTTAATAGGTGTGTAGAAGTATTTCATTGGTGGTTTTAATTTGCAATTCTCTACTAATTCATGTGCATATTTGCTGTCTGCATATCTTTTCTGGTGAAGTGCATGTTCATATCTCTCACCCATTTTTTAATTGGGTGGTTTAATTTCTTATTACATATACCCTTTATCAGGTATGTGATTTATAAATATTTTATCCAGGTCTTTGGCTTGTCTTTGCATTCTGTTACTTTTCACTCTTTCTGTGAAGAGTAGAAGCTGTAGATGTTGATGAAGTCCAGTGTATTGAATTCTTCTGTTACAGATTTTACTTTTGGTGTCCTAAGAAATGTCTGACTAACCCAAGGTCATAAAGATTTTTCCCTGTTTCTTCTGGAAATTTTATAGTTTTAGGATTTACATTTCAGTTCTTTCTTCTTTTTTAAAACGCTTATTTCCTGGGCTCAGCTTTTTTTTTTTTTTTTCTAACATAGTTCCAGTAACTGAGACAGACATGTAACTGAGCATAGTTGGGATGGGGTAGTCCTGAGAGCCTTGCTAGGCATGGTGCCCATCAGGAACCATCTAGAAAGGAGGTGGCGGCATCAGAAACTGCTTCAGGAGTGGCTTTTAAACAGATATGAGGTTTCTCGGGCTTAAGATTTGGCATAAAAGTGAAGATTGTATCTTCTTAAAGGAGGATGAAGATGATAAGAGAAAAACCTCTAAATTTTCTAGATAAATCCTTCTGACTGCTGCACGAAGTCGGGTTGGCAAATGGTGCCAAGCACAGGACTTTGTCAATTACATGCAAACACCCATGTCAGTGAGTCACCCAATCATGCTTTAATCTCATAACCAAGAGGCTTTTAAAAATTATAGTCAACAAAGCAGCTTGCTAGTTATGACTGCCATTGGAATTGGGTTTTCCTTAGAACAGCTGGAGTATAATTTGGTGGGAAGAAAGCCTGATATGGGTGAGAGGCCAAGGATTGCTTGCCTGGGAAGGATGTGCTGCTAACGTCTGATAGAAATCTGTGAAATGACCAACCTCGGCCAAGCTAAGTAGAAGCCTGCCATCTTTCATCCATGGGAAAAGATACTGTAGCAAAAGAATTCAGAAAAGAACATTGATTATCAACTTTGTATCTGTCACTGTAAGACAGGTAAAACATGGCCCTGTCTCTAAGAAACACATGGTTCAAACATGCTTCGTGCTGGGTTATAGAATCTGGGAAAAGATTCCTGTTCTAGTAAAGGACAGCAGTTGAGAGTTGGTTGGGAATGTCTTCTTCAAGGGTGATTCAGGCAGAGCAGTGCAAGAGTTTGGTATGTTCTGGGAGGTGCGGGCCATTGGCATGGTGGGTCATAGAAGGGTTCACGGTGGCAGCGGGAGATATGACGAGGGCCAATCTTGGAGGACCTTTTTTCCTCTGCCCTGAAATATGAGTGCATTTCACATATGGGAATGATGGGATGGGATTTTCTTTTTAGAAAAATCTCTCTGGCAGCTCTCTAGAAAGTGAATTGGAAGGGGTCAAGGTGGACCACAGTTGAGTCAGTGAGATGGCTGCATCAGGAATCCATATGAGGCCCCCTGGGGCCCTAACTTGAGGTCACACAGCTGATGGGAGGGCACAGATGAGGAAGATGCTGAGTAGGTGGAATCAGACCCCTAAAAGGGAGGGGGTGCTTCTAGATACTCCTGGGTTTCTGACTGGGTGGCCAGGTGGTTGTGATGCCACCCAGGAGGGCCCCCACCCCCCAGGGAGAAAGAGCAAGCATCAGTTGGGGACCCCCTGAACTTGAGGTGCTTCGGACCATCTGGTTAAAGACACCCACAGAGCAGCCAGCCAAGCAAGTCTGGTGTGCGTTTACGTCCCCCGCCACAGGTTCTTCCCCTGTTCAAGGGAAGTGAGTGTTCCTGGAAGCTGCAGAAGCATGTGTGCCTTCCAAAGGACAATAAGCAGGCCTGGAAACACAATATGCAGTCTAGTAAGCGAGTCCGGGGGTGCACATACGGGCCCTGAGGAGCCATATGTGGCACACCCCCAAAAGCTTCTGTCCCCTCACCCAAGGCCTAGATGCCACATGAGGGCTTCCCCTGAGTGTGGAGCTGGAAGAAAGCAGCCAGCACTGGCTCTTGTCTTCCCTCCCTCCCTCCTTCCCTCCTTCTCTCCTTTTCTCTTCCCAGCTGAGCCCTTCTCATTTGTTTAAAAAAAAAAAAAAAAAAAGTGAATTCACTCCCAGTCCCTTTGAAACCCAACATGTCAGTGATAGATGAGGCAGTATTCTTTAACTTCAAAGGAGAAAAAGTGAGAGAGTGAATGCAGGCCAGGGGAGTTGAAAAGTCCAAGGGAACAGGAGACACATGGGGTGACCCTGCCATCAGGAGGAGCGCCCTTGATCCCACCCCTGCTGGTGCCATGCAAAGGCACAGACAATGCCACTTTCACTAAATCATGAAGGATCCTGAATACCCGTTTTTGTCCATTTTCAATGGGCCTTGGGGATATTGCTTAAGATATAGCCGGCCGTTTGTGCTGGGTTCCCAGCTACTCAAAGGCTCAAAGTCAAGTGCTCTCTGGACTATATAATGGAGTCTTTGCATATGTGATTTTTGGGGGAGATTTTTTTCAGATTTCCATAGCTAGTCATAGGAAGGGTGACCTTGTGGGTAGCGTGGGCCATTGTCGTCCATCTCACATCCAGCCTTTGAGTGATGCTGAGCTTTGTGGGGTATCCATGCAGCACCTAATTCAATCACACATCTGACCCCTGCCTCTCTTTGGCACCATCCCCTTCTCTGCGCTCAGTGTGCTGCCGGGGGCCTCTGCACAAACCCTGGCTGTCCTCTGGAGGCATTCTGTGCTAAACAGAGAGCTCTTGGCCATTTGTCCCGCTTTCAGAATTCTCGGCCCCCTGGTGAATCTGGCATGGGGAGTGGCTGCTTGTTCTCATGAGGGTGTGCGCCCGAAGATGCCTGTTGGAAGTGCCTTTTAAAAGTCCCCAGTTGTTTCCACGGTGGAGTCTTGGGAAGCATGACCTGAGGTCATTTAAGGGCTGGCGTGGTCACTTCCTTAATCGTCTGTGACCGTTAAGAGCCTAATTTTCTATAAAGAGGCACAGAGGCTTCCTTGGCTTGTTATTAATAATAACAAACAGCTAGAATTTATTGAGTGCTTGCCGCTTGCCAAGTGCTTTCACATGTTACCTCATTTAATCCTTAAACCTTCGACCCATTTTTACAGACAAGGAGACTGAGATTTGGGGTAGGTAATTTGTCAAAAGTCACATACTAGAAACAGCAGAGTGAGAACAGAAACTTTCCTTATTCTGCTTCGTTCTTTCATTTCTTTTGTTGGCTGTTTTATGTTCTTTTACAAATCAAACAAATGGATAAAGTCTTACTCTTAGGATAACTTTGAAGAGCTATCATAAAATACTGTATGATTCCATTTCTCTAACATTCTCAAAACGACAAAATTACAGAGCTGGAGAACAGAGCGGTATTGCCAGGAAGTTGAAATGGTGGGGGAGAGGAAGATGGTGTGGTGAGGGAACAGTTCTGTATCCAGATGGCAGTGGCATTTCCACAGATCTACAGTGTGACCACAAGACATGCAACTAGGCACACATGCCACACCAGTGTCCACTTCCTGGACCTGATACCATGTTCTAGTTATGTAAGCCGTAACCTTTGGTAGAAATGGGGGAAGAGGACACAGGACCTCTCTGTAGTAGCTTTGCAGTTTCTGTAAATCTGTAATGATTTCAAAACAAAAAAATGAGTTTTTTATTCACCTGTGTGGTGCACCAGCATTGCACCTGGGAAAAGCCAGGTCTCAACTCAGGAGCTGCCTGCTGTCAGAAAGTGGTACGCATCAGAGAGCTGCCGGTGGCCTAGGAGGGGACACAGGTGGGAAGAGGGTCCAGGTTTGAACCTCTGTCAGATGTCTCATGAGAACAGGAGTCAGAGCCCCTGGGCTCACGTGTCACAGCTGTAGCTGTGTGACCCAGGGCCAAGCTGCCCAGCTCCCAGGAGCCTCTGCACCCCAGCTATAAAGTAGGAATGGCAACAGCACCCACCTCTGAGGTTATTGAGAGAATCCAGGGAGAACATATTAACATGCTTAGCAGAGAAGGATGTACTGAGTAAGCTCAGTAAATCCTGATCATTTTTTGTTGCCATCATCTATGTTATGTTACCTGTCCCCAAGTTGTACCCCCCACTTGGTAGTCAGACCAATCTCATTCGTATTCACAGAACAGTGCATATTAATTCCTACTTCACTGATCATGGTTATTTACTCCTTCAACAGTTATTTGGTGAGAACTTATATCTCCAAAGACTGGTAGGTCCTGGGGGTACAGTGATGGACATGACCCAAGGGGTCTGTGCCATAGGAGGGCTAAAGCTCCTCTATTCTCCTGTTACCTGGAATTTCTCGTTTGTGTTTCTCAAATCCTCTCTGTCCTGCCAGACTCACCTGAGGCCTCATCCACTCCATGCAGGCCACTCTCCCAGATCCTTCTCTGAGCTCCAGTAGCGTTAGAGCTCTGATTTAGTCATCTCTGCCAGCCTCAACTCTCCTTTTCCTCCTGTGGCTGGCACAGTACCGAGCAACACAGGCACTGTGCTCCACAAGTGCTTGCTCACAGAATTGTGAAATGGATGGCCAGAAGGAACCAAAGAGAGTATCTCTTCTGGGGCTTTCATTTAACAGAGGATGTCATGGAGAGGGGCCCATGATTTCAATAGTAGAAACTGGCTATGTTAAAAAAAAAAAAAGAAAGAAAGAAAGAAAGAGAAAGAAAAAAAGAAACTGGCTATGGGAAACAACCCATGTTTCCAGTACCATAATAATAGGTCCTATATTAATCTCTTTTTTTGTTGTTGTTGCCTTGTTTTTCTCTCTTTATTCCTGCTGTCCAGTATTTTGACTAGCCGACTGGCTAGAAGTAGTAGAAGCCCTTGGCTCTACTTCTGGTCTCATTACTGTGTGACTGAGCATGTCAACCAGAGGACAGGCTCATTGCACCAGAAAAGCAGAGCCAGCCCATCTCTCTCATCCTCACTTGCTCTTACTTGAGTAGCCTTACCTGCCATGTCCAGTGTCCACACAGCCCACTGCCTCTGGAGGGCCCACCCGGGTGTCTTCTCCCTTCAGCCCAGCTTCTCTACCTGATACTGGGCAGCTCCATCTGCTCAGCCTCTCACTCC
Source organism: Canis lupus baileyi (assembly GCF_048164855.1). NCBI lineage: Eukaryota > Metazoa > Chordata > Mammalia > Carnivora > Canidae > Canis > Canis lupus. The sequence continues at coordinate 45,840,397 of NC_132861.1, forward strand.
AGCTTCTTGGCTTCAATTCTGCTGAACAGAGGAGTCCCCTACCTTGTTCTCTGGTGATACCTTTGCCAGTGAGCCTTGAGAGACTGACACCCAGAGCCCCCCCTCCCCCTCCTCCTTCCCCCTCCCTCTCCTTCTCCTCCTCCCCCCTCCCTCTCCCTCTCCTCCTCTCCCCTCCCTCTCCCTCTCCCCCTCCCCCCTCCCTCTCCCTCTCCCCCTCCCCCCTCCCTCTCCCCCTCCCTCTCCCCCTCCCTCTCCCCCTCCCTCTCCCCCTCCCTCTCCCCCTCCCCCTCCCTCTCCCTCTCCCCCTCCCCCCTCCCTCTCCCTCTCCCCCTCCCCCCTCTCTCTCTTCCTCCCCCCTCTCCCTCCTCCTCCCCCCTCCCCCTCCTCCTCCCCCCTCCCATTTACTGCCCCTTGTCTATAAGGATCTAGAGGAGAGAAGTCAATTGTTGCAGGCCCTATCAGTGAGAGAAGCAGCAGCAGGTGTGGCCCAGTGGGAAATGCACTCTGGACTTAGGTAGGTCTGGGTTCCACTTCCAGGTGTGCTACCTGCTGATTTACATATCGCTGACTTCCAGGAGGCAGGTAACCTAGCGCCCCTGAGCATCTGTTTCTCCACCATTAAAATAGGGGCACCTGTACACATGAAGCTCTTGGCACCATGTCTGGTTGCATATGGAAGCTGTATTCCTCCTGCTAATTGCAGGGCCCTCTCTCACCTAGAGACCCTTTAGTTAACAAAGGCTTGTGGGAGACCGCAGAGAGTCATCAATCAGGATTTCTCTATCAGAATTTCCAGTCTAGTTGGGATGGTACAATAGTTAAATACATCGTTAAATATGCTATGACATGTTCCAACTTGAGAAGAAATGAGAAGAATCAGACCATGATAGAAGCAATTTGCTTGTATCCGGACTGTCAGAAGCCAGCCCTCTGCCGTGCTCTAGCAGGTCGTTGCGGCCTCTTCCTCTCCCAAGCAGGGATTAGCAGGCAAGTTGTTGCCGGTGCAGAAGTGCTGGGCAGCGTCCGCGGTGAGGCCTGTCTGCCAACCTGAGGCCTCCCCGCCTGCCGTCTCCGTGGAGAGCAGCCCAAGAGGCCTGGTCACCAGAGAAGAACCGTCAGGACTGCCCCAAGATGGCAGGCCCTGGGTGGGTGCGTTGCCAAGAGCACCCGGCTGTGGAACACGGGGAGGCTTCAAAGCCTCGCGTCCTCCTACTGAGCAGCCTGGGAGTCCCACACCTAGAGGAGTGGCTCCCCAGCTACTGCTCTGGGTGGGGGGAAAGTGTGTCCTGCTACTGTGGAAATCCCCCAGGTTTAAGAGTGGTCACATTTGGAACTGTCGAGTCCCAGTTAGCTTGTTCCAACGTGCCGTGCCATCGTTTCCATTTTGATCTCAATTCATTACAAGACATAACCTTAGGTCTGGTGGTGACAGGAATATTTATTGGCTGTTTGCCATAGACAGGTGCTGTTCTCAAGTGTTTTTCCTCATTTAATTTTCAGAAAAACTGGGACACCTGGGTGGCTGAGTGGTTGAATGCCTGCCTTTGGCTCAGGGCATGATCCCGGGGTCCTGGGATCGAGTCCCACATCAGGTTCCCCACAGGGAGCCTGCTTCTCCCTCTGCCTGTGTCTCTGACTCTGTGTATCTCATGAATAAATAAAATCTTTTTAAAAAATTTTTCATGAAAACCCCATGAAATTGGTACTAGTATTATCCCAGTTTTACAGAGGAGGAAACCGAGACACCAACAGGTAAAGTAACTCCCTGAGGGAATAAAACTAATAGAGAGGAAAGGCCAGGATTCAAAACCAGACAGCCAGAGGTAGAGGAGGAGGCTGTGCTCTTTCTTTGTGCTCCATGCAGCCAGCCACCCAGCAAAGGTGGGTAGTTGTAGGTCCACCTTTTCACAAGTAGAATGACCTCCTTCCTGACCTAGGAAAGCCCAAGTCCCAGGGAGGAGGGTTGCAGCAAAAGCACAAGTCCTTAGAAGTGCTAGAAAGAGAACTCGTCCAGTCTGATGCACTAATGGGCAAGAAGTGAGAGCAGAAGAGGGCCCCTGAGGGCCATGCAGACTGGGAGAACTTCTGACTGCCCTCCACCACCCAGCTCCAACCTGCAGCCCCTAGCCAGAGTATACCAGGGCTAGAGGGAAATCAACTGTCTGCTTAATGAAAATGTTCCCCTAAGATTCTTGTGAAACTTATTTTTGTAACATTTAACATCATATGTAGTTTCTTCAATGATTTTCAACCATGTGAGATTATCCAAGGAGTCTCTGTTACCAAAGCTGACTTTTCAGTTAGCAAGGCAAACAAAGTCTGTCCATTTTCCTCCTTCCTGGATCTTGGCCCTTACTAGCATCCTCCACCAACCTCTGCCCATAGTTTTTAGTCTCTGCATTTCATCTTAGGGCAAATTTCTTTCTGTACTTTTCTTGAAACCTTACAACATGCAGGTGTTTGGTTTTTACCATACTTAGGATGGTATCTATTAGATATTGTTGTTCATAAATAAAACAGCTAAGATACTAGTGATTATCTTGGATGAGAATTGGAACCTCGGGTACCCGCAGGTATGGGCCCCCTAGGTGTCCCTTCCAGATTGTTCTGAACAATCCAGTAAAGTGTTGTCAAATCAACAGGCGGTTTGTGACTGGATCGTGGTGGTCTGTGATTCTTCTGCCAGGGGATGCTGCTAAGCCGTCTGCTGCAGGCAAGGCCAGGTTGCAGGAGCCAGGGAGAACCGCAGATTGGCTGCCCCAGGACCGGAAATGACCTTAGAATGTTGTCCTAGAATATGGTGTCCAGACGTTTGGCTTTGGGAGGAAGGAAGTGTAATTAACATGGAATCAAGTCATGAACTTTGACAGTTTCTCTTGGCTACACAAGATAGCCATAGGCAGGAGACTTCTTCCCTGCCACTTCTCTCTCATTAAATCATCTCAACAGGTGAGCACTGGTCTTTCTGAAATCTTCAGAGCTCTTCTTCTCCCAGATAGAGCAGGGATTTATCATGGGTCCTTTATTCCAGTAAACCTAGAAAGTATTTCACATTCATCCATAAAACAAGCCACAAGGGTGACCATAGAGGAACTCAGTTCCATTTTACAGGTGGAAAGGTTAAGGCCAGTAGAACCCCACCACCACCCCGGAGTCTGGTAGAGAACAGAGATGAGGCCAGAGCTGCTGGCTCCCAGCTTGGGGTTATATAACTCCCGGACTCCTCAAGTCCCTGGAAACTGAGGCCAATTCCCTGGAAGATCATTCTGTTCTCTCCTGTTTTTTCAAGAAGAGAGCCAGCTTGATCATTGGCTCTGAGGATTGTATGAGAATGTCCCGTTTTCTTTCTTCCATGAACTGAATGCCTACCATCATGATCATTGTTTAATCAGGTTGTATTTGAACCTGCCTGGATCTCATATTTTTATGTATGTTTGGCTTATATTTTGAAGACCCGTATTTCATTTATGTATACCCTCTTCTGTTTCCAAAAAGGATTTGAGAAGACTTGCAAAAAGGAAATAAACAGTGAAATGAATACAATAGAAAGAAAGATGGAAAACCAGAACCACAGAAAGGAGACAGAAGTAAAATGACATCGGTAGGAGTGAACATAGTTCCTGTGACTGGGCATCCTATTTTCTGATTCCAATATCAGAAATACAGTAGTCCCACTTTGGGGGAGAGATCAGGCCACGAGAATCATCCTGAATGCTCCAGCTGTGAGTAGGAGGAGCAGCTGGGCTGCATGTCCTTGCTTCTGACTGCATGTGACACATGCACACTTGTTCACGACACTTTGCCATAACTGTTGTCATGTTGCTCAGAAATTTAAGGAGCCAAAATGTGGCCCAGTGACCAGGTAAGGCCTGATCAAGAAAGCTCTAGCAGGGTGATCCTGTTCTGCTAAGGAGGATGCTGGTCTCACCTGGTAGTAAAGGGAGAGAGGGTGTGGGGCAGTGGCTCTTCCTCCTTGGCCTTGCTGGTGAGCAATGAAATAAACCCCAGAAGGGGAGGCAGCATGACAGGCAGGCAGGAGAAACCAGGGCCCTCCTCACCTGAGAAAGGCTTGTTTTAGCTGAAGCAAACCTAGCATGAACCAACAAGCATGGTTTCCTTGCTGAAGAGCAGCTTTCCCTATGGATTGACCAGAGCTCTAGAGACCAACGTTTTTCTTCTGAGCACAAGTGAAACTTCAGCATTGAAGAATCCTTGTCCTGTCAGATTTAACCTTAATGAGAATAGAACGAGCCTCTGGAACAAGGTGCAGTGGAGTCAGGAGAAGTGGCTTTAAGTGAAAACACAGCTGTGGGGTTTACAGACGCCCCTGCAGGGAGGCGTCATCCAGTGGTGCGGCCAGCCTCACCATAGACTTTCCAACACTAATGAATCGGGAACTCCATGCTGAACAGGATTTAGTTTGATGGGTTCCTGTGCCAGCAGATGGATGTATTTTTCTTGAAAGACCAAGGTGCCAGAAATCTCCATGATTACGTTACTGGAGCAAGGTTCTTTTTTGTGGTTTGGGAAGTTGAGCGTCAGGACTGCAGGATCCTCTTGCTCTTTCTCACTCTTATTTTTTCCAGGTCAGAACCAGAGCTTTGGGGTGGGGAGGAAAATCCTGCTGAATGAGCAAGTTCTTTCTTAAAAAGCTCTCTCCAAGTCCAAAAAGACTTCAGTGGACTTAGGAGAAAGAAACTTAATACATTGCCATAGAATCGTTGTGAACCAAGTGGAAGCCAAGTCCACAGCATCTTTGTCTTATAAAAGAAAGCAAAGAGGAGATGGAAAAAAAGAAATAATGCTTAGGAGATCCAAACCAAACAAGAAAAACTGAAGAAGAAAAACGAAAGATCACCTCGGAGAACGTGAAGATTTCCTTCTAATAAGATTTTTCAATTACAGAACCAAGGTTCAGGTAGAAGTAACTTGTGCGCTTTGAAAGTGCCATCAATGGCATGCCTGAGATGTTTGAAGAGTGATGGCGTTTGCCACTTTCGGCTTAAGGAAGAGTTGGACACCCCGCAAGACCAGTGGACTGTGAGGGGAAGAGCCGACCATACAGCAGCTGGAGGCTTCCCAGGCTGCTCCTTGACCTGCGTTTGAACCTCGGTCCTAATAGCTAGCAGATTGAAGGAGGCTCCCAGGCCTCCCGGAGAACCCATGTTGGTTTGAACCAGAGCGATCCTGGCCACAGAACCCGCGCTCTGCTGTTAGCAGCCAGCCGCCTCCCTCAGTACACCCCCGGGACGGGGGCTCGGAACCTGGCCCCCAGGTCCCCACCTCGGTCACGAAGCAGCCGGCACGTGCTGCCTGGGCCATGGTCAGAGACACCCAGTTGCCCATCAGAAGTCATTTCGAAGCTGTCGTGGACGAATCCGGCAACTCCTAAACCTCTTAATGTATTTCTTGCCTTCCAAAGGTCAGGCCAGGTGTTTTCAAAAGCACCAGAAGCTCTGAGCTGGTATCTCCCTTAGCTGATGGAGTTTCATGCCATGTGGCCTGTGCGTAATGTTCTCCAGAAACGAGGCTGTTTGGAACTGGATACCTGAGCAAGCTGGAGCCCAGTTTGCTCACTGGCCGAAGGGAACACCTGGCACGCCACCTTTAGCCGCCCTTTCCTGTCCTGTTCCATTACTCTTTTTCGGTTATTCTTGTGAATGTAATCTGGCCCAGCGGCTTCACGGATTGGCGTACAAAGAAAGGTCACGTTTCCTTGAAGAGTTATATTAAATGACTCTGTGGTCCCCTCTGCTGCTTGGCCTGGGGCGTGCCTTCTTCCCCTAGTTCCACCTGAGGAGGCTTCTGTAGTCCTGAACCAGTCACTCTTGCTTCCTTGTCTCCTGTGGGAAACATGGCCCTGCTGCCTCCCTGGCCATCTCGCACCCGCAGAGCCCAGTGGGACTGAAGAAGGGGCTCTTGCAGGCCTGACAACCCCAACGGCCCTGTAACCCACACTCCCACAGCGAATGGGGAGGGTCTGTTCTTTCCCAACAGCCCCAGTCCCTTCGAGCCAGCCCAGCTCCTCGTCACCCACACTGGGGCCCGGCCTGGAGCAGGAGGGCTGGGTCTAAAGAGGTCCTAGCAGGAGTCTCCTAAGCTCCCCAGCACCTGTCCTCCCCTATGACCTAGCCTGAGCCCCTAGAAGTAAGAGGCTTTTCCATTCCCTGCCCAAGGAAGATTGCCTGGCCTTTGTCTAGAGGAAAGCCTTACTTCTGACTAGACTCATTTAAAGGCCTTTCTCCTCTGCTGGTGGAGGGTGACAGTGACCTGGTTACTGCCTTCTCTTCTCACCTGACACCAGGAATGGGGTGCAATTGGAAACTGTCCTCCCCGGCAAAGGTTGACTAGTAGCAGCTGCCTCCGGAAGAGGGAAAGATGGACCTCGTCAGGTGTCGTCACAACGGTCATTCCAAACCAAGTGACTCCGTGGGTGGTCCCGGCAGTCTCCACATAGCCAGCAGTGGCCCCCATGGCAGCCACAGGCCTGCCTGCTTCCTTGCTGTGCCAGGCTTGTAGGACACAGTCAGTAAATATTCTTGAGTGAAAGACCGACTGCGTGTTTCTTCAAAGGCGCTGGCAAAATGCACCCGGGCAGCAGGGGGATTTGAGCCATTGCTGCTCATCTGGTGGCAGTTACTGAGGGGCACAGCGGTGAGGCAGAAGTTCTTCGCTGAGGTGAGAGGAGGCGAAACAAACTCAGGGATGAGATCAGGGGACTCCAGATCTGTCCAGCCAGAACCAACACATGCCAGGGGCCCAGAAACCTGCAGGGGTGAGATCCTGCCTGTGTATCAGATGACTGGACATTTGTTCATAAGTAAACAGAACGCTCCCTGTCTCCACTCGGCAGGTCAGCTCAGCGACACGCATTGAGCATCTGCGTGGACAGTGATGAGGCCACTCCTGCGGGGGTACCCGGTGAAGGTATCTGCCCTGAGCCCTTGGGCGCACTGGGAGAGAGTTACCAGAGGAGGGAATAGTGAAGATTGACTTTCCCAGAGAAAAGCTCAAAGGATGTGTGGGGTCCGGGTGGGGTAGACAAGAAGGGCACTCCTAGAAGCAGTCACAAAAGTTCCTCTTAATAAGGAAGAGCCAGAGGTATGAAAGTACATGATCCAGACTCACACGGTGAGCTGTGCAGTGTGGGTGAAGTGCATGGGATTATGCAGCAGGAACGGAGGGGCTGGGGGCACCCTTCCCTGTCAGGCAGACTCATGTTTCTCCCTTAAGACTCCTGTCACCTACCTTGAGGTCCTCCCTGGTTGGCACCCTTTCCTCAGTGCATGTGCCCTCGCCATCCCTCCATTATAGCCCATTTTTGTTTGTGTGAGAGAGCCAAGAGAGCCCAGGCTGTTTGACTCATACCTGTGGCACATAGCAGGAAGCCATCAAAGTGTCATCAGGCTTGTGTTTTAGAAAGGTAACTCAGCTGCCTTGTGGAGAGTAGAACCAAGAAGTGAGTAGACGTATTATGCGTCTGTATCCTCGAGAGAAATGATGTGCAGTTACAAAAGAACGGTAGAGTTCTGGAAGGCTGGCAGGGACCAGGCGTGGCTCAGTAAAAGCTCTGGCTCTGCTCTTCTGCGGGTCTTCAAAGTCTGTTCCTTCTGTGAGTTGGCTTCATTCTGGTTGCAACAGCTCTGGTCGCTCATGCCCAAAAGCACTCAGCAAACATCCCCTCATACCTCATTGGCTTCAGTTAGGTCACATGCCCTTTACCGAACCAGTTCCTAGGGCCAGGAAATGCCATGCACCGATTGGCTTGGGTTCCTGATCCATTACTGAGAGGTGTATGAGGTTGCCTTAGAACTGTCAGGCTCTGCCCTGGAAGGAAACCCGATCTGCTTCCCCCTGGATTCCCTGGAGGGTGTGGGAGGGTACCTAGCTGAATAAATCGAGGATGTCATTGGGAAGGAGGAAGGGAATGCTAGATATGCATCTGGGTCCGCTGCATAGACCAGTTCAATTCATTCATTGATGTATTGAACCTTGCACATAGTAGGTACCTACAAACATACCTGCACATCCAAAGTGACACACTTTGTGGATTTAGTTTGTTTGGGAAACATCATATTATCATCCTGTGTGAATTCAGACCTCTCACAGAGGACCTTTTCACCCGAACCTCCGACTCTCCATTCCTCGACTTCTGCTCATGTCTTGAGACTGACTGCGCCATGTCAAGGTCAGACAGGACCTACTCTCTGACGTAGTCTCTGGTGCCTCCCATTCCTCACACAGCGACTCTCAGTTCCTCTCCTTGACCTCATGGACACTTGTCCAGTGGTTAGCAACCTCATGGACACTTTGATCACACTTTAGTTCTGTGACTGACTTGCTAACTTGAGCTAAATACTTAAAAGTCCTGTGTACCATGGATAGGACCCAACCTCACAGGGCCATTTAAATAGAGGATTCAGGACCAATAATGTGCTCAATATATATTAGCTCCATACAAGACATTGGTCACCCAGATCTTTCTGTTGAATTCTTCCAGTCAGCCCCTTTTGTTTTTATTTCTTGCCTGATCTCCCCTTAGAGTCTCTGGCCCATCTGTTGCCAATATTGTATCTCTACTCCCTTGCTCCATTATTCTTCCCTCAGACCTTCCTGGCAAATGCTCAGCTTTGGACCAACCTAACTTTCTTTATGCCAATGTCTAAGTTGCTAGAAAAAAAATCAACTTCTGGGCAGATGGTTGCTACAGTAACTTCAGTTCCTGTGGCCTCAGCTGGACCGTTAACACTCCCTGGCAATCCTCATGCTCTTCCCTGGTCAACGGTTTTTCCTGTTCTCCAAAGAAACAGTTTCAAGCCTTCATCACTTTCCTCCAACCTCCTTTCCTTCCCTCACCAAACCCTCCATTCCTTGTGGATAATTTGACCTCCTAATTCTCAGAAAAGAACAAAAATCAGACTGGAACATTCCAAACCACCACCATCCCCTATCCTGCCCCCCCCCCCCAAATCCACAGATCTGCATCCCTGCCCAGCCTTCCCTACTGCTACAGTGCAGAAAGGGTCTTCCACTTGTATGTTGGTTTCCAGTCCCTTCTGTCATCTCGGACACCTTTGCTCTTTAGTTACGTCCATCTCTCCTGTATCTTCAAGCCTGCCCTCTGTAGTACTTCTTTTATATCAGCATTGAAACAGCCTGTTGTCTTACAATATACTCTCCTTTAAGCCCACATCCTCCTGCCCCGTCCTGTTCCAATCCATTCATCTTGACTCTTGCCCACCACCATCTAACTTACTAAAAGAGTTACATGCATTCATGATCCCTACCTCCTTACCTTCTACTCATTCTTCACTCATCACACACCTTGATCTCTGCTCCCACCACCCTCCTGAGAGTCCTTGTTGCTAAATCCAATGAACTCTGTTTTGGATGCTTGTTTCTCTCTTACTTGAACTCTTAGAAGGATTTAATGCTGCTGACTACTCCCTCCTTAAGACATGTTCTCCTCTTGGGTCCTGTAACATCGTAAGTCAAAACCCCATTGCCCTTCCTCCTTAATCTCTACTGCCCAGCTCTGAAGTACAGCTGTGCTATCAAAGACCTCATTTTCACTCTACATACTTTCCTGGGACATTCCCAGCCACATCACTGTCTTTAGTCACCTTCTTACCATCCAGAGGCTTCCAAATTTGTACCTCCAGATAACTGTCTTGCCTACAAAACCAGAATTGTTTGTACAAGCTGCCTACTATTCATCTCCAGTAAGGTGCCTCAGAATCAGCAATCCCAAACAAAACTCAAGTTCTTCTTCTAAACTTGCCATTTCTCCTTGTCACAATGAGTAGCAGCACCATCTGCCCTGCTGCCCAAGGCAGAGTGCCTTAAACATTATCTTTGACTTCTCCCTCCCCGGCAGGCTTCACATCCAGACCATCACCAAGTCCTCTAATTCCAGTGAGGTGGAAAGAGTGTGGGTTTTAGCTGAAATTCTAATTGTGGCTTGGACAAATTACTTAACCTTTCCTAGCCTCATTTCTCCCCTATAAAAAGGAAATCATAATACCTAATTCAAATGGTTGTGGTCAGGGTAAAGGAGAGCCTTTACTTGGTAGGCATTCAATAAATATGAGTTCTCCATTCAGTAAATATGAGAGCTCTTCTGGCCTGTTCCTTCCCCACACCCTCATCACCATCTCTACTCATTCACCTAAGTGTTGAATTGGTATTTACATAGTTTCTTGACCTCAGGAATGAAATTTCCCATGATTCCATGACTAAGGACTATGGCTTATAGCTCCTCATATTTATCATAAAGCATTTGGAAAATGCAAAGAAAGGAGAGAAACACTGTTGCCATCTTTCCTTCCAGTCTTTCTTCTATGTGATCTTTGTTCTGTTTTACATAGTTTTCTTGGCATATAATCAAGTATGCATCCTGCTTTTTTCCATCTAACCCAGATATTTTCCCAGATTAAGAAAAATTCTTCATAAAGAATTTAAGGGCTGCTGTTCTGCATGTGACTATGGTATAGTTTACCTAACCCCTCAGCTATTGCTGGTTGTTTAGAGTCTTTCCAATAAACAATACTGAAGTGAACAGTTTTACAAAAAAACTTTTCCTCTTACATTTATGATAATTTTTCTAAGCCATAAATTCATAAGTCACTGAGTCAAAGGATTTGAAAATTTCTAAGCAGAGCAGTCTTTGAAATGGACTAAATGAATATAGGCCTGGCCTCAGCTGCAAAAAGAGGTAAAGAAAAAACAGTATAGTTAATAGATTTTTTTAAAAAAACAATTATTTTCGGTTTTACTGAAAGAGGCCTGGGAAGATCCAAGCAGTGCTCTGTAGGGAAAACATGCCTTTGACTTGAAGTTCCTGGCTTCATGATGGTGAAGAAGGGCTTGTTTCTGTTTTTGTATTTTCATCTGGGTCAGTAAGAGGACAAGCCATTCCTACAAGCTCTTTTCCCTCTCAGGAAGAGAAAAATCATCCAGCATCTAATGATGCAGATCTGTGTTAACAGCCTTGCAGTTAAAAAAAAAAAAAAAAAAAAAAAAGTTATAATAATGTATCTTCCTAATGTGCAGTTAATTTTAGTTAAAATTTCCCTGGCAATTTAAAAACCTGGTGAATTTGTAAATCTAGTAATTGGCACTAGGTTTAGAAATGTTAAAGCTGCCATAACCAACTCAACTCTAGCAGGACATACAGAACTTCCCTGAGCTCTGGCTTCCTGGCAATGCAGGAGTTCTGCACTCACCTGAGCACTTCCCTCCAGGATCCAGAAAGAAACCAAAACCTCATTACCAGATTCTTGTTCCTGATCATCCCTAATCAGAGAAAGCTACTGCGTGCCTCAAAGTTAACATGTCCAAAATAAAACTTTTGGCTTTCTAGCCACCCCCAGATTCATTCTCCTCACTCAGCAAATGGAACAGCCACCTACCCGATTGTTCAAATCAAAAACGAAATGTCCTTGATTTCTTTTCCAGTATCACCAACATGGAATCCATCAGCATATCCTATAAACTCTACTTCTAAAACTACTTTTTTTTTTTATTTCAATTTTTTACTTAAAATTCTAGTTTGGTTGGGTGGCCAACTCTTGGTTTCCACTTGGGTCATGATCTCAGAGTCATGAGATTGGCTCCATGCTCAATGTGGAGTCTGCTTGGGACTCTCTCTCACCCCCTCTCCCTCTGCCTACCCCCCTCCCACACACACACACCCACTCTCTTTCCCTTCTCTCTAAAAAAATGTAAAATCTTAAAAAAATAAAATAAAATCCTAGTTAGTTAACAGACAGTGTAATATTAGTTTCAGGAGTAGAATTTGTGATTCATCACTTACATAAAACACACTCATCTCAAGTGCCCTCCTAATGCCCATCACCCATCTAGCCCATTCCCCGCCTGTAGTTAAGAGTCTGTTTTATGGTTTGTCTCCCCATCCTTTCCCCGCTATGTTCATCTTCTTTGTTTTGTAAAGTCCACATGAGTGAAATCATATGGTATTTCTAATGTAGGTCTTAAATTGTCCATTTCTCTCCTTCTCACCACTCCCTCACCCCCCTCTCCACCCCGCAGCTCCAGCCCCCCATCACCACTCACTTGCATTGGTTGGTAGCCTCCCGCAGGGCACCTGCTTCTGCTCTCACCCCTACAGCCTGTTCTCTACACAGTAGCCAAAGGGATCTTGCTAAAACATAACTTTGATCATGTCATCCACCCCGTCCTTACCAAGGTAAAGGTCATAAATCCTAACGTGGCCAGCGAGGTTCTACATGCTCTGACTTGGCCTCCCTCTCCAGCATCACTGCCCACCATGGCCCCCATATCTGCTGGGTTCTGGCTCACCAGCCATCCTTCGGTTCCCAGACACCTACATCAGGGCCTCTTTACGTGCTGTGCCAAGAAGAACCTTCTCACCCCATCCTTCCCTCCTCCTTCCCTCACTCCCAGTCTAGATCAGATTATTTACTTCTGGAGAAGTGCAGGAGTCTTTTTCCTGCTTCAGAGAACGTATTTTATTTGGAAGTTTTGTATTCATTCATTCATTCACTCATTTGTGTGGGTACATGACTGGTACCAATCTTTCCGACCAGACAGTAAGATCTGTGAAAGAGGCCCCTCTCTGCTTCTCTTCCCTGTTCTTTCCCCATCCACTAGCTCAGTATCTGGCACAGAGTAAGTGCCTAGTAAATAATTGGTTACATGCTAACTGAGCAAGTAGAGTCCCAGTAACAATCCTCACTGATGACGGTGTCCCTGTAAGGCATGGCTCTGCCCAGAGGTGGCAGGCCCAGGCTCTCCACAACATGTCAGCTGGACGGAATGCGATTTTGCTTTACTTTTTTTTCTCATTTCAGCAGCCAGAATGAATAGCACATGCCTGCCTAGACTTAATTTTTTCTCTCCTCTCTCTTTATGCAGCTAAAGCTTGCTTTCACTCTGGATCACGAGACTGGATTGCCCCAAGGATGCCACATCTATGAGTACCGTGACAGCAACAAGTAAGCCACTCAGCGGGAAAGAGCGTCCTGCAGAGGTAGCGCCTGTGGGCTTTCTCACAGCAGGCTTCTCTGACAAAGGGGTTGGCAGGAAGGGAATCACATTTTGGGGGACTCAACTGGAAAGCAGCCGGCCCAAAACTGTTTCTCCTGTAAGATCTCTTTGACTCCTAAATATAGGACTTGAAGTACTGATATGAGAGATATTAGAAGTATATGCAGAAGTAGACCTTCCCTTCTAGACTTCAGCTCTCCTCTAGGGAACACCTCCCTCCCCAGTCCCGGCCCACTCCGCAATGACACACTGGCTAATTTGGTTCACTGTGTGATTCTGGCCTGTGCTGTTGTCATGTCTGACTGTACTTCTGTGGATAGGTCTTGTTGTGTTAGTCTACCTTGTGAATTTTGTAATTGGGAAATTTCTGGGCACTTACAGAGATTTAAGTTGGTAATCTTGTCATTAGAAAGGTGACACCTGGCAGGCTGTCACAGCAGCTCTTTTCTTCACCACAGACTGCCTCTCTGACTGTGCACTTTTATCTGTGAGACAGTGAAGTGGTGGCAAGTGCCTGCTGATGACAGTGACAGTGGTGATGATGGGCGATAATGGCAGCTACCAGTGAGCACCCGCTGGGCCGCAGGCACACTCCTGGGGACTCTACATTTGTTATCCCGTGTAATCCTCATAGCAGCCTGAAGAGTTTTCTTCTGTTGTTATCACTGGTGGGTTTGCAGAAGCTGAAGTCTAGGGATCATAAGTAACTTGCTCCAGGTCACTTGGCACAGCCACATGAGGAGTCACGATGATCACATTTGCTCTGAGAAGAGACTAAATGTCCCACATTGCTACTTTTGGAAACCCTGGTCAGTGACAGGATCAGTCCCAACCTGGACTTGAGGACTAATTATTTAAATATCCAAGCTAGTTAATTGTACCCAGTGGAAAGAATCCAATAGGCACAGGCCAGTGGAACTGTCCTTTACATTCCAGAAGAGAAAAGGGTCTTCCTGAAGAACTCTTGCTCTGTTATGGGTGGAAGACTGGTGCCTTCATGACCAAATCTCCATTGGTATCACTTTCAAGGCATGACTCTTATTTGTCATTTATCTTTAGAGGATGCCATGGTAAGCTGTTGTTCCTACCAAATCCATCATTTAGGAAGGATTGACCAAGTGCCCTCAACACCATCATTTGTCCTCTTGGATGGCACTGTTTCTGGAAGTTTCAGGGTTTCTAGGCCATCAGAGATACCATCTCAGCTTCTCATAATGCTTAATTGAGCAGAGAAGCAGGGCCAGCCTGCCTAGGTCCAGGGAGAGGTGGGGACCATTGAGAGAAGCCCACAGTGGCAAGTGCAAACATCACTAGGGAGTAAGAGAAACATCAGTCATAAGCTGCTTGTCTGTGCTGCCCTGCGCTCCCTGGGTTGGTGCTTGTTGGATGGCATGGTTGGTAGCCCCCCCCCCCCACACACACACACAGACCATGGCAGCAGAAACAGATCTTTCAGCCCAGGGGTGTTGCAAGACTCCAGTTCTGCCTTGACTGTGCTCTTTGGGGAAAAGGTTGGCAGTGTTTTTGTTCACTGGGAGGATGACACCAGCCTTCCTTCCTTTATGTTTGTCGCAGTACAGAGGTGCAGTGACAACAACCTAGGTAGTCTCTGGAGCTGAGAGAGGAAAATAGCCTAACTCTGTTTCTTGGCCTGATCCCCAACTCCTGGCATGTCATCAGAATAAGTGACATAAGAGGAGAATTTAGGGGTTGTGAATATTGATAAGCTTTGGTCCCCAGAGACGTGGAAAAGAAAGCATTTGTGTAGGATACTGGAAAGGAGCCACAATCTGGGAAACCATGGCAATCAGACATCTCAATGCCCCTTCTCTGGTTCTCTCTTGCTTGTCTTAGTGGCAGTCTTGCGGTTCGTCCTCAATCTGTGGACAGATTTCCTAACCTCTGAGCCTCGGATTTCTTCCTGTGTTAAGAACAATGGGACTAATGATACTTTCTGCCATAACTGGGGGAATGATTGTCCTGGGGATTGGAATAGCATGTTAAAGACATCGTCACAGCCCAGCATATAAAGTGCCCACCGTAAGCATTGATTCCTCTCCTTCCCAAACAGGAAAGTTACCTCATGACTTCCATTCTGTTTTCCCAGCGCCGGCAGGGCTGCATCCATGAGCTGTGACTGCTGCTACCAGAGTAGGAGTAGGGAAGAGGCTGGTGCACCTGCCTCCGGCAGCCCCCGGCTGTGGGCAAAGCACTCTGTCTAAAGGCACCCACCTCTGCCCAGGACTGAATTGCGGAGCAAAGCATGGAGAACGCCATGAGCTTGACTGTGACTTTCTCCTCTCCCCTGGACTCTGCCCTGTCTGGGTTCCTCTGGTCACTTTTAGAGTCATCTCCCCTAGAGTGCCTGAACCCCGATATTGGTGTAACAGTGGTGTGGGGGAAATGAGGGTATTTCACCCTGAGCCCTAAGGAGTCCTTGTTGCCTCAGCCAAGTAACATGAATACAAGAGCAGCAGAGGAGAAGGTTCTACATATGCAAGAAATTAGCTTGAAGTCTGAATATTAGTTTGGTACAGTTAATTATTGAAACTACTGCTTTCACCTGGGCATTTCCCCATAGTATAATTCAGAGTCATTTTAGTATTCAGCTCTGCCAAATTCAGTCCATCAGCAAAGAAAGTGTTGTGAATAATTATTGAAAGTGTTAGACGGTTCACCCCAGTGGTCTTTTGCTTTCTTTTCAAATGGAGTGGCCCTGAAAATAAGCACTCTGCTTTTTATTTTCCCTGGAAACATCCTGATAACCCCAATTTTTGGTTCCATGGCTTCCTGTTCTCCATCTGCATAAAGAGGCTCATACTTGCCCCTGGGCTCCAGGGAGGACAGGCCCTGGGACTTGTCTGTATCTGATATCCGGCTGGACTTGGATCCTCCCTCTTCTTGGGCTGGAGGGCACAGTCATCAGGTAAATATTCTTAAACTCCAAGGCCATTAGAAGAAGCTTCCCTGTTGTGCCTGGAACTAGATTTTAAAGCTCTTCACTCAAATTATCCCCTCAGCCTCCCAAAAGCTGGTCACATCTGTACCTAAAAGAGGTGAGGCCTCTCCCCTGACCCCGGCCAGTGCTGCCAGTCTCCACCCGGGATCTTCTTTTTTTCTGTTGCAGAAAACTTTACCACCTTTAATAAGCAGTCCAGTGAATCTGGAACTCTCTGAGATTCATTTCTCACACTGGGGTTTGGAAATCTCTTCACAAAGCAAGGCCTCAAAGGGCGAATAAGTGATTCATGAGAAGTCACTTATACATTCATCAGGCCCCTGCCCCACACCACATGTTGTGCTGGGCACTGGGGCACAAAAGATGACTTACACTTGCTCCAGGGCCTCGAAGAGTTTGTGTAAATAGTGGACCTCACTGCAGCTCCTCCCCCGAGGAGAACTTTGTCCAGAATGTTCCCTTGCCTCCATCCCCACTACCCTCCTCCCACTGCCGGGGACAGGGAGCTTCCTAGAAGGCTTCTCCCTGCCTCTGGCTCTCTGACCTCCAGCCTGTCCTCTGTACTGCCTGAGGGAGCTTTGCATGGCTCTTCCTCCTGGTTGCTTTTAAGTCCTCATGTTTGACTTTGACATTCTGCAGTCTTACTGCAGTCTGAGAGTGAATTCATCTTTATCAGGTTGCTGGGGACTCAGTGTCATTCTTCACTTTGGAAATTCTTCTCTGCTATCTCTTTGATTCTCTTTGATCTTTCCTAGAACTCCTGTTAGAAACCTCCCATATTATTCTCTCTTCCTTTTTTCTCTGTCTCCCTTTCTGCCAGTGATGTATTCCAGCACTTCCTCAAAAACACCTGTGAGTTTACTAATCTTCTTGTAGCTATTCATAATCACCTGTTCAATACTCCTTCCAAACTTGAGGGTTTTTTTTTTAATATTTAGAACTTCTATTTGGAGCTTTTTTAAATCAGCCTATTAAGTTTTGTTTTTTGTTTTTCAGTGTCCTAGTTTTTAATCATGATTTCTATTCCTTTCAACTCGTTTATTTTGATGACACATATAGCATCTTTGAGAGTGTTTGATTATTTCTAGTTTAAGGGTACCAGTTCTCCCATGTCTTGTGTCTGTTGCCTTGCCTTCATGGTGGTTCATTTCTTCATGTGATTTGTTCCTTTTTATCAAGAGACTGTCTTAAGGGATTGTTTACACCATGGGAGCCATGGGTTGTGGATATGTGTTTTCATCACCTTGGCATTTGTTCTGCCAAGACCCCAGGAGTTCCAGAGGCCAAGCTGGTTTGTCATGAACTGCTTGGCTCAGGATTCTCAGTACCTGGGTAGCGTGTATTCAGCCTCTATCCCCACCCATGCAGCACAGGATGGGGATCTCCTTTCTGCAAAGGAGAAACCTCTGCTCCACACCACATACAGATACCCTCTGGGTTGTGAGAAAGGTCTTCCTGGTCCCTGTTTAAAGACCAGCAGCCAAGGACGCTTGGGTAGCTCAGCGGTTGAGTGTCTGCTTTCAGCTCAGGGTGTGATCCTGGTCCGGGGATTGGTCCCATTTCGGCCTCCCTGTAAGGAGCCTGCTTCTCCCTCTGCCTAAGTCTCTGCCTCTCTCTCTGTGTCTCAAGAACAAATAAATATAAAATAATATAAAATATAAAAAAATATAAAATAAAGACCAACAGCCCTTCCTGGATTCCTGGCTTTCTGCGAGGCTCTTAAGTCCAGTTCCCTGGCCAGTTCTTCTTCCTCCAGTGGACATTGAAATCCCAGCTCCTGGGATCCCTAGGTGGCGCAGCGGTTTGGCGCCTGCCTTTGGCCCAGGGCACAATCCTGGAGACCCGGGATCGAATCCCACATCAGGATCCCGGTGCATGGAGCCTGCTTCTCCCTCTGCCTATGTCTCTGCCTCTCTCTCTCTCTCTCTATCATAAATAAATAAAAATTTAAAAAAAAAAGAAAGAAATCCCAGCTCCTGTAACTATATCAGAGTCTGATAATCCCAGCTCCAGTTGCCATGGTAACGATTCTGGCTTTGACTTGGTTTCCTCTTTATTTCAGCTACCTGGGCATTGTCCCATTATTCTCCATGCTCAGTTTTATATTTAAATATTCTTCCCATATATTTTATCCATCATTTCTCTGTGTTCGTGTCAGGAAAGAGGCCCACATCAGCTTAGTCCACCATCTTGTCAGAACCCGAAGTCTGAATGAACTTTTTAAAATGCAAATCTGACCACCACTCACGCATTCTTCAAGCATTCGGAGAGTTTCCACGAGGGACCAGTATAGTCCTCTGCACCAAGGCTGCAGAGCTAACTGAACACTCCAGAGGCCCTCAGAGGCCCTGGGCTAGTGGGAGGGGCTGGGCCCCCACCTGCTGCAGCATTCCCTGCATCCCACGCCTACCAGACCACCTTCTCTCATGTGCAACATGTCTCTGTGTGACCGGGTTGCTCCCTGTTTCTAGATCCCCACCTTTTCCTACAGCCCTCTCCCCACCCATCTGGGTAGCCCCTTTCTCTCTTTCCACTCTTAGCTAGGTATTACGTCTTCTGGGAAACCATTCCAGCCCCTAACAAACTTCCTCCAGGAAGCATTCCAGCCCCTAATAGCGGGCACTAGAGGCTGAAGCCACTGCCCCTTCTCCATGGTCCTGCAGCTCACCTGTCCAGTTCTCCAGCACTGAGCACGGTGCAGTTCAGGCAATGGTTTGTTCACTTGCTGCTACCCCCATGGTGCTGGGCCCTTATAAGGTCAGGGCCTTGTTTTATTCACCTCAGCGTCTCTCATGCCTAGCCCAGGACCTGGCAAATAATACCTGATGAAGGAAGTGGGTGGGGGGACCTCTAATCTTTTAGAGAGGGAACCTGGCTACTGGGGAGTCAAATCTCTTTCCCCCCTTTGTCTTTTTACTCGTTGTAGGATTACGATGAGGATTAAATTGCTCCTGACATCAGGGAAAACTGTCTCCTTGGATAGTTTATGAATTCTGAACTAACATGTAGAAGAAAGAAGCTATAAAAATTTGATTTAACTCTGTAAATATAGTAGTGATTATAGTCATTTATATCAACTGCCTACCGTGTTTTGCCTGAGAGTGAGGCATAGTAATAATTATGATGAGGATTAAATATGCCAGACACTTTGTCAGTGACCGCTCAAGTTTCTGAACCTTGCAGTGTGATAGTGACAGGAACTACCAGCTTCTGAATGCCCACAAATCACCAACATGAGGCTACAGGCTTATCTGGGTTATTTCTAGTTCCAAAGCTATTCAAGACAGATCTTATCTTCATAATTTTATAGATTTTCTTTTTTAAAGAGGGAGGTTAACCTGCTCAAGGTCACACCATGGTCAAGAGCAGAGCCTGGATTTTACCCCAATACTAGCCAGTTCCAAAGCCCATGCTGTGCCTTCATACCACCTGCCTTTCTCTCCACAACTTAAATCTTGGAGCTGAGGGAGGGGGTAGCTTCTAGTTCTAGCCTCTCCTTGGCAGGTCTGCCCTAAAAGCTCTCTCTCAATTCTGGCAATCCCTGTGGACCCCTGGGGGAGCAGACCGCATGGTCTGATACAATGGGCTCCTGACCTCTCATCACAAACCTGTGTCTTGTCAGTCTTCTCCAGGGCAGGTCATTGTCCTCTCTGGGATGCAGCCTCTCCATTAGGAACATGATGACCATACATCTCAGGTCTGGGGGAGAATGAAATGAGGTCATGTGTGATGTGGCTGTGTCAACAGTTATTGAGCGCGGTTGTCACCCTTGTACATGCCTGCGTGGCTCATGCCTTGGGTCCCGGCAGACCCTGGCTGTGACTTCGCAGTGCCCTCTCCTCCCGCTGTGGGCAGCCAGGCCTCGCCCTGGTCCGGGGACTACCTCACTCCCACAGCCAGTTCCCCCACCTCCATCTTACTATTGGGACAGGTTCATTTGCTAAACTTAATGAAACTAAATCTTTTGTTTTTTCCTGACTTGCTAGATAACTCATTTTGGCACCTTGAAACCCATATCAAATAGCCAACATCTAGAGGTGTCTGAGAAAGCTTCCCTGCGGGACTGATTTTCCTCAGCTGAGGTGCCTTCCCATCTTTGTAAACCCGTGTTGAAGACAGCAGCACTGCAGCCTTCCAGAGGAGAGGGCAGTGCCAGTCCTCAAGTCCTCTGCTCTCCGCAACCCGTGGGCACTTCATCACTCAGGTTGTTGGCCCTTCTGGCAACAGAGCTCAGGCAGGGTCCTGGGGCCACCTGGCTTCTTTCCCCTAGCCTCTGAGCAAATGGTGCTTTCTGAACCTGGGGGCTCCCCCACATGCAGGCCTGCCCAGGGGACTGGCCTGCTCAGTCAGCATCCTTGCTTTGGTCTCAGGATGCTCTTGGCACCATCACAGCAGACCAAGGGTCAGAGAGCTTAGCATCACACCGGGTTCTCTTTCTGTTCTCATGTTTACCTCATAGAGGACATGACAGGTATGACAGGTGAGCTCAGGTCCACTGACTAGTAGCCTCCCAGTCAGGATTAGCATGCAAGAGATGCACAGGGGGATGAAGGGCTGCAGGCCATGGCACCTGCCCCCGTGAAGCAGGGAGCGAGGAAAGGAGGGCTGGCAGGTAGAGGCTCAGCCTGCAGCATGATTCCAAGAAATCTTAGGCCTCAAACCAGCCTTGTTTGTTGGAGGAATCTCACATCCCATGGAAGCCGGCCTGCCTCAAGATCCCTGCTGTGCTTGGAGTGACCCAGGTCTTCTCATGGCCACAGCCCACCCCTTGTACTACATGTGTCGGCCTCTGTGCTCCACTACCTGGGGAGCAACCCCTCTGTGGTTCCTGTGGGCCTCTCTTTGAAAGGAGGAGCTTTGAAAGGAGAAGTCAATGGGACAAACTACCGCCTCCATCAGGGAATGGAACCTGGGGCCCCTACTGGTCCTCCCCTCCCTCTCCCCCACTGTCCCTTTCAGATTTTTCTCACCCTCACCCAGAGCCTCAGCAGGTCTTGGCAGCTTAGCTGGTGGCTTGACCCAAACCTGCCTCATGAGGTTTCCAAGCTCTTGGCTGTCATATCCTTCTCAAGCCAGGGTTGGCACATGCCTGTGTGTCCACTCACAGTGGGGCAAGGGAGCACCAGAAGGTGCCCCTGAGTTCCACATACCTCCGCCTGCCCCTCCTCTGATCAGAGTGGGTTATCCCTCCCTTTACCCCCATGGTGACTGCTCCTGTCATCTCCTGGCCACTGCACACTTAGGAGTCTGAAGAATCCTAGCAGTAGCCGGCACTGGCAGTTCAGAGGGGCCGGTGCCACATTACTGCTGGCCTCTAATACCTCAGGCAGCGTCATCCCCAGGAGCATTAGAGCCCAGCTCTGTGATGGCCTCTCCTGCTGTCCTCTGTAGCCTACAGAGGCATGGTACCAGCAAACTCCTTAATGATTGATCTTCCTCTCCTAGTGCATTGTGGATGATGGTGGTGAAGGAGTGTCCTCCCACAGAGGCCCTGAGTGAACAGAGGTCTCTGCGGGGTCTTCTGACCTCAGCAGTACTTCCAGTCCAGCATGGCCCCTTCCCTCAGCCTCTTTACTCCTTCCTCTGCTGTCTGCCAGGGCAGTTCATGCCTTCCCACTTCTCTCAGCCTTAGCTATCACTCACTCTGGGCTTCTGAGGAGCACCCCAGGAGCAGTGTGTCTAGGCCCTTTGCCAGGGTGCTCAGTTGCACATCCCATGAAATACCCTAAGTCCATGAATTCTTGCTCATCTTGTCTGATCTCCTGGCCCCTTTGATTAAGCCCTCAAATCCTGCCGGCTAAGTCTTGCTCATGGTATATAATCTCTTTCCTCTCTTATCAGGCCCAGCACTCCCCCAGCAGGACTGTCATACTGGCATTTAGTCCTAGTCAGGGCCGTGGCTGCCGGAAAGGAGGCAGGGGACACTCTGCCTGTCTTCTTTTATCCACTGCGACACTGCTTGTGTTTGTTCACATCTGCCGACAAGCAGAGGCCAGGGCAGCATCAGAAGAGAAGGCGGCAGGAGAGGGCAGGGAGACAGTCTGCAGCCCTCCACACAGTTCGGCCCCTGTGGAGGAGGTGGAAGGAGGAGGCCTGGCTAGGGAGAGACGCGGGCTGCAGCCAGGTCCATGGGAAGCCATGGAGCTAAAGTCACCTGCCAGAGCAACCCCGGGGAAGTGCACCTCGGCACCAGTGCAGTGGTGGCTTGGAGAGGCTGCAGCCCAGCTGTAGGGTGGTTTATGCTCCTGTGGCTGGAGGTCTGAGAGGCGCCTTTCCATGGCTGCCACACTGGGGCGGGCAAGAGAGCAGGGGTTCCCAGATAAAACCCCGATAATTTGTCTCCACTCTGCTTGATTCTTGTTCTCTTCCTTCACCTCAAATAAGCAGAGGAGGTGTTTCCCAGCAGCCTTAACGACTTCAAACCAACACCAACACTTCCCAGTGCTTTGGAAATGACACCTTGTGTCCGCACCTTGGACCTCCTGCCAGCTCCTCGGGCTAAGTGGTGACGTTACCTGAGAGCCCCCAGACCTCCCACCGACACTGCCAGGTCCAACTGAATGAAGAAAGCCTTTCTTGTTCCCAGTGAAGCCCTCAGTTAGGAGAATGGGGAGCTGGAGGCATTGCAACCAGAGACAGGTGCCAGGGGTGACCTCACGGGAGCAGGCCTGCAGCTGCAGCATGCGTGTTGGGGTTGGCTACGTCCAGTACAGGTGTGAGCTCACCGTTTCCCATCACAGCCATGAGTGTTGGGCACTGTGCGGTGCAGCCACAACTCCAGCTCAGGCTGCCCCAGTCAAGATGGTGATGGGGGGTAGGGGGGTACGCTTCTCCCTCTTTCGCACCATGCAGAGAGATGGTGGGTGGTTCGCTGGTCCCTCCCACTGCCTCACTCCACACAGCATCCATACCTTGGATGCCAACACTGCAGTGTACATTTGACTTCATCTCTCCCTATAGAAAGGGAAGCCAGGATCAACACTCTCATTTTACAGAGAGGGGAACCGATTCCCTGAGCGGCGTCCTGCCCAAGATCAAGCTATAAACGGGAGGTGGAGGCAAGTAGCCTTCTCCCTGGGATACAGTATCCACCAAATGATTCAGGCAGAGGCAGGGGCTGGCTCAGCAACACAGAGAAATGCTGAAACTGCCCTTGGGCCCCCGGCAGGGAGGACAGCAAGGCCTGGGTCAGCGTGGCTGCCTCCTGCGCTGCCTACGTGACCTTTGGGTTACAGTCACCCAGTCTCCTGCAGATGTAATGCAAGCCACAGCTGGCCAGGGCAGAGAGAAACTCCTGGTCAGCCGTGTGCAATCAGCACCCTTTTTCTGCCCACTGAGAGAATGGGGGAGGAAGGGAGCATGAAGTCAGGTTTTAGAGCACTGGATTGCGTGAGCAGTGGTTTCCCATGCTGTGGGCCAGAGTACTCAGCCCAAAGAGGAATCTCTAGCTGCTCGACTCTTGCTGCCTTGATTTCTTTTTCCTTTTTAAATATTTTATTTGTTTATTTCTTTGAGAGAGAGCACAAACTGCAAGCAGGGGAATCTCAAGCAGACTCCGTATTAAGTGCACACCCCAATGTGGGGCTCTATCCCAAGACCTGAGATCATTACCTGAGCTGAAACCAAAAGTCAGACATGGTTAACTGACTGAGCCACCCAGGGGCCCCTCCTGCTGGCTTTCTAAGTCCAGAACCCATCAGAGTAAGAGTGTTGGACCCAGCAACAGTGGGGAGATTGTGCAGACTCATTAGTGCACTCGCACAGGCACATGAATCAATGTCTCAACATGGAAGGGGGGCTCCATTCTGCTGTTTTCTTCCATAGCACATGCACTGGAAAATAGATTTTTACGGTAAGCTCACCTGTAAAACTTATTTTTGTCAACCATGATGTACACAGAGAAAAGCCCACAAATCCTATGCATCTAGTTCAAAGAGTAGAAATGAACACACCCATATAAGTATTACTCAAATCAAGAAATGGAACATCTCAGTGCCTGGGAGCTTCCCCCATACCCTGCTCTCCTCCAGGAAGGAATCCACCATCACAGCTTCTAACACTTACAGATTTGTTTGGCCCCACATCCCCATATACTCTCTTCCATGTCTGATTTTTTTTTCTTTCAGCATTATGTTGTTAGCATTCATCTTTGTTGCTGCATCTAGCTACATCTGTTTGTTCTCATTGCTGGAAGACTTTACATTGTATGAATCCATCACGTGTCGTCCAGTCTACATGATTCAGACATTGGGTTGCTTCCAGTCTGGGGTTATTATACATCACTGAGTGTATACCTAGGAGTGAAGTTGCTGAATCATAGAAAAAATATCCACCTTAGTGGACACTGCCAGGCAATTTTCCCAAGTGGTTTCCCGGCTTAACCCACCAGCAGTGTATGAGACTTCATGTTTATTGTCCATTCTGTAGTGTGTCTTTTCAAGTTTCAAGTATATTTTTCTACTGGGTTTTCTGGTTTTCTTGTTGATTTATTGTTCTATTTTAATTACGAGTCATTTGTTGGTTATACATGTTGCAAATATCTTCTAATCAGTAGCTTGCTTTTTTACTCTCTTTGGTAGAGTTTTAATGAACAGAAGTTCCCCATTTCAATATAGTTCAGTGTATCAATCTTTTTCTTTATTGTTAATTCTTTTATATCCCATTTAAGAAATCTGTATCAAAATCCTGAAGACTTGCTTGTGTTAGGGTTCTCCAGGGAACCAGAACCAGTATATTATATTTATATATCAATATATTTGTATAAAATGAGATTTATTAGGAGGAATCAGCTCATGTGATTATGGAGGCTGAGAAGTCCCATGATCTGCCATCTGCGAGCTGGAGGATCAGGAAAACTGGTGGTGATTTAGTGGAATCTGAAGATCTAAGAACCAGGAAAGTCGATGGTATAAATTCCAGTCTGAGGGCAGGAGAAGAGGAGATAAGATGCCCCCACTCAAACAATAAGACAGAAAAAGGGATCAATTCCTCTTTCCTCTGACTTTTGTTCTATTCAGGCCTTCAGCAGAGCAAATGATGCCCACCCACCTTTGGGAAGGCAGTCTATTTTATGGACTTCACTGACTCAAGTGCTTATACCCATGCTGGAAACACCCTCATACATACGCTAGAAATGATGTTTAATCCTGGCATTCCCTGGCCAGGCAAGTCGACACAAAATTCACCATCAAACTTTTCCTACATTAATTTTAGAAGCTCTATTCTATTACATTCTCAATCTTATATCTATAATGTAGCTAGAATTGATTTTGGAATATGGTACAGCAAGTTTCATTTTTCCCATGAATTTATGTAGTTGACCTAGCATCATTTGTTGAAGAGACTTTCCTGCTGAAGCACAGTACCACCTTTGTCAGGGGGTCTGTTTCACTTCATGCTCTGTATGTCTGCTCCTGTGCCAATGCCACACCGTCTCAATTATTGTACCTTTGTTAAAAGTCTTGATCTCCAGTAGAGCTAGACACTCCCACCTTGTTCCTCTTCTAGGCTGTTCTTGCCCCTTTCCGTTCCCATATTAATAATGTTAGGGTCAGTTTGTCAGTTGCTACACACATGCACCCAACCTTGCTGGGATTTACATTGAGATTACTTTGCATCCACAAATCCTTTTGGGATTTTCTGATACTGTTAGGATACTGAATATCCTACTCCACAGACATGGTATATCCTGCTCTTTATGTCTTCTTTAATTTGTCTCAATTCTGTCTTATAATTTTCTATGTAGAAGTCTTACATTTTGTATTGGGTTCCTCCTAGGCATTTGATCATTTATCATACTGTTTTAAGTGGTATTTATAAATTTCCTTTTTTCCTTGTTGCCGACTTGTGGAAATACAACTTATTTGTATTGATCCTGTATCCATTGATCTTGCTAAATTTATTTATAAAACCCAAATAATTTATAAGTCCTTTTTGATTTTTTTTTATACCCAGTCCTGTCATCCACAAGTAGTAACAGTTTTACTTTTTCCTTCCTGATGCTCACACCATATAATTCTTTTCCTTGCATTATTGTGCTGTACAGTGTCTAATGGAAGTGATGAGAGCAGACATCCATGTCTTATTCCTGATCTCAGAAAGGAGTTTTTGCCACAAGCTCCCATAAGATTATGAAATCTTACCTTTTATATACACCTGATTTTACTTTTCCCCAAGATGCGCTTTCAGTATGGAAATACTTTTAGGTTTGAAATGTGGCAGTGGTAGTTTGTAGGCTAAGAGCTGGGTGAATGAAATCAGTGTTTTAAGAGAACAGAAATTGATGTTTATCCCAAGACTGTGTCTCATTGTAACTTTGTGAGGAATATTTTGCCTTGTCCACTTTACAGAAGGACCTATAGCTGACCAGGGATTCAAACAGATGTGTCAGACCCAAAGCCCCAAATTATTCTCACCCCTCCCAGATTGCCTGCTAGAATATTGAATGAGAAATCTCCAAGGTCACAAAACTATCACTTTTGTCACAGATTCCCTGGAGAAGCATTGTTAAACTACCTCACAGATACATGTAACATCTTCTTCCTCTGCCTCCAAATCCCCTTATATCACTGTCCTCTTCCCCATCCCACCTTTCTCTGACTTCTGTTGCCATGGACGCAAATGTGGGCAGCTGGGAGTCTCACGCTGAAAGGCGCCCTCCCGGTTTGCCTGAGACCCTGAAGGGCTGCACCTGCATCTCTCCTCAGCCACCTGGTTGAGCCACCCACCAGGCCAGGGCCTTCTCAGGCTCCTGCCACTCAAGCTCTTATCTGATGCCAGGGGATAGGACGTGGAGACTGAAGGCTTTCCTCCCATCAGGTGGCTCGGGTTGTGGAGTAGAACCTTGTATATTAAAGCCCTTTGCAGTGTCAGCTGTCCCAATTTGAAGATTCTGAATCTTGTGCAGATGCACAGAATCTTTCCCCGCTGAGATGTGGAGAGGGGAAGACAGAGGACAGGGAGGGTAGAGAACTAAACCCAAATAGGCCCTGGGGCTGGCAGGGGCTCCCTGGGCCCAAGCCTCAGTAAGAATGTCCCCATTATTCTTACACCTCTCCTTTTGCAGCCCAAATAACTACCCAAGGATGACCGGGGAGATTTCCCTGCAAGACAGAAAATTCTAGGACACCAAGAACTCTCGAAACTGAATACTTTGAAACTCTCAAAGACCTTATAACAAAGAGTAGATGTTTCTTTGGTTAATTTAACACAGGGTTACATTAAGCAAACAACTTTTTCTCCTTCTGGAGCTCAATGTCCTTTGTACAGCTCTGCCTTTCCTTTATGCATCTTCTGCAACAGACCACAGTCTCTACATTCTGGGGCGCCTGCTGGGGCTGCAGCAACCCAGCATGACTCGGAGCCCTTCAGTTATTTTTTATTTCCAGATGCTTTTTAGCATGCGGTGACATGCTTTGACCTAGGAGAGAGAATTAACAGATTTGTTTTCTCTGTATGTCTACCTGCTGTATCCATACCTTTTTCAGAATGTTCTGGCATGACTCCTGCCTCTTTCTCTGCATCTCTGGAAGGAAGACTTCTCTTTGGCCTCGAAGGCTAGTTTTATGAGCTGATAGTTCAGCTGGGCAGTTTTTAAACCCAAGGAGGCCTGTCCCTTTCCAAGACTTTAGGGGGGTTCTAGAAGAGGCTGGCAACATTGAGGCCAATCCCGTTTGATGACTAGGCCAGTTTCTGGCATGTGGGGTATGACCTCCAGCTCCCTCCATGCTGGTGTGCTGCTCCGGACTCTAGGGCATGTTCAGATACTTAGAGTAGCAAGTGCCTCTGCATAAACATCCTGTCTGGGGTGCATGGAAGTCCAGAGCCCCGGCCCAGGCCGCAGAGGCCTGAGGTACTCTCAGGGAGGCTAGCCCATACGAAAACCAAGCCACAGGATTGTGTGTTGGCTCCAAGCCTAAAGAAAGGTGCCCGTGGCTGTCACCTCCTACAGCTGCCTGGCAAATAACCAGAACGTGCTTGGCTCTCTCAGCGTTTGGCTGTGCTCTCTGCGGGGAAGTGTTCCTGATCCGTCTTCACTGCCACTCCCCAGCTCTCTGGGGCATTGTGGCTTTTTCTTGGTGGTTGGGCAGGAAGCCTCCAGAGCCTGAAGGGATTGCTGTGCTTGATGACAAAGGCCATCAATTAATAGAAATCACTTAGAGGCTGCTTCATTTATTGAAGAGGAATTGAACACGACTTACTCTCTCTTCTGAGCACACTGCTTCCATGGCAGGCACTCAGGTGACGAGAGATCTCACAGAGTGACTCAGCGCAAGCTCCCCGCGCCTGGCCATTGAGTCAAGTGGCAGGAAGTGGCCAACATATGCAGCTGCTCTGAGAACTCAGCACAGCAAGGCCTCCCAGACCCAGAATGAACCCCTCTGCTGACCTGGAGCTGCCCCTAGGCCAGCCTCATGTGACCCCATGTCTGCCCCAAGGACATGCCAGGCACTGCTAGGCCAGGCTCCAAGGTGAGACACGGCATCTATCCCCAAAGCAGTCAGTCACCCACCCTCACAGGGGGCAAGTACCAACCGTGAGAGTGGCCCGAGATGACAGAGGACGTGGTGAATTTCTTGGAGCTGAGGACCCTGCTCACATCACCTGTAACTGAAGGGCTGCGGGGAGTACTCGCAAGTGCACAGAGGCACAAGTACTCGCACTGCACAGAGGCAGTGGCGTCAAGCACCCCCCCCCCCGCCCCCCCGTCACCAACTCCCTCTCTGAATGCTGGGGCACCACTATCTGTCCCAGGAGCCCAGACTCTTACGTGGCTTCCTCACACTGCACTTCTCATTGACATGTCGTACAGGGGTAGGCCAGCTGTGATCCTTAGATAAATACCTTAATGTCTGAGTCATCTGGAAGCTTCTAACCTATTCTCTGGAACATTATTTTCACCTGGAAAGAGATTCATTCTTCCAAGCACCAAAAGTTTAAGTTTATACACCTACCGTTTGCTTTAGTAGTGTTAACTGGACGTAAACGGAGCCCTTTCTAGTAATCTGGGATTATTCACAGTGTTTATATCGTGCTATAAAAATGTTTTCCTTGAGGTCTAGCATGCTGTGCCGTGCCTTTTCTCCCCACACAAAACACTCCATAATATGTGTGGTCACTCAACCTGCTGAGTCGCCGCCCCATCTGCCTGTGTGTCTGGTTGCAAGCAGGGCCGGTTGTCACTTCACCGCTGTCCAGGAGCATGAGGCCCCGTGGGGGGTGTGGACTCAGGGAGCTGAGTCAGGTGCTTAGAACCGTTGCTCAAGAGGAGGAAGGGCTCCCGGTGAGGGGCAAAGGAGGACGCCTAGCCCCTGCACCTGTGTTGGCCACTCACCGGCTTTGTTTTGGTGTTTGTTTCCTGGTTCTGCCCCTTGCTTGAATATTCTAGATTGCGTGCAGTTGAGTTCCAAAGAAGCACGACAAATTGGTGCTTGTAAAACCAGCTGTGAACTGAATCATGCGGTGCATTTGTCATGTCAGGAGGCTCTTCCTTATTTCTCACCGCCTCCAGTTTCACCTCCACATGCTCCCTCACATTCTTCTTCAGCGCAGATGAAAGACCATCTAGCTGGCCACCAGCTTTTGAGTCATAAGCATCCCAAGAAACCATCAGATTCCTCGGTGTTCCATGCCTGAAGCTGAAGGGATTCTTCACTCCTGTGGGCCTTCTTCCTGGCGTGTTGTCCAGCTCCCCATGTCATCAGACTTAACTCTCGTGTTGTTTATGTGCCCGTTTGTCTTCTCAGAACCAGTCCTCGGGTGTGGGTCCCACGAGGCAGGTTCCTGCCTTTGGCTTGGTGACCCATGAACTCCTTGCAATGAGATGCATAAGTTTTCGTGGGTAGAGGGTGAGAGTGAGGGTAAAACCTCCCTCCTCAGACTTCTGAGGGACTCACTGCCACAAGTGCTAAAAGCACTGCTGTGGGAGCCCCAGGGAAGAACCAGCTTGTGACTCCAAGAAAATTCTGACAGGGGATAGGGGGTGAGTGTGTGTTCACCCTCCGCACCCAAGGGCAAGGTCACCGTCCCTGCCCAGCCCCCAGCACAACACCTGGAAT
Source organism: Canis lupus baileyi (assembly GCF_048164855.1). Taxonomy (NCBI): domain Eukaryota; kingdom Metazoa; phylum Chordata; class Mammalia; order Carnivora; family Canidae; genus Canis; species Canis lupus. The sequence goes on from NC_132861.1 coordinate 45,870,442, forward strand.
GCCACAGGTGCCCAGAAATACTGCATGACCATCCCCGGGGCTTTCTGCTCTTTTCCTCCATCATGTTCTGTGTTCCTTTTTTTTTTTTTTTTTTCCAGATTTTATTTATTTATTCATGAGAGACAGAGAGACACACACACACACACATGGGGAGAGGGAGAAGCCGGCTCCCTGCAGGGGAGCACGATGCAGGACTTGATCCCAGGACCCCAGGATCACACCTGAGCCAAAGGCAGACACTCCATTGCTGAGTCACCCAGGCAACCTGTGTCCTGTATTCCTAACATTCTTTTTTTGACCAGCACCAGACTCTTGTCACCTTAAGGTCTTCATGGTGATAATAATTAATATTTATGGACTACTTAACAGCATGCCAGGTTAAATGGTTTATCTCATTTAATCCTTACAAGGGAAAGTGTGCAGGGTAGGGAGTGGAGGTCAGAGGTTAACCTGCCTCAGGTTAGCCAGGCAGCTTGTGGTGGATGACTCCCGACCTTTCCCTCTGGACTTTAACAAACAAGGAGTAGGAGGTTGTTGCTGCCACTATGCTCGGTGAGAAAGCGAAGCTGTCCGTCCACAGGGAGAGTCCCTGTCTTCCTGGTCCGTCCTTGCCATCCGCACCCAGCCTCCCTGGAGGCCTGAGGCCAGCACTGGTCAGATCCCTGGGAAAGATGGACCAGAGTGGGGGAACCACAGGAAACCCCTTTACCCAGAATTGTGTTGTGTGCCAGATTGGTCCGTTCCCACCTCCAAACTCTGAAAGTGACCTCAAGGAGATTCCCTAGCACATGAGCCATGGGTCCTGCCCATGTGTTTTGTGGCTTGGAGAACCAGTTGCCAGGCATTTTCAGCCCAGATCTAGACACCTTTCCTTCCTGATCCACCAAACCTTATTGGACAACTGCTGGTGCCAGCTACTATGCCCAACACAGGCAGTGAGAAAGGCCCTCCTCCCTGAAGTGCGCAGCCCTTTGGGGAAGTGGGCACCTAAAACCACATTCTCAAGCAGTGACAAAGGCCATGGTAGAGGTACGCAGTGTGCGCAGAGCAGGCTCTCAGTGCCGTGCCCATCCCACGTGGGAAAGCCTATGCTGCCCGGTGCCTATGAGGTCGGGGTGTCCGTGTGGGAGGCCCTGCAGGGTATAAGGTCTGGAGGGCCCCAGCCCACCGAGGGGGGGGGACGTTTCTCTGTGGCAGGTGGCAGGCCGAGGGACAGGAGCTAGGAGAGGAGCTCAGCGGGGCTCTGTGTTCCAGCTTGTCAGCCTTTGTTGGAGTGAGAGAACTATGGCTAGAAGGAGCATGGTTCTGCCCATCGATGCTGAACGCCTCTCCCCATATCTCCAGGAGATCGGGCACGGGTGGCTCTCCTCCACTCACAGCCCTCGCGTGCACTGACCATGCTGCTGCTTCCTCAGAACTCAGTGCCAGGGTATGAAGCACAGCTTGCTTCAACACTCGGCAGGGTGAGTGTCACCATTCCTAGGCAGACAGCCGGGGAGAGCAAGGAGCAGCACCCACTGTATGTAGGGTTGGCAGTGGAACCACCAGATCTGCACACTGTCTGCAAGGAAGTCTGGGTCAAACTAGCACCAGTCTCTCTGTTGTTGACATCTGGCAGTAATACCACCAATACACAAATGTGACATATGAGGAACTAGGCTTGAGTCTCACAGAGGTTTGCTAGTGAGTGGACTGGCATGACACCATTAACTTGGGGGTGGGGGGGCACTGTCACTCGCCCCCTGCAGTAGCTGCATGGAGAGATGAGAGGCATGGGCGTGGGAGGATAGCTGTAGTCGGGGAGCTACATAGACCCCCTAGGGCATTGGACAGGGCCTCCTTCCAGTTGGGGACAGTTTGAGGCCAGGGAGCCCTGGGTGCAGCAGCCTCTGCCAGCAAGAGCAGTTCTTACCCTGAGAGAGGTCAGGATGGAATGGACTAGTCCTCCCGGTCATGAATGACCTTTAAAGAAGCTCCCAGAAAACCATCCTGACACAGAAATCTGGTCAGCATCCTGGGTACTGGGTGCAATTTTCTTAGAGCCGTCTTGAAATCCTCGTTAAACAGGGCTCCCCAGGATGAACTTGGAGTGGGTGCTTAGGAAAGTGAAACCATTGGATCCAGTCAAGCTTTGACATCTGCTGGCCTCACCGTCTGACTTACCATTGACCCAGCTCACCTAGAGGGATAAAGGGCCTGATCCAGATTGTTCTGGCCTTGGGTCTAAGGTCGAGTTGAGGGTAACACCCGGAAAGCACTGGAGTCTTCCCACAGCCTATATCTGAGAGCTTTCCTTGGCCCGACAGAGGGTGGATGTGGGGATAAAAACCAGCAGTCGCCCTGCTGGCCCTCACCCACCCTTCATAGGGAGAGCTGGTGCCTCAGTGTGTCCTGGAGGTTGCCCAGGCAGAGACATTATAATGTTGGGGAAGCCCAGAGGCTCTGGACAGGAACATATCCATTTAAACCACTCTGAGCCTAGTTCATAAAACGGTAAGTCAATATTTTAAAAGTCACTTAGCTAATGAATACCTCTGCCAGACTCAACATACCACATCCCAGTGGGTGATAAGACAAGTGTTAGTTCAGTGGAAACAGCCTGGAGGAGAGAATTTTTTTTTTTCTGTAATCTACCGGGTTTCATATTTAGAGAGAGTGAGGTGGCCTGCCTTTGGACAAGAGTATTCATTTGTCAGGTGACCAGCAAATGAGCCCTGGCCATATCATCACCCCGTGTCAGGTCTAAGCAATAACCATCTGCAGGCAAGCAGGAGTTTCATCAGAGCAGACTCCAGAGGTCCCATTCTGCTGGCTGAAGCCATCTTGGGTTCTGTCTGCCAAGGTCATGCTCTGCCTTCCGGTGGGTATAAGCTACAGGGAAGCCATGGGAACTGTAACCCCACTCCTGGGCCCACCTGCTGTCTCCACTTCCACCTCCAGAGACAGGCCTCATTTTCCTCTCAACATTGTCTGTGGAGCACCAAGCAGATCAGTTCTCTGAAATGCCTCGTTTGTTCCCTGAGCATTTTATTACCACCTACACATGCCCTTGGCTGTGACCTACACGTGCCCTTGGCCATGGGAGCACAAGGAGCCTGGAAGCGGTCCTGGGGAGTCTGGGCCCCAAGAGCACTCCTGGAGCAGAGGTGCCAATGAGAGGTGCCCACTCGTGACTTAGTGGGGGCACCAGGCTGAAGCCAGGAGCCAGCCAGCAGGTGCACAGGAACCAAGAGAGCTGCAGGAAGCCAGATCTTTCTTTTGGGGCTCAGCCCCTCCAAGAGCTCTGTCCACAGTCGGGCTGGCCATGGGACTGGCTGAACAAGACTGAGTGAGCTTTTTCTGACAGTATGGGACTCACCAGGATAAGCATAAAGGGGGCCTGGATTCTTTGCCCAACTCAGTTCAGGATGGAAATACCCTTGCCGATCAGCAGCTCCCAGGGCAGGCTTTCAGACCAAGGTTCTGAGGGTCAGGATGGCCATGGCTCTGCAGAAAGCTCTGCCCTCCCTTCTGAACCGGTGGAGCAATAGCATTAGAACAGCAACAAAAAAAAAGTTTGTAGGTGAAATGGGCCGAACCTTTGAGCCTTTAGCTAGTTACCAGAAGCAGGAGTGGTGCCCGGGGCAGCCGTCGGGATTAGAGCAGTAAAAATAAATGTGCTCAGCACCAGTGCTCATCCAGTGGTAACACTGAGATGACGCAGAGGGGGCCTGAGCCCCAACAGAGATGAGAGGAAGCATTTCCTTGGGGAAGTGCTGATATACAGGTAATTCTGATTCCTGAGCAGAAAAGAGGCAGAGGCTAAGCCAGGGCTGCAAATAAGACTTCCAAGATTATAGAAGTATCCCGGCCCAGCCAGGCCTGTAGGTGGCCTTATGTGTTTGCCTGCCCGGTGTGGCCAGATTCAGACACGGGGCAGGGAGCAGTCCTTGGGAAAGTCTCCGTCCCTCTGAGGTCGCTGAGATGAATGACCTTGGCTCTGTGGCTGCTGCAACCCTTGCTGAAGGGAGGAGGTGCCCTTGACAGTTGGGAAGAAGGACTGTAGTGATGTTGCAGTCTACCACGGCGGCCTGTACCCCAGTACCAGTGTGGCCTCGGGGCAGGCGCTCTATGGGGCCCTAATACTGTAGCAGAGCCCTCGGTCAGGCATCGCTCAGGAAACCCTGCTGCCCAGTCCTCAGGGAGCTTTGGGCAGGCTACACAAGATGACCTGAGGAAAAAGCAGTGGACGGGACGTCTGTGTCCTTGGTCTGTGAGCTCAGAGGGGTCACCCAGTCTCTCTGAGCCTCCCCTTGCTCATGTGAAGAGTGAGGAGTCTAAGACTTGTGAAAACAGCATAAAGTGCTGTGGAAATAGAGGTATTGATCTTGCATAGACAAAGTAGACAATTGCAGATAAAAACATATATTTGGAGAGTACCTAGTGTATACGAGATACTTCCCTAGGCCCTGGGATTAAGGTAAAGAACCAGCCACAGAGAGGTTGGTGTGGGACAGGCATGAGTGAGGAGCTGGGGCGGGGGCGGGGGGGGGGGGATTGCAGAAGCCAGCACAAGGCCATGCTAGCAGAGCATAGGATTTGTGGCAGCTCAGAGGTAAGAGGCATCATCAAGTCCTTGGCCCCCATCTGGGCTGGATTGGGCAGAGGACCCTCGGAGCAGTGGCCCTGCCCCCTCCCCAGCAGCCTCAAGCATTAAGGACTCGAAGTTCCAGCTCCAGGATGACCCTCAGGTCTAGACTCTTGGGTCTGAAAGATTTTACAAGATGTATTGTCTTTGAGGAAGCTGGTGGCACCCACATGTCCCTTGTTCATAAACAAAGGCATAAATAATGTGTCTAGGTGATGAGGAGCCCACCCCACAGGGGCCTTTTCAGAGACTGAAGCTCTGTCCTGCCATGTCCTCAGCAGTGCCCCAGAGCGGTTTCACAGCCCAGATGGCCCTGACCACGGCCCCGTGCCAGTGCTTTCTGCCTGTCCCTCTCCTCCCCGTGGCTTAGGGCGAGGTACATACATGGGGTTGGCATGACCGGGGCTCAGTGGATTGGGGCGGGGGCAGCCTGTGAGCAGCACACTGCACCAACCACAAGGCCTCCCCCAGGGCTGAGCCCACCCAGGTAGCCACTAGCATCTACAGGTCTTGATGGCTAGAGTGCATGGGGACATTGGAACACAGATTCCCTCTTTGTGACCAAGGAAGCAGTGCTTACCTTAAGACTCAGATTCCCTTTTGCTCATTCCAGAAAACCCTCTCCTCCACTTGGTTGGGAGTAGAGGAGACATTGGAGACAAAAAGACCACAGTCCACAGACCACAGCCCCACCACACTCTGGTGTGTGGAAAGCCCAGGTTGAGACCAGCAGTTGTTTGTTCTTCCTTCCAGCCTTGATGCCCTGCTCAAGGGGAGCTGCTCCCCAGCAGCAGAGAGGACAAGAGTGTCTTTGGAGAGGTGAGAAAAGGATGTAGTAACTTGCAAAAGCAAAGTAGCTTGAGTTCCCAGGAACACGTGTCTCATCCTCTCTTAGCTAATCGTCTGTTGCCGTGGGGGGGGGGAGGGGGGACGTGAGAGGGGGGACACCTGTACATTCTGGAATACTCTTCTCTCCCAAATATCTCTGTGGTCAAAGTCTGACTTTAAAATCAAAATTAATCTCTCCCATTGTCAGTGATGACCAAGCTGGCCCCCTACTAGCCTTACCAAGCTCTGCCCCTTGTCCAGGGCTATGGAGCCAGGCCTCATAGTTTTGGGCTGAGGCATGAAAGTGTCCCCCAGGCCAGGGAGTCTGAAAAGGACAGCAAAGCTGTTGAGGGGTCACAGCGATGGCTCCTGAAGGTGGCCGTGCCTCCTGGCCCCACCTCCTCTGGTCAGCGGTTCTAATTCCAGTTGGACAGCTGCTAGAAGTGGAGAAAGGCATGTGCGTCCACACCACAGCGCAGCCAGCAAGCCCTAATTACCGGGCTCTGCGAGGCCACAGGCACACACTGCCACCTGGTTCTGCTTAGGGGGAGTTTTGTGCCATGAGCACCGGCCTTGTGCCTCCTCGAGCAGAGTCCTGAACCTCGGGAAGGGAGCTCGGCTTCTCAGCTAGCTTTACGCTGACAAAGGGCTTTCTGCCTGTCAGCCCAGCTCCCCAGCAAACCCCCATCCCCTCCCTACCGCAGCCACTGGGCCCCCCTTTGGCAAGGCCCGAGGGCCCACGCTCCGGACGCCTAGCCTCTTGAGACTTCCTTTGGAGCTAGAAAAACAAGCGGCTGAAACGTGCCTCGCTGCAGCTGGGCCCCACCCGCTGAACCTATAGAAAGGCCCTGGAGTGGATTCAGCCTCACAGAAGAGGAAACCTGGCTCCGGCCTCACCCGCAGGGCCTGTTATGTCTGGCTCCAGAGGCCTTCTCCTCTGGGCTTTTCCATGCCTGTGAACTAGGCCCCATTCATTTCCCTGTGGTTTCGTGGGAATGTCCAAAACACTCCGCAGGTTGCAGCAAGCCCAGGAGGAGAGGGGTCAGCGAGAGGCCCGAGCTGTGACGTGTGCTCAGCCCCACGGCCCCAGCACCCTCCACTTGGCTGCTGGCCGCGGGGTGCCGGGCCGGCTGTGGGTGGTCGCCCATCGATCCGCCTGCCTGTGCCCCCCACCCTCACCCCGGCCAGCTCTGCTTGCAGTGCGCTCTTTCTCTCGGTCTCTCTCTCCCTCGGCCTCCACTTTCCAGCTCCCAGGCCACCGGCCCCACCCCGGCCTGGCCTAGGCGAGAACCGCAACAAAGATCTCTTGAAGCTTCCCGTCCCCGGCGGCTTCCCCTCAACTCCAGCCAACCATCATTCCCATCCCGCCCCGATTCCCAGGGCAGCAGGTCCTCTGCGAGGGTGGCCGCCCCCACCCCCCACCACTGCTCAGGCTTAGAAGGGGCCACACTCCATGCTCAGCGCTCAGGGCTCATGAGCGAGCGGCCCAAGGCCAGGGCCAAGCCCCAGGGCTCCCAGGCCTGCGGTGAGGCTGTGCCCCTGCAGGGGAGTCTGGTCCTGAGCAGAACTGATTCAAAACTGGCTGGGAGCAGTTCTTATCAAATTTCCGAGTTAGCAGTTTTCACCCAGTGCTAATTGAACAGTCCCAGTGAGCGGCCTGATTCCATCTGCATGACATTCCCACAGAGCTGTGACAAGGACCCCGGTGGCTGAGGGCAAAAGAGGCTCTCACTTGCTTTTGGTCTTTGAAAATGGATGCATTCTCAGGGTTGGGTCACAGCCATGCCACTGTGCCCTGGCTGCCCGGCACCCCAGTCCTTTCCAAAGCCACTTTCTGAGCGTTCTGGGTATGGAAGGGGTGGGGCGAGTTTCTCCTCTGGTTTAGCTGGTAAAATGAATCTGGAGATGGAACATCCTTGGAGGCCCCGCTGCTCTGGGTGGGCAGGGTTGAGAGGGTAAGTGCAGAGGAGCCAGGAGCCCAAGGGCAAGGGCTGTTGGGGTCTGGGCAGTTGGGCCAGAGAGATCCTGCTGCCGGCGCCAGCCTCCCTGCACTCATCTAGATCAGCCGAGTGCTGAGGGAGGGAGGGAGGGCAGCCAGCTGAGCTGTGGTCAGCCCCGCACCGACTTTGGGTCTGGAGCATGCCTGCTGCTGCTGCCTTCCAGAGACCAACAGCCCCACCCGCCCACCCCCACGCCACCCTGTCCCAGGGCCTTGTCTTCGTCAACCTGATGGGAGTGGGCCTTTCTCTTCTCTCCTCTGCCCAGTGGACTTGAAAAGACAGTTTCGGGGACAGCGTCCTGGTGCCAGTGCCCCGAGGTTACCCAGCTGCTCTTCACACAGGGGCCTGTTGTGTTCCGGGGCTGCTGGTGACCAGATGCCCTCCCTGAGCGCAAGGACAGCCTGGGACAAGGGGCTGGGGAATGTGGGCTCCCGCCCCTCCCTCCCCTGCCTGGCTGTGGCCTTTGTCTCCTGGCCGGAGCGCCAGGCTGCCAGGAGGAAGCAGCCCGCCCCTTCCTGCAGGACTGATACTGTTCCGGGCCCTCCCCAGGGCCCTCCTCAAGCAGAGGGTGGTGAGGACAAGCCTGCTCCTCTTCACGAGGCAAACCACATGGCCCTGAGTCCCCTCCTGAGAGCTCCCAGCTCCAAGGGGACATCTGACTTCTTCCCTGGACAGCCCCTCCCGTCGGATGCAGGCTGGTCACATACCCACCCTCAGGTGCTGCCTCACCATCAGCTCCTTTGCCTCCAGAAACGCATGCAGAGCAACCTTTCAGATCCTTAGAACAGCCATCAGGAAGCATCACAGAGGCCCTCCTCGCCCTGGCTTTGGTTTCCTGCACCAGCCGCCCCAGCCCCAGGGCTCTGGCACCTGGCTCCTGCTTGCTAAACCCAGGCCCCCCATCCCGCCCGCAGCCTCCCCATCTTCCCCACGTGGGGCAGGGTACACCCTGGGCAGCTTCTCCCTGACCTTGGTCCCCCTGGCACGCTGCCCCGCCAGCCTCCAAACTCCGTTCCTCTGGCCCCTCGGTGCCAGGGGCCAGTGTTGCCCCCTCCCAGAGCTTCGCCTCATGTGTGTATCTTGGACTCTGCCTTGACCTCTCTTTCTTGCTGCCTCCGGCTGCTTCTCACAAACCATCCATCTCTCCACATTCATCCGAACCATGCTTGGCCTCTGGGCCCCGCATGCCCTTCGTCGTGTTCTTTTTCGGTCCCACCCCTGGTCTGGCAGCCTTTCCCCGCTCCCCAGAGAAGCACTGGTGCCGGCCGGCGCCCGCAGCACAGCCCTCCTCCCTCTGCCCTTGGTTCCTGGTTATCTAGATTCGGTTTGCCACCACACTTGTACTTGTTCATCCCTCCCGTGTAAAGTATTTCCCTCCTCCTTGCCACCTCTTGGAACTGATCTGCCCACAAGGCTTTCTGGTGGCAGTGGGGCCTCGAGGTCACACAGGCCTGTCGTCAATTGGCTGTGGGACCCGGAGCCAGACACCTTTCCTTTTTGTACCATACGCTCCCCTCGCACAGAAATGGATAGAAACCCCTTCCAGGGCTGCGGGAGACTCTCAGGGGCTTCACGTCCGGGTTCCTCCTAGCGTGACGCCTGTCACCGGCACCCCATGAGTGTCTCTCCCTCTCTCGTCGCACATGGGGCAGAATTAGGCCACAGCAGCAGCTCAAAAAAGACATGAGGACAAGTAAGAGAACAAAGAACCCAACAAATGGCTCTAGCTGAGGAGGCTTACTACCCTGGGCTGGCAATAAAGAGCAATGCCACGGTCTTGTAAGTGGAGGGTGCTCCCCCTCAGACCAGGGGGAAGCCAGGAGGGTTGTTGCTTCTCTTGCACCTAGTTCAGGAATGGGCTCAGTCAAGCTCTTTCCTTAGGCAGGGCTTTAAGTTGTCGACGACTCCTGGCAGCAGGTGTTAGGGGTCAGATGTGTATGCACGAGGGCTGTACGCCTAAGCAGAACAGGGCACGCTGGCAGGGACCCAGCCCCCCAGATCCTGACTGTGCCCATCCTGGGAACCTGCACTAATTTCTGGAGCATCTGCACTGTGCCAGCTCGGGGCATCCTCCAGCCTTGTGCTGGGACCAAGGTAGACAGCACTGGGATGGGGAGGGGAGATTCAGCGATGATCAGGGCAATCACAGCAGCATGAACAAAACGCTGGGGTGGGCTGCCCAGGACGCACGGAGGGGTCGGCCCTCATGCTGCCTCCCTGGAGGAAGAAGAGAGGCCAGGGGGCCAGCATATCAGCTAAGAGAGCAGCAGTGCAGTGAGGCGGCAGCAGGGAAGAGCCACGAGAAGTCAGCGTGTCTAGATTGTGAGGGCTGGGGTCGGGGAGAGGGAGAAGTGATTCCAGGCACGTGACAAAAAGCCTGCTAAACCTCATTTTACCAAGGAGATGGACCGTCCAAAGGATGGGGGTGGCCAGTTCCAAGGATGGTGGTGGCCGCTGAAGCACTTCAGGCAGGAGAGGGACATGACCAGGTTTGCCTTCGAGGAAGAATGCCCCACTCTGGGCGTAAGGAAGTAAACAGCACGGCGAGACGAGAAGTAAGGAGGCAGTTGGTCAGGGCTGGAGGCCTGACCAAGGTGGTGGCGTTGGGGCAGGAGGGAGAGCAGGAGCCTCCAGGAATCCTGCCATGTGCTCAGCCCAAATCCTGGGGTCGGGGCGCCCAGTCAGTCACATTCCCGGTGTGCGTAATAATAGTATAATATTTCACGAAGGCCGAGCGCTTGTATATACTGTGCCTCCATCTTGCAAGTCTATCAGTTGAGATTCAGAGAGGTTTCAAAATGTATCTGAAATCACACAGCTGGCGAGTGACTGAACTGTGACCGCTAGCCTCTCCTCTCCACATGGCTTGGCCTGTGCGAACAAGGAAGGAATCAGGACACGTGGTAGAAAGTAGCAGGAACAGGGAAAAGCAGGCACCGCACCTAGGACACCTCGCTCCCCTACCCCACCTGAGGGGCTCCTTGGCCGCAGACACCCCCCGGGCCCCTAATGAGCAAGACAGAGCCACAGTCTCGCAGACAAGCAGAGAACTCAGGCCAGTTCCTTTGATGGTCGAGAATGGGCAGCCTTCCTCTGAAAGGGCAGATGTTTTAGCCCATTTCTCGTTTAGCCACTGTCTGACCCCTGCCAGGTAGAGTGTCTTTTCCCAGACATCATCCTTCAGCTGCGACACAAATTCAATCATCAATGAGCAGCAAATGCTACATCCGGGAACTTCTTGTCTTGATGCATATTAGCCTCTTAAAGGCAAAAGAATGTCCTGTAATAAAAACACCAGATAAATTCATCCCCCAGCATTTCATATATCTAAATATACTTTTTCTTTAAGTAACTAACACACTTTGGGAAACAGCATTCTGGACCAAAGTCGTCTTTGCCATGTGACAATGTGTATACTTTTGAGGAGGTTGCTCTTGGCCTTTTCCCACCATCTGCCATAGCCGGTGAGGGACTTCAACAGTTCTAGGCTTGCTCAGCTCCTCCCCGGGATGAGAGGCCTCTCACCTGCCCCCCACGCCCATGTCCTAGCACCTGGAAACCCAGAGCCTAGGTAGGTGGGATGTGGAGAATGAGTGCTGACGAGCATGCATCCTGGCATGGCCCCCGGCTGGCTGTGCACCTGTATGCCACAGACACCCCCACCCCACCCCAAGACCTCCAGAGTTGCGGGCCCCCAGTGGCACTGGGCTGCAAATGCTCAGCAGATGCCAGCACTGGGACCGAGGCCCCATATCCAAAGGCTTGGCTTGCCGTTCTGGAAGGTGATCTTGGCTGGTGGCCATGCCTGAGCGTCCATTAGAGCAGTTGTCAGACGGTTGCTCACTGCCAGCCCCCTCCCCACCACCCTCCGAGTGGGGCTGAGTGATCTCATGCCCGTGCTGTGCTGTAGCAGGAGGAGGAGGTGGGTTACGACCAGGACAGGTACCCAGATCTGGGAGCAGGGTCTGAGGCCAGGGCAACATGCAAGCCTCCATCCCCACCTCCCCGACTCTGGTGTGTGGCGTTTGTTCTCAGGGGCTCATCCTAAGCACCCAAAACAGCTTCGGGTGTCATCTGAGGTCTGGCTGCTGGACCTGTGCATGCAGCACTGGCCCCCAGCAGGGGAGGGAGATTGGGTGAAGACAAGCCAGCTGTTGAGGCTCCTCTTCTAATTGCCCTGTGCCCCGAGGAGGGCAAGCCTTCAGCCCCTCTGGCTAAGGAGAAAACCCCTGAATGGGAGCCCAGAGACCCCTGGCCCTTGGGCCACAGGACTGCAGTTTATAAACTAGGGCTCCTTCCTGCCCACCAGTTCCTAGGTTCTAGGCTGCTCCTGCCACGTCCCAGGTCCTGTGGAAGAAAGATGCTGGGGGCCCCCTGCTGGCCAGTTCATGGAACTGACCCACAGGGTGACCTGTTGAGTCGGGTAAAGGGGGCCTTGGCTGGGCTCCGATGAGATGAGAGCGAGGACACCCCCCTGCCCCACCCAGTCCCGGCCAGCCCGCTTCTCCCTCCGTGGTGCCTGGCCCTGTCTTTGAATCCTGAACTCCGTGGAATCTGGCCTTCCTGTTCCCTCGCTTCCCCGGGGGACCCTCCTCCGCAGCTGCGCCGGGCCCCCCACAGCCCCCCAGGACCCGACTGCCGTGGCTCACAGTTTGCGTGCTCTCTCTGCCCCTCCCGCTCCCACCTGCCGGTATAAGAAGGATTTTAAGGACAGGTTGTGGGGAAACGGTCCTGCAGCTATCCCGGAACACTAATGAGCCGTGGCAGCACCCGGGGAGTCGGGCTTACTGCTACGCCACCTCCCAGTTTGGTGACATTGATGTTTTTCTGGGGTGAATGCTTGATACCAGCAAAGTGTCAGGGAGAAAGTTGCACGGGCTGCCCTCTCGGCTCCTGCCCCCTGTCGTGAGGGAGGGACTGAGCCGCGGAGCCCCCAGGAGGCACCAAGGGACCTGTCCAAGGTCAGCCTCTGCATCTCAAGCTTTGCCAGACTCTTCTCAAGGTTAACAGGAGTACACTCGTTTTTCTGCCACCGGCTACAGGCAGCTCATGGGACTATACTGGGGGCCCAGGGAGGACAAGTAATGCAGAAGCGGCTTGATTGGGTCTGTTGTCACCGCCTGGGGCTCTGGCCATCGGCCCCACCTTCCCTATCCCTTCCTTCCTATTCTCGACCTTACATGAGAACCTGAGAGATGAGGCAGGAGAGCTCCTGCAGGAGCTGGGAGCAGGAGCACGCCACCTGCGGAAGCCCCCACGCATTCAGTTCCTGTGACCCCAGGGGTGGGAATCGGGTTGGGGCGACAGGCTAGAACCCCACCGCCCACCGCCCCTGTACCCTGCCCAGCACTCCTCAGCCTGCAGCCTGACCACAGCGCTGCTGTGGGGCCATGCTGCCCCCTGCTGGCCATACTGGCAAAACACAGCCCAGGGTCAGCCCCAAGGTTATCCAGGGGTACCCTCCCCACCCGAGAGTGCGCTGGAGAGTGCGGGGCTCCAAGGAGCAGACCTCGAGCGCCCTGCCCACAAGCATTCTCAGGCTGCGTGGGGAGACAGGTCTAGAGGCACCTGACACACAGTAATGTTCGCTGAGTGAACAGAGGGACAAAGGTACGCGTCTGAAGCATTCAGGGGATGACAGCCTCTAGTATCTGGCCCAGAACAGACAGTAAATCAAATCAGACACTTACTGAGCAGGAACGGAGACTCCTCTTGGGTTGGTAAAATCTAAGTTGGGAAACCAAGTATGAAGAGTCCAACAGTGCTAGGCTGTGACACAGGTGACCGTACAACAGCCTGGTTCTTTTTTTTTTTTTTTTTTAAGAATTTTATTTATTTATTCATAGAGAGAGAGAGGCAGAGACACAGGCAGAGGGAGAAGCAGGCTCCATGCAGAGAGCCTGATGTGGGACTCGATCCAGGGTCTCCAGGATCACGCCCTGGGCTGCAGGCGGTGCTAAACCACTGCACCACCGGGGCTGCCCAACAACTTGGTTCTTGTTGCCAGGTGGCTGGTTGGCAGTAAGTACCCAAGGGGGTGACGGGGCAGCCTTCAGCCTGGGCCTTCGGGGAAGGCAAGGGAAAGGCAAGTAAGAGGAGATAAATGACAGGGGTGAAACTCACAGGGCGCCTTGGAGGGACCCCGGGCTGGCCGTTTGGCATGGACAGTGGGGAGAGGGGGAAAGTACATCCTGTGTCCTGACGCCAACAATGTGCCAGGCACAGGGTCTGCCCTGAAAGCATGTGATATTCCCACTGGTTGTCACAACCCGTTTGTGGAGCAGGTGCTACTACCCTGTTCTACGTTTGAGAAAAAGGAGGATCAAGAAAGGTCCCGGAGTCATCCTGGTTCCTACAGCAGGAACATGGAGCCAGGATTCAGACCTCCACTTAGGAAATGGTGGTCGGGTTCAGGTGCCTGAGCCCAGAGGTCTTTCAGCAGGAAGTGTCGTGCACGAGGACAGGCTGGGGGCACGGGGAAGCAGAATGGTCACTTAACTGACTACGAGTGCACAGGAGAGGATAAAGAAACTCTTCATTCCACACCTAGGGTTTCCTGCATGGTGCAAGGGCCAGCTGACACCTGACTTTGCAGCCTGACGCCCAAACTATACCCCTGGCCCAGTATATCCAGTAGGCCAGTCCAGAGTCATCCTCACAGAGGAGGGGCTATGAGTAAGGCTCGAGCTAGACCTGTCCCAAGGCCCAGACCTGGCCCCGGTCCCTCTGATCATGCCACCACCAGAGGACCATTTCCACAGCCCTTCTTCCTGGTAGGGAGGCCTTCTGGGAGACAGACGTGTTCTCAGGACCAGAGCCACAATTCTTCCGTGGCAGGCCCAGTCTGGGGGGCAGAGGGGCTGTAAGCTCATGCTCATTCTCTGCCCTCATCCCGGGCTGCTTTCCCTTCCAAGAGCTTGGCGAGGTGACGAGGCTAACCCTGAGGCATTACCCACACTTCCAGGAAGAGGAAGTTCCTCTCAGGCCTCCGCTGCTGGCCAGCAGGGCTACCAGAGCTTAGGCCCTGACCTATTCTGCATCCATGGGAGAAGCACAGGCTTGTCATGCAGCTTGGGACCCAGGATGAAAGCAGGGGAGAAGGCAGCCCCCACACAGGGTACCCAGGCCACGACGGCAGCAGTGTGCCCAAGCCCCCTTTCCAGGGGCTTCAGCTCTTGTGCATGTGTGTGACTCACCCTGCCAGCAGAGCCCTGGGTGAGGGAAGCAGCACGTGGCCTCCTGCCCCACATTTGAGGGGTGGGGGCGCCAGCCTCAGGCCTGTGTGACCCAGCTTCCCACTCGGCCTGACTCCTCGATCCTGGCTCTCATCTTCATCCGCCCTCAGCCCCCGCTCCTCTCCCTGGGTCCTTTGTGCCTTCGTCTCTTCACCTGGAGCCATATCTGCTCATACCTGTTGATTTGAATTACACTCAAGTGCAGCAAGAGTCAAGTGTTAAATCCTAAGAGGTTAACTCTCTGGGATTTGAACACCTCGACGGCACGTTGGCCTTGCCCCCCAGGATATGTACGTCCTCTTGCTGTCCGTGACTCTCCTAGTCATCCTTAGAAACCCTTCTCTCCTCCCGGGGAGCAGGGAGTCCTGGGTCTGCTGAGCACCTTCTACGGCCTTCTACACACCCCCAGGAAGCGCTCGGAGTTCTCATGGCGGCCTGGGCCTCTTGTTTCCTTACAGCGGAGGACACCCCCAAGCATCCCGGGAGGCTAGTCATTCAGCAGACAGCTTTGTTGAGCACCTTCTCTTTGTCAGGCAGGGTGCTGGGGTGCCAAGCACAGGGGCCATGGTGGGGATAAGACAGATGCCATCCCCCTAGTCTCATGGGGGAGGTGGTGCACAAGCTCACACATCAGAAGAGAAGAGTGGTGCTGACTGGTTAGCTCCAAGGGGGGCACAAGGGAGTGGGGATGAGACTGGGTGGCAGGAGGGCATCTCCAGGCTGAGACCGAAGAGCCCAAGAGGGCCAGCCTGCAGCTAGTCTGGGAAAGGGCCGGTGGCCCCTGGCCCCTGCTGATTGTCCCCACTGCAGGCTCGTGGAGGAGTTCATGCTCCTGGCCAACATGGCAGTGGCCCACAAGACACACCGCACCTTCCCTGAGCGTGCCCTGCTGCGCCGGCACCCCCCACCCCAGACCAAGATGCTCAACGACCTCATGGAATTCTGTGACCAGATGGGGCTGCCCATGGACTTCAGCTCTGCCGGGGCCCTCAATGTGAGTGTGGGGAGTGCAGGGGAGGGGGAGGCCCTGAGGGGAGGCCTCTAAGTCACAGAGGCCCAGGCCACGGGCCATGCTCCCCACCAGGACCAGGCCAAGGGAAGCCACTCAATGCTCATCTGTGGGCAGGGATCCCATGGCCAGGGATGGGCTGGGCTTGGGCCCAGAAACTTTCAGTAGGGGGCTGAGATGACTGGAAGCCAGAGAATGTTTTATATGGTAAGTGGTGTCAAGTGCTCCCTGCCTGGAACTAAGCCCTATGGGGCTCAGGCCTTAGCTTTGATCCCATGGAAGGGAGGCTGTTCCCATCTGTGCTTTTAAGCCTGGGGTGGGCAGAGAGATGCCTTAGGTCAGACAACTGGGAACCAGTGTCTCTATCCATGTCTCGTACGTGGAAGGACTGACCTCAGAGCCACGGCCCAGTGTGGGACACGGACTGGAGCTGCTGGCCCCTGCGCTCCACCATGGCCATCTGAGCAGGGTTGAGCCCCTTCTTCCCCAGGTCTCAGATGGTCAGAGGGTGACAGGGGCCCCAGAGGTCCCCAAGCTTGACTTCATATCACATGGGCTTGCTTCTAGAAAAGTCTGACCGAAACATTTGGAGATGACAAGTACTCACTGGCCCGGAAGGAGGTGCTCACCAACATGTGCTCTCGGCCCATGCAGGTAAGGAGGGGCCAAGCCCCCAACCTCCCCCTTCTCCCAGGGGAGTCCGTGATCACCACACACAGAGGACCTAAGGGGAGGAGTGGGGAGGACAGCCCCACGTGTTACCTCCGACAGGTGAGCCCTGGGCTCCTGAGACTTGCCTCCCTCACCTGCCCAAGGATGGCTTCCAGGGGCCGTTAAAGGGCCCTATTTGAGCCCTGCTGCCCCCTCACCGCCCGGCCTCTGGGGCTCCGTCTCCTCGCTGAAGGCAGGGAAGGGGCATACACCAAGCCTTCGATGCTCAG
Source organism: Canis lupus baileyi (assembly GCF_048164855.1). Taxonomy (NCBI): domain Eukaryota; kingdom Metazoa; phylum Chordata; class Mammalia; order Carnivora; family Canidae; genus Canis; species Canis lupus. The sequence goes on from NC_132861.1 coordinate 45,887,082, forward strand.
GCCCCGCAGACCAGACCGGCTTGGCGAAGGAATGGGGGCTGGTCAGCACTCAGTTGAGTGGACACCCCGGAGGGGAGAGATTGTCCCCCACAGCAGCCTATCCAGAGGAGAAGGCGCAGCCCCCACTGTGCCCTCTGGACCCCAGGCAGAGAAGTCTCCCTCTGGCAGCTGGGAGAAGAGGAGTCGGGCCGTGGGCCTGTGTCCGCACACAGTGTGATGGGCTGGCAACCTGGGAGGCAGACAGTGAACCTGCTCCTAGCAGCATGTCTCAGCCCTCTGAGCCTGAGCTTTGGCCCCTGCAGGCTTAAGCATCTTGGGAAGGAGCCACCCCACCCGTCTGTCGGGTCAGCAGGAGCTGCAGACGCTAATGGGGCAGCTCTGGGCCCCGTTCTGGCCAGGGGACAGTGACAAACCATTTTTCAGGGGCTCAGTCACTCTGCAGATTCAATCTGTTCACGAGAACCAGGTCACCTCAGCTGGCCACAGCTGATTTATTTCCCAACAGTCATATATTCTGCCCAGAATGGAGTCATCAGGGCCCTTTTGGGTCTGGCCACTTTTACCCTGTCCCCAGTCACAAGTGCCTGCCCCCACACACACCTTTAAAGCACACCACACAGAGGAAGGTGTGCCTGTGGCCAAGAGACTCGAGGTCACTCTGTCCCCTAGCTACTCGGAGATGCAGTAGCCTCTGGTCCCAGAACTGCCTGTTGACTGCCATGCAGGGCCACTTGGACCCCCGTTCACTGCCCCCAGCCTCTGGAAGGCATCCACCTCCAAGGTCAAACTAGCCCTGGAGCTCTGTGGAAAGGATCCTTCCTCTTCTGTGTCAACCAGAGCCTGAAGGAGTGGACTTCTGGCCTTTCCTGCCAGTGAGTGACCTTCAAGGCTGGCCTTTGTGTGGGAAACTGATGGCAAGGGGTTCCAGAGTGCCGGCGGTGCCTCCTGAGAACCGGGACAGGGACAGGGAACAAGGCAGCAGCAGCAGCAGCATGAACACCAGAGTCCTGAGTAAGCTGCTGAAATAGGAAAGCCCCTCTCCCCCACCCTGCCCACCCTGCCCAGAGATACCTTCCCAGACAGGTTGGGACCAGGGCCTCTGGGTTCCTCAGCCCAGCCCATCTGGGGAAGTGGCCCCGCCGCTGAGAATGACGCCCAGACATGGCTTGGAGTGGCGGCTGCTCCCACCTCCCCCCGTGACTTGCCCCCGATGTAAACCAGGCCCCAGCAGGAACTGGAAGGGAGGTGGACTCGGGGAGCTGAGCGGCTCATTGCCAGCTGTGCCCTGGATTCCACAGTAACTGGAGCTGGCTGTCCATTTGGCTGAGCACACGAGCGGGTGGGTGTGAGCAGAGAGCAAGGGAGCAAGCGAGTGAACGCACAAGGGTGTGACCTTGGCCCTCGATCAGGAACCTGTTCACTTGCTCCTTGCAGCATTCTTGATTCCCTGCCCTGAGAGCTTGGGGACCACAGGACAAGCAGCTGCAGGGACTGTGGCTGAGCCCCCCCAGACAGCCCGAACCATGGTGGCCCGGAGCCATTTGTTGGGCCCCTCGAGAAATTTGGCCTCTCTTAGTGACCCAGGTCATCACTCCTCCGCTGCAGGAGGGCCTCTTAGACTCGGACCTCTGAGTCTTGGTGCCAGGACAGCTTGTCAGGGACAAGGAGGGCTGAGGCTGGCGGCTGGCAAACCTCCCCCTTCCTTGGCTGGCACGGGGTTGCCTCTGGGGGGCCCAGAGGTGCTGGGGTGCCAGCACGGCTTCCGCAGGACAGGGATCAGAGCCGGAGGGCGTGAGGTCGGTCACAACCAAAGATTCGGCCTGGGCCCCAGAGGAAGAGCCCGGTGCCCACTGCCCATTTCACTATAGGCGGGTAACAGGCATCCCAGGCCTTCCGTCCTACTTGCCATTCTGGTCGTGTGGTGGTGGCAGGCTCCGTGTCCAGGCAGAGCCACCCCAGCTTCCGCTTGTGCCTCCACAGCTGGTCTGCAGCCCCTTGCCCGGCCCGGCCCTGGCCTCCTCTCCTCCCATTCTGGAGTAGCTGCCCCATCCCCACCCCGTGGAGCAGACCGAACCGCTCCCTTCTTATTGCTGGCGGTGCAGCAGCAGCTCGTCCTCCCCAGCTGCCATCAGACTTTGGCACCTGGCCGGCTGGCTGCGAGGGCTGGGGTGGCCCATCCTACAGGGCTCTGAGGGAGGAAGCAGTCTAGCATGTTGAGGTTCCCAGCACCCTCTGGTCCCCCCAGAGGCGAGGTGGGCCCCTTGCAGTGCTCTCCGGCCTGTTCTCCGTGCCATCACCACGAGGGGTCTGCACAACCCAGGGCAAGGCCCACTTCTGTCCTCAGCGGGAGAGGGGCATGGACACCCCGTGGCTCTGCACAGCCCCACGGCAGCCCCATGGATCCCCTTAGAGAGAATGGCCCCTGGCGTCCTGCAGCCTGGCAGGTCAGTCCACTCCAGAACAGCCCGTCACGAGGCCCTGAGTGTGACAGCCTGGCAGCGCAAACCCAGCCCTGACCCAGCCTGGCCAGGTTGTAAGACTCCGTCCTCTGTCCCCGCAGATGGCCCTGTACTTCTGCTCGGGGGTGCTGCAGGACCAGGCACAGTTCCGGCACTACGCCCTCAACGTGCCGCTCTACACCCACTTCACCTCTCCCATCCGCCGTTTCGCTGACGTCCTGGTGCACCGCCTCCTGGCCGCCGCGCTTGGTAAGAGGCAGCGCACAGGAGGGTAACACCGACCTGTGCCCACCTAAGGGCCGCCCAGCCCCAGAGCGGGTACCTAGCAGCCAGAGGCCACACTGCATGGCTGTAGAGGCCCCAAGAGGTAGCCAGGGAGCAGCAGGGGAGCTGGGGCCCAGAAACACTCCCCCTGTGAGTCTGCTAGGCATCAGCCCCAGGAGAGCTCACTGAAAGTCCTGTACAAAAGCCGGGGCTCAAGGCGGCCCTAACAGTGGCTGCCCACCTTCCCAGCCCTCGGAGCCGGGCCCCAGGAGGCTCTGGCTCTGCATGGGCGCCCAGGCCCCACCTTGCCTGGCAGGGAGCACTGTGCTGCCTGTCACCCAGCCATGGCTGGCATACAGACAGCACCCTGCCAGCAGCCCCACCAGCACCCTCTTCCCAGGCTACAGGGAGCTGCCAGACATGGAGCCCGACACCCTGCAAAAGCAGGCTGACCACTGCAATGACCGCCGCATGGCGTCCAAGCGCGTCCAGGAGCTCAGCACCGGCCTCTTCTTTGCCATCCTGGTTAAGGTGAGGCCACCAGCCCGGTGCCCCCTCCCCTTCCTCCACCCCACGTCCCCTCCTGGGCACCTGCTCACAAGGAGCTCTTAAGGAGCTCAGGGGCCTTCGGCAGCTGGGCTGGGCCCGGGGGTGATGCCACATCCCCATGCCCCGTGGCCAAGCCTTGGCTGGAGCCCTGCCTTGCAGGAAAGTGGCCCCCTGGAGTCAGAAGCCATGGTGCTCGGCGTCCTGAACCAAGCCTTCGATGTGCTGGTGCTGCGCTACGGGGTGCAGAAGCGTATCTACTGTAACGTGAGTACCCACAGGCCCCCCCGGGCCAGGGTCAGGGACCTGCGGGCGGGCAAAGGCCAACTCTGGGTGCTGAAGTGCATCTACTGTGATGCGATTACCGGGGACCTTGTGGCTTCGGGGCAAAGGCCCCCCTCCCCTCACAGACATCGGGCTGTGTCCACTGCACACTCTGTTTTCACCTGCATGTGCCCCATCCCTCTGCTGAGGTCTCCTCCATATTTGCCTGGCATGTGGGGGAGCCTGGCCCAGGGACAGCCCTTGGCAGACACACAGGCATGGAGGATGGCAGCACGGGCCAGGGTCCTTGCTGTCCTCGCCGGCACTGGAGAATACAAGCCTTGGGGGTGACACCGGCCATGTGGTGGCAGAGGGTATGCGGTCCCAGACCTTGCTTCCTGCCACCACCCAGCTCCAAGCCCACCTGATGGGCCATGCTGGGACCACTGGCCACACCTGCCTGAGGTGAGGGATCCAGGCCAAGGGTCAGGCTTGAGGGAACGGGCCCCTCCCTACCCAGTGCCGGACGGTAGAGTATGCAAGTTTTGGGGGATGGTTTTAGAGGAAAGTGCAGAAAGGAAAGATCAGGGAGGATGGTCCTTGGCCACTCTGGAAACTGTGTCCCCTGAAGAGAAGGAAAAGACCAGCCCTTGCCTCGGGTCTTGCCCTGTGTGGCTATTTATTTGGGGTTCTTTCCAAGGGTACGTGGTGCCTATGCTAATGCCATCTGAAGGACCTATTTCAGATGACCTTGTGGTTAGCAGGTCAGCACCTGGCCCCTGACCCTGGCTTTGGATTCCCTGACATCCAGAACACTTGGGGGAATGCAGAGCCCCCACCCAGAGTGGACCGAGCATGGCATTAAGGCAGTGGGGTAAAGCAGGAGAGACAGACTGGGGTCCAGCTGGAATCCGTCAGGGCTCTAGTCCTGAAATTCTGAGCAGGACAGAAGTTCAGGTCTAGGTCTGCAGACAACCCAGCCCTCAGCCTGTGCTAGCAAACCCCGTGCCCGCAGGGGTCAGCCCCCCTCTACCCTTAGCTGCCTGGTCCACCTTGTCCCTGATGAGCCCCTGCCCCTTAGCACTTGGTCACCCTCGGGTGCTGCCTCAACGGAGGACGGCCTGGCAAGGCCTCCCTGCAGCCGGCCAGAGACAAGAGGCAAGGGTGGGATGGTCCCTAATTAGAGGTCAGCAGCCAGCTGCTGGGTGTGGGCACAGGCGGTGGTGGGGGACGCGGCCTCCAAGCAGGGGGTTGGGGGTGGGCTGCAGGGTCAAAGGTTAGGAGGTGGCATCCAGAGCTTACAACCTGAGATACAGATGTGTGTCCCCCCAGGCACTGCCCCTGCGGTCCCACCACTTCCAGAGGGTGGGTAAGAAGCCGGAGCTCACACTTGTCTGGGAGCCTGAGGACATGGAGCAGGAGCCAGTGCGGCAGGTCAGAAGCCGGGGGTGGGGCAGCTTTTCCAGAGTACCACTGTGTGCCTGTCCACCCCAGTTCTTCGTGAGCCCTCCTCTTGCCTCCTGGGGCGCAGTTGCCACGCCTCCCCTGCTGTCCCTCCTGCTCCCCACCCAGTGTATGCCCCAGCATTTAGGTTCCCCTGTGGGATTTCAGATTCCACATGAGGAGACCAGCACAGCTCACCCCCATCACCTCCTTTGGGCCAGAGCTTTCCTGTACTGCCTTCCCTGCCCTGGGGACACCCACTGTGGGAGGAACGGTGGGCGGTGGGGGGCACTGCCTATCCCTCTAAAGCAGGGTTTTAACTTTTGGGGTCCTTTTAAGAATCTAAGGAAAACTGTGGATCCTCCTACCCAAGATCTTGTATCTAATGGTGTTCACCTATGGCATGCTCTGAAGGCCAGCCCCACACCCCAGTTCCTTGCTCCCTGACCCCGGGCACTCACAGCACCAGACAGCGCACACTGTGGTGACTGGCCCATTTTACTTCTCACCGGAGCCCCAGGGCCTCAGCTCCCGAGCAGGCGCAGCTGACGACAGGCAAACAGGGCAAGTGGTCCCAGGGCCCAACTAGGGTGGGTGGCAGGGCTGGGCAGGACTGACCCCTCACGGCCCACTCGTGTCACCATGCCGGGCTCTGCTCTGCTGCAGGTTGTCACCATCTTCAGCCTGGTGGAGGTGGTACTGCAGGCGGAGACCACGGCCCTCAAGTACAGCGCCATCCTGAAGCGGCCGGGCACCGAGGGCCTCCTGGGCCTACAGCACCACGAGGAACGTGCTGACAGTGGCCAGCTGGACTGAAGCCCCCCGGCCAGCCACACCCACCCCCACACCCACCCCACCCACTGGCTTTTAGGGATAGGACCTTTTGACACCAAAGGGGATTTTTAATTTGGTTTTTAACAACTCAGGGTTTTGTTTTTATTTCTTCATTCTATTTTATTTTTGCAGCTCAGTTTTTAAATAGACTGGAGAGGAGAGAGTGGGGCTGGATGGAAGGCTGAGGCCTGGCCAGTGCTTGACCGGAACGGGACAGGACCCGGTCCTCCTGGGAGGCCAGCCCCACTTCAGCCAGGCCGCCCACTGCCTTCCCCTGCCCAGGAAACCGGGGGATTTTCAGCAAATCAGTGTCATGGAATAAAATCAAGTGTGAATTACTGTTTGGCGTGTGGGGCACCACTGGGAGGCCAGGGCAGCAGGGTGCCCCAGGACCCAGGACGAGGGACCCGGCTCAGGCTCCAACCCCTCACAGCTGAGCTGGGGTCACCACCCTCCGGAACCTCTCTGTCAGTTCCAGGATGATTCACAGAGCTGGCCACATGTCAGATTGAGGCCGGTGCCTCATTCTGGCTGATTAGAAACATAATTAGTATGCAAGACAGCAAGCTCACCCATCGCCCTCCTCAAGTGACTGTGTCTGCCCCCACTGCACCATTTCTTGCCTGCCTGCTAGCCTCAGGAGGGGGGCCATGGGTCCTGTGACTCTCCCTCCCCTAGGTCCTGGGCCGGGGCTCTGAGTAGCCCTGTCCACACCCCGTGGTTCGAGCTGGTACCTTCGCACCTCCAGTGCCAGCCTTCGCACCTCCACTGGCAGCCCTGAGGGAGCAGAGGGGCAGAGGGGACCTAGGCCTGCAGAGAAGAGGAGGGCCCTCAAACTGGCCTTCCCAACCAAGGTGCCTGGGGGCCCTGGCCTGGTCTAGTCACCCGCCCTGCATCATCCTGAGCACCCACCAATTGCACCATCCTGGGGACCGGGACCAAGATGGAAGGCCGCTGGGTCGTGCCTTCTCCCCAGCTGGCCTGACCACAGCCTGCACTCCTTCCCCTCCTAACTAGGGAGCCACAGGTCAAACTGTGGGTGAAACTAGGGTGAAAACCATGGTGACCCCGGCCTTGGGTCCACCGTGCTATTTCCTTAGGCGTCAGCACTAACGAGCCCATTGGATCTGGTTGCAACGAATTCTCTTCAAAGAAAAATCCAATACGGTACCTTGTAGGAGGGCCTCTCGGGGACCAGAGGACCGATGGTGTGGCTGCCTTTGTCCACCACCGACAGGCCAGGGCTCGTCCTCTGCCGGGCCCCAGCTGGGTGTGGGAGGGGAATGGAGGACGCGCCACCGTCCTGCCTTCAGCTACTTTCTCCTCCTCCAGCGCCTCAGCCAGCCTTCCAATGTCCGTCTCACCACCCTCAGGATGTCCCTGAGGCCACCACCCCCACACCCCCCGTTCCGTCCCCACAGCCTCCTCCTGCAACCAAGGATCTGAAGGGAAGAAGAGGTGAGAGGGTCTGGTGGTTTGATATTTGGATGAGATTTCTGGGTGTTTCCTGTCCTAGGCAGCCCAACAGAGCCCAAGGGCAAGACATCCCAACCCTGACTCCGTCCCCTCAACTTCCTACCCTCTGAGGAGGAGCAGCCCTGTCCTGTCCTGGTGCTGTCCCCTGACAGCCTCCCTCAGAGCCTGGGAGCTGAGGGCAGAGCAGGGGCCCCTGGGGAGTGACACCTGTCAGGGAGGCCACATGTCAGAGCACCTGGGCTCCCTCTTGAGCAGCATGGACTCAGCCCGGACCCCTGTCCTTACTGCCCCAGCGCCCCCTGAGCCCTGGTGAGGCATAGCCAGCTCGGTCAGCAAGGACTCGCTTGGATGGCAGAGGTGGGTCTCGCCCTGATGCACCCTAGAGCCATGGGGGCCATGGCAACCCCAGCCCACCCCTGCATCATCAGAAACTGCACCCAGAGAGGAGGCAGGCTTCTGGCCAAGGAGACAGCAAGCCTGCCCAGCCAGGACCAGGAATCAGGCACCTGCCCTCCACTGTACCCCGCCACCGGTAGGCCCAAAGGAGGCGGCCCAGCACTCTCCCCAAGGTAGCCGGGTCCGTCTTCATCCCCTGTCCCAGCACACCTGGCTTTGACGGAGGTCCCCTGAGGGAGCCAGCCCCTCCTGTGTCCCCACGTGATGGAGCTATGACAAAAGGAAGACGAGACACAAAACCTCATCATAAAGGAAGACATCCCTCCGGCCGCTCCAGAGCCGCTGCACACCGGTACAGACAAGCCCAGGGCCCAGAGCGGGGCTCTGCCTTCCTCAAGGGGCCACCGCGGATCACCACGGCAGAGGGAACCGTAGATGCAAACGACGTCACGGCACGACGAGGCTCTAGCTTAGCTCCAGGGCTAGAGAGTGTATTCCCAGCCCTGAAGGGACAGTGGCCAGAAGATGATGCACCGGCCCCTCGGGGGTGAAGGGACTGAGGCTCCAAGGTACTTGCCTCACCACGAGGTCGCCAGGATCAGAGAGTGCCGAGAGCTCACGCAAGAAGATGCTGGAACAGTAGATCGCGTGGACCCTGAGCTGGCCAGAGAACTCACGGTTTCTAACCAGGGCTGCTCCTTCACTCCTTTGTTTAACAGGGGGAGCCCGCGATGCTCTGTGCTCTCGGCCGCTGTCCAGAGGGGGAGTGGTGATGGCGGGAAGGTGAAGGCCCAGAGGGAGGTGGCGCGGGGCAGAGCCCAGGGGGCAGCCTGATGGCTCTGTGCAGGCCGGGCCCTGAGGCCCGGGGCTGTGTGGGCCGCAGAGGGGGCGGGAAGCCAGAGCACAGGTGCGGAGGGAGCCAGGAGAGCCGGGGGCTGGCGTGAGGAGGACTTTCCTTGCTGGGGCAGAACAGATGAGGGTGCAGGCCATCGTCCCCAGGCTTCATGCTGAGGACAGGCCCCGAGGGGCCTCAGGACAGAGACTGGGCAGGGGTGGAGGGTCTGGGTGCAGCAACAGGAGTGGGCGGGGGCCTGGGCATCCTAGGTCCTGAAGCGCAGGGGAGAGTGGGGCTCTGGGCGGGGGGGTCCTCAGCACTCAGCCCAGGTTAAAAGCCTGGGAAGGCTCAGGACTGAAAATCTGGAATCAGGAAGATGAGAAAGAGGTGGAAAGAGGAGCCCGAGAAGGGTCCTGAGGCCCCAGGGGGACTCCTGTCTTTTGATTTCAAAGGAGAGAAACCCAGTATGAAGTGGCTCTGGGAGGAAGGGAGCTGGCAGGAAGGCCGGAGAGAATACCGGAGGGTGAGAAGGCCGCCTTGGGGGGCAGGGAGGCACCAGGCCTCCGGGTCACCGGGGGTGGCCCTGTGCCCCTTCTGCTTCATTTCCTCCTGGTGCAGGTCACTTCCTCCATGGTGACCTTCTGGAAGCGTGTATCTTCTGTATCTTGCAGCCCACCCTCCTGGAGAGAGACTGACAGCCTCTCCCCGCTGCAGTCAGAGAGACCCCAGGAAAGAATGGGGCGGCTGCCCAGCCCTGGCCCATCAGGGAGCAGAATGGAAGCTCTTGGGGTCCCTGGCAGTTGGGAGGGATGGACAAGAGGACGGGGAGCAGGTCCCAGGAGGCGAGGCCACCACTGCGGCCGCTGCGAGCACAGGGCACTGACGGGCCACACGGCAGGAAGCAGGAGTCCAGGTTGGAGGGGCCGTGACAATCCAGGTGAGATGAAGGCCTGAGAGGGAACAGATCCAAGATGTTGGGACAGAGCAGGCGCGGGCAGGTGCTGGAGTCCCCGGCAAGGGTGGGCCCCCGACAGAGGCGGCGGGGGGAGCACCCCGGGGTGGGGGGTGCAAAGGACAGAGCAGAGGAGGGCTGGGGACAGCAAGGCCAGAGTCGGACTCCTGGGGACAAGAGAGCCTCAGATGCCGCTGCTGGGAGGTGAGAGCACGAGGCGCGGCGTGCGGAGGGTTGGGACTGCACGGGGCGAGCAGCCGTCTTCACGAGGCCGAGGCCGAGAAACAGCCCAAGTGCCGGCAGCCGGGGAAGGGATGGTACATACGCACGGTGACACGACCCTGCCGGTGTGGCAACACGGGTGAAGCTGGGGGACGTCCTGCCAGGTGAAGGGAGCCCGGCGGGAGACAGCGCATGTGCTCGCTCGTGGCCGGGCCCTCCAGTGATCGGACTCATGAAAGCAGCGGAGAGAGCTGGTCTCCAGGCCAGGGCAGGGAGCAAGGTGGGGACATGTACACAGCTTCAGTTGTAAGATGGACACGTTCTGGGGACTCTCGTGTACAGTGGCCGTGGAGTTAACAATACCGTGTCGTGGACTTGAAAGCCGCCAAGCGGGTAGCTCTTGAGTGTTCTCGCCACAAAAAGAAAACGGTCACCCTGAGGTGATAGATATGTTAACCCGCTTGATTGTGGTGATCATTTCGCCATATGTACATATGTCAGCACATCAAGTTGTACTTCCCGGGTATGTACAATTCCTATTTGTGAATTATACCTCAGCGAAGCTGCTAAATAAACAGATAAATACAAACCGAGTCTGTGCACCTTCCCCTTAAACCTGGACAGGCTCAATGGCTGCTAATATGCAGAAATGTGGCAGGAGTGACACCAGGGTCGAGGCCCAGGCCTCCAGCTGGCAGCTTCCACTCCCCGTCTCTTGGAACCCAGCGGCCTCGTTGTGAGGAAGCTCAAGCAGCTCTGTGGAGAAGCCCTCAGGGGAACGAGCCAGTTTATCTTGGAAGTGGCTCCCCCAGGCCCCCTCCGGCCACCACCACGGAAGCCCCGTAGATCAGACACAAACTGTCCCCTCCAAGCCCTGCCCAGACTGCAGATTTGTGATCAGGTAAACGTGTAAGGTAGTTTGGGGATGGTTCGTTATACACACACCGCTCCAGACCCCGAGAACAGAAGAGCCATAGACTGTGTCAGCAGATAGAGCTCACGATAGAGAAGTGAAGAAGTGAGAAGTATCAACATAGAGAAGTGGTTGCCTCGGATGTGGGAAAATGCAGGGAGAAGACAGGGAACTGCTGCTTTTGTTTTGTTGTAACAAACCCTACAGATCTACTCGACAGTCTAAACTATATTCATGTACAACTGGGATAAGAATAAAAATCCCAACACCGCCCCCCAAAAATCTTTTTTCTTAGCAGGAATGGATCTACGGTTGGTTTAAAAGGCTTTTTGTACATTCAGCAACAGGGATATTAAACAGTCCATCATTCCAGTAAGTGAGATAAAATTCCTGCTGACAGGTGGCTGATCCTCCCAGTGAGTTCAAATGGTGCCTGAGGCCTTCTACTGAAAGACTCAGGGGGCAGTTTTGGCGGGGACGGGTCCACTGGTGGCCTCAGGGGAGCCCCTAGGGGCCCTGGTGGCCCCTTGTCTGAGCCAAGGCAGGGAGTCCAGGGCGAGGGACGAGGCCCTGGGCAGCTAGCCAGCCAGGAAGCAGCCGTGTGGCATTTGCAAAGGGGAGGGGGACAGAACTGCAGGTGAGGCTCCACGGTGGCTCTGTGGACGGCCTGAACCCTGGCCCTGGCTGGCACCCACTGCTGAGGCCCGGTTCGTGGGCCCAGTCGCACACTCCAGAGCCAATTGGAGTTGAGAGGGGTATTGCAGCAGAGGAAAGATGTGAGCCCTGCTGAATGGGAGGAGGAAGAAGATGCCTTTCACAGCAATAAAGAAGATTCTGGAGATGTGGGCGGGGGGAGTATATGAAGGACTTGGAATGAGGAGTTTGAATTTGCACATATCTGAATCAGTTACATATTTAAAGCCTGCAAGATTATCTCTTTGAACCTCTTTTTACGAGTTTTTATGGTTTGGGGGTGTTTTTTTTAATACATAGAAAGCAGTTTTGGGGGGGGGAAGTCCCATTTAAAGAATTTGTTTTACTTAAAGCTGTTTTACTCAGTTTCGTGAATTGTGTTGTGTTCTCTAACGTTCATAAATTGTCTGTTGCTCAGTTCTGGAAAGCATGCAGGGAAATATTGAAGAAGCAACAGAAACGGAAATGCGAGACAGAACGTGAAGCCAAATGTCTCCTTGAGATTTCACCTTCATAGATTTTCAAACCAAGCTGCTCTTGGAATAAGACGGCCCTCCTGGTTCTCAGGATCCAGAAACCAGAGTTAAAGTTCTGAATGCAGTTACAGGAGTGAGCCTTCCCTCCCCCACGTTGTTCATCCAGACCAAACCCCCTGTGGGCCACGGAGGAGCCATTCCTGCCTCCACCCTGCGTCAGCCTAAGGATACCGACCTTGAGCCCCACGGGAGAACAGCCACCTGCCAGCACCCCCACACCTGCCCCTGCCCTCACCCCCCCCCCGCCTCCCCAGGCAGAGGGGAGGCCTGGCCGCAGCCCACTCCGCCAACCTGGAGCACGCTGAGCCCCCAGGAACCATATGGGAGGGGCATACGGTGGCCTTTGCTGCCCTGCTGGTGGACAGTCTCCTTTTCTGCGCTCCCCCCACCTCGAAGATACGTGACCCAAGGTCCCCTGGGGAAGGGCAGTGCCTGGGCACCCCCCACACAGGTAAGCGGAATGGCCCAGAAGGAGGCTTTTGCCCACACAGACCTTAATCATAAATACTTGCTTTTTAGGAATGACCCACTTTGTCTAACATTTGGCCACTTGGTGTTCAAACACTCCACTAGCTTTATTTATTATTTATTTTTTTCAGCTAGCTTTAATTATGTTCAAGACCTGCCTTTTTACAAAAGTTAGGGTTTCACCCTTCCTCTCCCCCTCCAGAATTGTCTCTGTCAGGCCCTGCGCTGACAGCCCTGGGACCTGGGTCCTGTTCTTCACATCTCACAGAGGGGGACCTGAAGGCTTGAGAGAGGTTAAGTGCAGAAGGGCACCCACTGGAAGTGGTGGAGACTGAGCCCAGGCCCCAGGGTGCTGTGGGTGGGCTTCCCGGTCTTTGCCAGCCTGGAGATCTGTAATGTGGTTTATTCTGCCGCCGTTGAGCACCTTTTTGGTTTGGTTTGGTTTTTAAGATTTTATTTATTTATTTGTCAGAGGAAGAGAGAGAGAGAGAATCAGAGAGAGCACACAAGCAGGAGGAGCGAGTGGCAGGCAGAGGGAGAAGCAGGCTCCCGGATGGGGACTCGATCCCGGGACCCCGGCCGGGATCATGACCTGAGTCAAAGGCAGACGCTTCACCCACTGAGCCACCCTGCGCCCTGAACACCTTTATGATAATCATCCCGCATGAAGAAATGTCCAGTGGGAGGGGAGGCCGGAGCTCGGGGAGGCAGGCCGGAGGGTGGCTGGCCGACAAATGGCAGTGACAGGAGAGGGATTTGGGGTGTGGGTGATATGAGGAAGGGAGCCAGCGAGGCGGGTGGGCACCGAGGAGAGAGCCGATCCCACGATCCCATGATCCCACGATCCCACGTGGGGCCAAAGTACAGAAAGCCACGCAGTGTCCCAGCGTCCCTCCACCGTGTCCATCCCTCCTCTGCCAGTGGCTCCTCACCTGCTCCTGCCTGTGCTCCCCACTCTGCCCACAGCCCCCCGAAGCCCGGCCCAGCCCCAACCCCGCCAGCCGGCTGGCCAGGCTTCCATGCTGCCTGGATGCCCCCCACCCTGGCATTACTTCCTGCTCCCCCACAACGGGGTCTGACACTGGTCAAGGGAACCTTGATTCTTCCCCTGGGACAGTGTCCAGGAACATAATTGGGTTTAGGGTTCCCACCCCACCCCCACTTCTAGACAGGAAGCCCCCAGCTGGTTGGGTCCGATTTGAATCCTCTAGACCTCCAGGATGATTTACATAAGCTCGGTGCTCCAGAGACTTCGACTGAACAAAATCATCTCCTTTGAACAACTAGGAGCTACCCAGCTTCTGGGTTGTGCCGCAGGACCCTCGCTGAGGGCGGCTGCAATGGCCTCATGAGGTTCGCAGGCCTTCATGCTCCTCCCAGGCCTCAGTTTCCAAGGCTGGGGTAAGGGGTTCCCTCTATTAACGCTTGCCTTCTGGGGCCCGCCTTTGGGCTTTGCAACCTCACTCTGGCCCCGGACACAGAGCTGGTGCTGACCCCCGTGCAGGTCAAAATGCCCAGTGTGAGGGGATTCCCAAGTGACTGGGTACAGCGGAACCCCTGGGGTTCTGGGGTGTGCCCCAGTGCGCACTTGAGCTCCAGCCTCAGAGGCACACCCCTCCACTGAGCCCCGGAAGGGACCTCGGCAAACCTTCCCCTCCATGGCCCCATGGGTGCCCCCAAGGTCTGTGCTGTTGCTGCTTCCTTCCAGAGGCACCCCCTCCTGGGGCTGTTCTCTGGTCCGCGCCCCTCTACTCCTGGGGAAGGGCAGGGCCTCAGTCTCTGGGCGTGCAGCAGGGACCCCAGACACGCACCATAGCTGCAAAGAAAGGCTGGGGGCTGCTCCCTCCCCTGCTGCCTCTAAGATCTGTCTCACGGAGACTGTGACCCTGGCTGAGCCTGTTGCTCTCAGCTGAGTGTCCTTCGTGGTCCATCAGTTCCCCAGGCCACAAAGCGGCGAACTGTTCCGTGAGTGGCGCAGGCCCCGTGACTTTCTTGATGGCACCCCCGCTTGGGCCAGGAGGAGAGATAGGTGGGCTGGCCCCAGAACTGGCCAGAGGGGAGACATGTCATCAGAAGGGTGGGGAGGGGGGTGCCTGGGTGGGCAGTTGATTGAGCTTCTGACTCTTGGTTTCAGCTCAGGTCTTATCTCAGGGTCATGAGATGGAGCCCCAAGTTGGGCTCCTCCCTCAGCAGGAAGTCTGCTTGAGATTCTCTCTTCCTCTCCCTCTGCCCCTCTCCCCTGAATAAGCATTCTCTCTCTCTCTCTCTCTCTCTCTCTCTCTCAAATAAATAAATCTAAAAAAAGAAAAGAAAAGAAAAGTGCAGGGAGGGTCAAGCACTGCCACTGTGGCTGAGTGGAGCTGAGATAATGCCTCTGCCCCCATTGCTCACCCGTGCCCTCCCTCCTGCCTGCCAGGCGGGCCTTCAGGAGCCTTCCTACTCCCTGATCCCATGAGGGCTACCCATGAAAAAAGAGGGCAAAACCCAACTGTGTTTGCTCCCAGCATCCCAGCCTGAGTGGAGACACTCCTACCTTTGCTACAGGGCTGGTGGGAGGCTCAAATGAGAGAAACTGGCCCCTAGAAGGAGATGCCTCCGTTTCCCCAAAGTGCTCCCCATTGTGCTGAGGGGTGTTGTCTTTTGATGATCGGCAGTCGTTCCCAGCTCCTGCCCCGCTCCCCCTGAGTGGCAGGGCCTCACTATAGTTCCCAAGGGGGGTGTCATCGGGAGGGCAGGAGGGCAGGAGGCAAGAAGAAGCCATATACCATCCGTGGGTTGGCAGCAGCTGCTCCGGGGGTGGGCCCAGCATCACCCTGCCCCTGGCAGGGCCGACATGCACCCGGTGCTCAGGG
Organism: Canis lupus baileyi; assembly: GCF_048164855.1. NCBI lineage: Eukaryota > Metazoa > Chordata > Mammalia > Carnivora > Canidae > Canis > Canis lupus. The sequence goes on from NC_132861.1 coordinate 45,902,235, forward strand.
CTGGGACACGGCCTGGACAGCCTCCGGTGGTAAATGAGGATGATGGTGGAGGGTGCCTGAGCTCCCGATGGGGCCCTACAGGACAAGCCCTTCCTTCCCAGGGAGCAGACGAGGACAGCCAGACTGCAGGCTGCACAGATTACCCCAGAGGTAATCTCTCACTCCACACCAGAAAGACCTTGCTGCCTGCGGACCTGTAATCCTGGGTCCTGGGAGAAGGACTATAAGCAGATGTCATCACAGGTGACTCAGGCACCCAAAGGTGCCTGCCTGACTCAAGGAGGCAGGGTGCCCTGGCAGCTCCCGCACAGCCAGGTCATAGCTGCAGGTTTTGAATGTGGACAGACCTGCTTTGTTTCCTGCCAGTGACATGGGGTCAGTCCCACTCAGGCACATGACAAAATTCACAAGAAACCAAGGCTGATCACAATTGATGATTACTTAACGCCACCATAAGAAGTGCAGCTGCACTCCTGGCATTTTATTACAGAGAAATGAAAACGTATGTCCCCCCCCCCCAAAAAAAAAGCCTGAGTGAATATTCACAGCAGCTTTATTTATAATCCCCCAAACTGGAATCAGCACAGGTGTCTGTCCTTGGCCATGTGAAGGGTTAAACACTGTGGTCTACTCATCCCACAGAAGACACTCAGTCATACAAAGGAGCCAGCTACTGATCCGTGTTTGGATGAATGAATCTCCAGGGAAGTATGCTGAGTGAGAAAGAGCCAACCCCCAGAGACCATATGATGCCATGTATGTAACTTACTTGAATTGACAAAATTTTAGAAATGCAGGAGAGGGGTTAGAGACTGAGCAGGGGTGTGGGAGGGAGGGGCGGTTATAAAGCATCTGTGCCAGCGCGTGGGGTTGGAGCTGCTCAGTATCTCAACTACAGTGAGTGGAGTTCACATGAGCCCATGCAGGGGACCAGATAGCGTAGAGCCCACACAGCCGCACAAAGGAGTCCACGTAAAAGGGGGGACATCCGAATAGAAATCTGAAAGTCTGTGGATTTTGTACCTTTGGGGGAAACTGGGTACCACACAAGGGATCTCTGTATTTTTTCTCACAATTGCATGTGAGTCGACAAGTTAGGTCAAAAATTTTGATTGAAAAAGGTATGGAGGAGGGGCGCGCCTGGGTGGCCCAGGGTGGCCCAGTCGTTAAGCGTCTGACTCTTAGTTTCAGCTCAGGTCGTGATCTTGAGCCCCTCATCAGGCTCTGCACTGGGGGTGGAGCTGCTGAAGAGCCTCCCTCTGCCTCTGCCCCTCCACCTGCCTGCACATGCACTCTCTTGCTTGATATCTCTCTAAAAAAAAATAAAAAAAAAAAAATCCAATTGGAAAAGGATATGGGGAATTCCTGGAAGGCCGACTAATCTTGGCATAACCTTTCACCTACAGCCTGGTAAAAAGAACCAACTAATTAATTAAGGACCTGCCCAGGGATTAGTATTTCCCTGAACTTTAGCCTAATACAGCAAGACTACAGGGAACAGAGGGAGCTCTGGGGGCCATTCAGAGGCCTGGAAGTTTCCCTCCCAAGGTGGTACCTCTCCAGAGATTTAGGGGACAGCCAGGACAGTGTGGTTGGTGAGCGGGTGGGAGGAGGTCAGGGGAGGGGAACCCAGGAAAGCTCTGCTTGAGCAGAGTGGGGCTGGGCAGGGAGGACCCAACCCCCCGCCCCAAGGGAGCTACATGGCCCACTGGGTTGGGTGGAGCCAGGACGAAGGTGTTTCTTTTTTGAATATTTTAAAAATCGTGATGAAAAGCACAACATAAAATTTACCATCGTGACCGTTTGTGTCTGGTTCAGGAGAGGTAAGCGTATTCACACCGTTGTAGGGCAGCTCTCCAGAATGTTTCCTTCTTCAGAACTGGAACTCTGTGCCCACTAAACGACCCCCTCCCGGGCCGCCTCCTCCTCCTGGCCCCTGGCAACCGGCTCTACCCACCTGACAACTTTAGATTCCTAGTCTGAGTAGAGTCACTCAGCGTTTGTCCTTCTGTGACTGGCTTATTTCACTTAGCATCATGTCCCCAAGTTCATCCATGGTGTAGCAGGCGACAGGATGCCCGCCTTTTTAAGGCTGAATGATATTCCATGACATGGATGGAGCACACCTTGTTTACACGCTCACCTGGCGATGGGCACCAGAGCTGCTTGCCCCTTTTGGCTATTGTGAACAATGCTGCTATGAACGAGGGAGTGCAAATATCTCTTCTAGACCTTGCTCTGAATTCTTTGGGATATCACCCAGAAGTGCGATTGCTGGATCGGAGGGATGCTTTTGTTTTTTTTTTTTAAGATTTTATTTATTTATTCATGAGAGACACACAGAGAGAGGCAGAGACACAGGCAGAGGGAGAAGCAGGCTCCATGCAGGGAGCCCGATGTGGGACTCGCTCCTGGGACCCGGGATCACGCCCTGGGCCGAAGGCAGACGCTCAACCCCTGAGGCACCCAGGTGTCCCCGCACCAGCCTGGCTACTGAAGCCTCTTAGCTCCCTAACAGAAGCTACACCTGTGGGTGTGCGCGGCCCGTGGAGAGGAGAGACTCACCCCTGCGTTCTGTCTGCCTGTCCAAGGGAGCAGAGATCAACCTCACGTACACTGGGCCTCCCTCCCCGCCCCCCCCAGACACACGCACAAGCACACACCCCGCACAAGGCCCGCCCGGTTCTCAGTAACTGGACGCACAGACAAGGTTCTGCTCTGTCACCATCAGTCCCACCCTTTTCCACAGCACGGGAACTCTGGGTCCGGCCTCCGGGGTGCCCTCTGAGCCCAGCACCTCCCCCACCTGCCCACACCAAGCCTGGTCAGAGCCAGGCCACCCCACCTTTCCCGTGTCACTGGGCCTCAGCAGCATCAGGAAGCCAAACCCAGGGATCCCTGGGTGGCGCAGCGGTTTAGCGCCTGCCTTTGGCCCAGGGCGCGATCCTGGAGACCCGGGATCGAGTCCCACGTCGGGCTCCCGGTGCATGGAGCCTGCTTCTCCCTCTGCCTGTGTCTCTGCCTCTGTGTGTGTGTGTGTGTGTGACTCATAAATAAAATTAAAAATTAAAAAAAAAAAAGGAAGCCAAACCCAGGCCGCTGGCCCAGGCTGTGTGCTTCACACCCCATCCCCTCCTCTCAGCACCCAGAACCGAGCCCGGCCAGAGAAAGCTGGCTTTCAGAAAACACTGAACAAATGCGGTGCACGAAGGAGTAATGGTTCTCCACGAGACCGTGTGAGCAAAGGGTCAGGAGCAGCCCCCACGGGGCCCTGCAATGCTCCTGACCCACAGGGGGTGTGCCCCCTGGTCCCCACCCCACCCTGGGGAGGCTGCTGGGATTATCCCGTGTGGACACACCTGCCTCTTCCAGGACCCCTGCCCCGAGGCTTGCTCGGCCACACCTTGCCATATCCCTTCTGCCAGCGGACTTAGAGTCACAGGGCAGGGGCGGGGTCAGGGTGGCCACCGGGGACAATGGGAGGGACATGGAGACTTTTACAGCCAGGGACAAAGTCCTGCCCCGACTAAAGGCCCGCTGGCTGGTACGGCAGCTGGTACCCTAGCTCTGGCCCCGCCGGGGTCCCAGCCTGCCGCAGTCCTGGCTTTGCCGCGCCCCTGCCATCCCACAGCCATGCAGGGGGCCCGGGTGCTGCTGCTGCTGCTGCTGCTGGGCCTGAGGCCACGGCTGGCCCTTGGCATCATCCCAGGTAAGGAGGCACCTCCCAGCTTCCCCCCACACACACACCTGGGGCACTCCCCCAAACACCGACCTGACCTCCACTCTCCCCTTGGCCAGCTGAGGAGGAGGACCCAGCCTTCTGGAACCGCCAGGCGGCCCAGGCCCTGGACGCCGCTAAGAAGCTGCAGCCCATCCAGACAGCTGCTAAGAACCTCATTCTCTTTTTGGGGGATGGTGAGTGTGCAAGGCCTGTCCGTGCCCTGTGGGCTCCCACACCCTGGCACCCAGGGCTGCCAGTGGACACAGAGCAATGCTGAGGACTCAGGCCTGACGAGGTGTGCTCCTTCAGGGATGGGGGTGCCCACAGTGACGGCCACTCGGATCCTCAAAGGGCAAATTAATGACAATCTGGGACCTGAGACACCCCTGGCCATGGACCAATTTCCATACCTGGCTCTGTCCAAGGTAAGGGCAGGGTGGCCTCAGGATGCTCCCCACCAGCGCAGTGAGGGTGGGCCCTGGGGCCTGGGTCAGGATCTTGGCCGTCTGATGGTGTCATGACAGAGCTGAGGGTGTCTCTGTTCCCCAGACCTACAACGTGGACAGACAGGTGCCAGATAGCGCAGGCACAGCCACGGCCTACCTGTGCGGGGTCAAGGCCAACTACCAGACCATTGGTGTGAGCGCGGCCGCCCGCTTTAACCAGTGCAACACGACACGTGGCAATGAGGTCATCTCCGTGATGAACCGGGCCAAGAAAGCAGGTGAGCTTGGGGCCAGCTTAGTGGGCAGAGGCAGGATTAGAGACCTCAGGGGCTCACCCTGACCTCTGCCCCCTCAGGGAAGTCTGTGGGGGTGGTGACCACCACGAGAGTGCAGCATGCCTCGCCAGCCGGCACCTACGCACACGTAGTAAACCGCAACTGGTACTCGGACGCCAACATGCCTGCCAAGGCGCTGGAGGACGGATGCCAGGACATCGCCCAGCAGCTCATCTCCAACATGGAAATTGATGTGGGACCCCAAGGGTGGGGAGGGGGCATGCACGGGCCATAGTCCCAGGCAACTGACAGCCTAGCTCTGGGGCCTGGCGGGGTCTCCCAGATCTTGGGGAATTGCGGGGGCCGAGGGGGGGACGGTGTGGAGGTGGTACAGCTGGACCCAGGCCACACCCACAGACCTGGTAGGGGAGCTATGGCTGTCTGAGGAGGGAGCAAAGGGCAAGCCAGGCCCCAAGCCCTCCTCCCCAATCCTTTGGCTACAGGTGATCCTGGGCGGAGGCCGAAAGTACATGTTTCCCAAGGGGACTCCGGATCCTGAGTATCCAACTGACGCCAAACAGAACGGAATCCGGTTGGACGGGCGGAACCTGGTGCAGGAATGGCAGGCCAAGTACCAGGTGATGGGGGCCTGTGGGCGCCAGGGATACAACAGGGACAAGGCTCGGAGGGCTCTGACTGAGGCTCGCTTCTGCCCCTCCCAGGGTGCCCGGTATGTGTGGAATCGCACGGCGCTCATTCAGGCATCCCAGGACGCCTCTGTGACACACCTCATGGGTAATGACCCCAGACGCCCCCACTTTCCTGCCTGGCTTCCCGAGTCCTCAGAGAGCCAAGCATGGACACAGGGGTCCACGCCCCTGGCCCTCCCGTCTCCCCAGCCAGTCACCACCGGAACCCCTTTCCCGCAGGCCTCTTTGAGCCAGGAGACACCAAATATGATGTCCACCGAGACGGAATCCAGGACCCATCCCTGATGGAGATGACAGAGGCGGCCCTGAGGCTGCTGAGCAGGAACCCCAAGGGCTTCTACCTCTTTGTGGAAGGTGAGCGGCAGCCGTTGCTGAGCACAGGAGTGGGGACGGTCGGGGCAGGTGGGGCACTGGCCACCTTGCCCGGGCCCTGCTTGCAGGAGGCCGCATCGACCACGGTCATCACGACGGCACAGCTTACCTGGCCCTGACGGAGGCCGTCATGTTCGATTCCGCCATTGACAAGGCGGGCCAGCTCACGAGCGAGAGGGACACACTGACCCTGGTCACCGCCGACCACTCTCACGTGTTCTCCTTCGGGGGCTACACCCTGCGAGGGAGCTCCGTTTTCGGTAGGCCCAGGGAGGGGGCAGGTGCTGTCCACGAGTCGGGTGGCAGAAATGGCTCAGGGTCTCAGTTTCCTCGCCTGTCAAGTGGGGTAGTAGCAATGCCGCGTGGGGCTCCTGTGAGGACTGGGCCAGTGGGTGGGCAGCCTGGGTCTGGCACGCGGGGGCCCCGTCGCCGCGGCCGGTCGGGTGCTCGCAGGCCCCTCCTCCCCGCAGGGCTGGCCCCCAGCATGGCCAAAGACAACAAGACCTACACCTCCATCCTGTATGGCAACGGCCCCGGCTTCGCGCTCAGCGGGGTCCCCCGGCCCAACGTCTCCGACGCCGAGAGCAGTGAGCACCCCGGCTCGGGCTGGGGGGCGCTGGGGGCGGGGGGGGGGCACGGCGGGGGAACCCGGATGGGGAGGCCGCCCGCCCTGCCGGCCCTGAAGCCCCCCTCCCCGCCCCGCCAGGGGACCCCGCATACAAGCCGCAGGCCGCGGTGCCCCTGGACTCCGAGACCCACGGCGGCGAGGACGTGGCGGTGTTCGCGCGCGGCCCGCAGGCGCACCTGGTGCACGGCGTGCAGGAGCAGAGCTTCGTGGCGCACGTCATGGCCTTCGCCGCCTGCCTCGAGCCCTACGCCGACTGCAACCTGCAGCCCTCGGCCGCGCCCACCCCCACCCGCACCCCCACCCGCACCCCCACCCGCACCCCCACCCCCACCGATGCCGCGCTCCCCGGCCCCGCCGCGCAGCTGATGCTGCAGCTTCTGACCGGGGCGCTGCTGCTCGCGCTGCTGGCGTAGGCCGAGCCCTGAGCGCCCCCGCCCCGCCCCATCCCGGGCCCCGCCCCGCCCCATCCCGGGCCCCGCCCACTCCTATTCCGCTCCCGGCTCCGTCCCGGGAGCCCCCAGCGCGGACCCCGCCCCCAGACCCTCGCCCGTAGTGGAGGCTTCCCCTGGCACCCACCGTCCCCCTGAGCTGTTCTCGATTCCCCACCCCCAGCCTCAGCGCCAGGGTGAGGACGGGGTCGGGTGGGGGTGCGGGGTGGGGCGGCTCCGACCACCAGGCCCTGCCCTGCAGAGAGCCCTGGCAGGGGACCAGGTGAGCCCCATCCTGGAGGCGTCCCTCACGGGGCCACCACTCGCCCAGACCCCGCAGTACACATGTTTCTTGGCCACAGTCTCCACAGCACCTTGGGGACCCGAGGACTCGGGCATGTCACCGTGACTGGAAAGGGGTGGCTTCCTGTCACCCCGCAACACGCCCTGCAGGCCCCTTGCTGGCTGAGGAGGCTGCGGGCCGGGGTGCGGTACCACCCACCTTGGGCACCTCCTGGGGGCCCAGCCTACTATTGCACACAGGACATGCTGACCCAGAGTGGGAGAGAGGTCCCAAGTCACTTAGCTACTGATGTTCACCCCCCAGTGCCCATTCCAGGCTGGGAGATCCAAGGAGCATGTCTGTGAGGAAATTCCCTCTCCTCCCCGCGCCTCTATGCTACTGAGAGGGACAAAACAATAATCAAATAAACTGTTATGCAGAGTAATGCCAGTTGTGATATGTTCTAGAAAGAAAAATCATTAGTGTGTGGGAGCACAGAAGTAGTCTGTGAGTGAGGGGGTGGGGTGGACAATTCAGATCAGGAAGTCAGGGAGGGGCTGCCTGAGGAGCAGACCATGGAGCAAAGACAAGGAAAGGAGGCCATGAGCAAGGCAGAAGGAACAGCTGTGCAAAGGCCCTGAGGCAGCGATCAGCAAGTGTTCTTCCAGACTAATAGCTGGATCAGAGTGCGGGTGGCACAGAGTAGGGAGTGAAACCTGAGGGATGATGAGGGTTGGGAGCTTGACCCAAAGTGTGGTATATGATTGGAAAGGATTTGAGCAGGGGCATACATAACATGACCTGACTCTTAGAAAATACCACTCTGATTATTTCAGGGATCAGAGTTTTGTTTTGTTTTGTTTTGTTTTGTTTTGTTTGTAGGAAGAGGGTAGAGGTGGGAGCTGGGAAACCAGAGAGGAGGTGCAGACTCCAAACATTTCTGACCTCCATCCAAAAATATTCCGGAGCACCCCCTCCCTTAGAGCTGTGCTTGTTGAGTATCTAACTCCCCTCCCTCGGGGAACACTGAAAAGAATTTATGAAAATGACATCAACTGTATTTTTAAATAAATTTTACAAAATTACAGATTTATTTGTACATTTGCAAAGGTGCAAAAAAGCATTTTGCTCTCACTGGAAATATCAATATGATTGAGTATGCTTTCTTATTTACTAAAATCTTTTTAAAAATTGAGGAATAATTGACATACCCGATTGTATTAGTTTCAGGTGTCCAACACGGTGATTCGATAGACATATACAATGAGAAATGGGCCCCCACAGTAAGTCTAGTTACCATCTGTCACCATACTGAGTTGTTATAATTCTTATTTACTAAACTCTTGATTTTGCACTGTAAAACATCAATTTGAAGGCACGGCCCTCAGGGCAGTTTATTTCAATTCTGGATCTTAGTGGCTGTCACAAAAATATGGGAGCTGCATGGAAAAAGGGCACGATTAGCTAGGCTTGCTAAACCATCATATTCATTTTTAAACTCCATCCACCAGTTATGCAAAGATTTGATCAAATCCAGCTGTTACATTTCTGTCTTCCCTGTTGTCAACGAGTTGGTCTTACAAACCAGTGGGAAGGTGCCGAATGTTTATGTTTCATAAATGGGTTCAAAGTCCAAGGAAACTCTACATTTTAAAACTCTACAGGTTTAGGGGGGCCTGGATGATTCAGTGGGTCGAGGGTGCGACTCTTGATTTTGAAGGTCGTTAAGTTCAAGCCCCATGTTGAGGGTAGAGTTTACTTAAACAAAATAAAAATTTTTTAATGTAAAACTCTACAGTTTTAAAAAGCAGGTTATTCTGGAGTTAGTGGTAACGATTGCACCACTTTGACTATCCTAAAAACCACGGATTGTACACTTTAAAAGAATGGATTTTTCAGCACAGAAATTACATTTAAAAATTACACTTTACCTGGAAGAGGCAGATGCAGCGAAGGTGAATCTATTTTTCTAATAATTTTACTGGGTGCCTAAAACAGCTCTTGTCTCCTCAAGAAATGTCTCCTCCTCCGTGTTTAAGGAGGAAAAGCTGTGAGGAAAGAGAGGGAGGGGACTCCACGACAGCCCTTTTCAATTCTTTGCCATCAAGATGACTCGTCCTGTGTGGTCTGGAAGTTTCCCTGGTCACACCCCATCTTATTACCAAGTATCATAAAGACTCAAGTCTGCTAGAACAACCTTGACTTTCTAAAGTCAACACCCCTGGGGGCTCCTGCAGCATTTTATGGTCCCTCTGGCTTCTAATTCTTTCCTGCATTGGGTTGATGGGATGGGCCTGTGCGTGGGCTGGGGAGCTGCCGCTACCTCTGCACCTTTCCCTCGCCCAGAAGCCTTTAAAAATCCTTCCCCAGTAGCTGTTCGGTGTCGGGTACCCTAATGCTGTGTCCTCCCCCATCCCCCACCCCCCACCCCCCGCCGTTTGCAATTGCTCTTATTTATTTATTTATTTATTTATTTATTTATTTATTTATTTATTATTTTTGCAATTGCTCTTATTAAACAAAGCATCCACTGTTGGGCACCTATCTTTTCTGCTACAGGTTTCCTTTCCTGACTCTCTCTCTCTCTCTCTCTCTCTCTCACACACACACACACACACACTCACACTCACACACACTCACACACGCAAATGGTTTGTGTATTTCATTATGGGACCAGAACCAGCAGATACCTCGAGCGGAGCTGTGTAGACACCGTGCAGCAAGCCTCCCACACGGGGTAATTTGCGCTAACACTTCCCTCCAATCTGTGGTAGTGTTTTCTCTACATCTTTCAACAGTATTTGCTGACAAAGAAATGCCTTTCGGTTTGTCGACAGATCATTTTCTGTTCATTGTTTCTGCCATTTTTACTGCGGCAGAGAAAAACGAAGTGTTTGCCTGGTGGTAGGTTTTTTTTTTTTTTTTTTGTCTCATGCTATTATGCAAGAAACTTTAAAAGAGCTTTCCAAATATTTATCATCGCTAAGGGAAATATCAAAAAGTAACTGAGTTGAGAAGCACCTAACTTTAAGCATCCCTGGGAAAAGAATTGCGGGGGGGTTTTGTCTCCGTGTTCTGAAAGCTTGTGTTTTTTGTTTTTTGTTTTTTTGTTTTTTTGTTTTTTTCCGCGAGGATGTCGTGCTGCTGTTGACTAGCTTCTCTCGGCACCTGTCACTCGGGGCAAGCTTCCCCAGTAATGATGGCAGTGGAGTTGCTTCAAACAGTTCAGTTTTGTTTATTTTTTTAAAACTTAGAGCTAATTTCTCATCAGGTCTGCACCGGGGGGATGATGAGCTTGTGTCAGGAGGGGGGACATGTCAGAACTGCCACTTCTGTGGTTGCTTACCCCGTGGGGATTATCCGTATTATTTGCAGTTTCTTTACCGAGCTCTTTCAGAAGCTACTTGATTGTTTTGGAGGATTCGTTTGTTTAAAATTAGACCACATTATCCACAAATCCACTGAGGCAGACACACTAAACTCTAAGAAATGGAAGTGAGCAAGTGGGGAGGGGATGTCCCTCATTGGAGGTGGTGTCCCTTGCTGGACACCCTCATTCTCTTCCCCCAGGACACTGGTAACCATGTCGGGGTGGGGGCCCAGATGACAGGGCACAGGTGCCAGCCGGAGCTAGATGTTAAATATGAATATGTGGTTCCCGCTGGAGTGCCCTTGAGCCCCTGTCCCTGCACCCAGCCCAACGGGGCTCAGGTAGCAGATATGGGGTGTGTCACCATGGGGAGCAACAGGCATGCCATCTCTCAGGGACAGGATGCCCGATGTGCCCTCGTCCCGACCTTGAAGCTGACATTACCATCTGATTCTGTTAGTCCCTCCCCACCACCCCCCGGTCCAGAAACAGGTCTCCCGCCTGGTGAGCATCTGAATGACAGGCAGTTGCCCCTGTGACGCTGCCACCCCCAGTCCTCACCTGCCCTCCCTAGGGCACCCCCACCGCCACCCCCAGGCCTCCAGGAAGGTGCCCAGTGTTTTCAATCGCACCCTCTGGTCTAAAGGGACCCCAGGGCCGCCTACTCGAGCTGATCAGAGCTTCGGCACTTGCCACCAGCGCCCACACAGGCCGGGGTCCTGACAGCACGAAGCCGGAGCCCCCCTGGGCGTACCCTTGGCGCTGGGGAAGCCCGGGACCAACCGTGGGTCTCCCCGGAGGCGCCCGCTCCCCAGCCCCGCAGCCTCGGGCCCAGCCCGGTGACGGAGCCACGGCCACGGCCAGCCCCCCACGCACATCGTGGCTCTGGTCCCACGGGAAGGTGGGAGTGGCGGGTTTTATTATTATTATTTATGCAAACGATAGCCAAGGAGAGATGCGGCTTAAGAGCACCATGTGGCGGTGGCGGTGGCGGTGGCGGTGGGGGCCCGGGGCGGAGCTGCCGCCAGTGAATCCGCCCGAGCCGCTGCCAGAGGCTCCGGGGGCGCCGGTGAGGAGCTCACGCGGGGACCGGGCCCAGGGCCCAGCCGGTGCCCTGCAGCCCTCTGGGGCCCTGCAGCCCTGCCCCAAAGGCGGAGCAGCCGCAGAGCCGGATCGCCAGGCCCCCGGGGTGGAGTCGGTTCATCACAGGGGCTCTGCGGGCAAAGCCACGCCAGTGGGCAACCAGTTTCCCCAAAGGGCAGGGCGCCTGGGACCTGGGAGCCCCCACCCCTGGCAGTTCTGCAGACAAAGCCGGCGACCCGGTGGACGCAGAGGAGAGGCTGTCACTCGGTGATGTGCCATCCAGACTCACACAGAAGCCCGGGGCCGGGGATGGGCAGCTGCCCTGGCCCACCTGCCGCCTGAGCTGTCCCGCCGCTGGGTGGCCCGAGGGGACGCTCCCAGGGCTACAGGCTGTGCTCGGCCTGGGCACCAGCCTGGAGCCAGCAGGGGGGAAGGGAAATTGTTCTTCTTAATAAATCCAGAGGAAGTGGGTCTCTCAGGCCATGTTGGAGGATGGGGAGAAGGCACAGAGAGGGCCCCTCGGGCACCCCAAACCTTCCATAAAGTCAGTGACTCCACCTAGTGTCGTGTGGGTAGTCCCGGGGCGGAGGGGATCGGGGAGCTGCCCAGCATAGAGGGCATGGGTGGGAGAGGAGGCAGGAGGAGAAACCTAGGCCCCCTGAGATCCCAGCCCCAGAGGTACTTACGGACGGAGGACCCTGGGCTTCCCGACATTTTTAGAATGGGGGCTCAAGCCATTTAAAAATATTGCAGCTAGGACACCTCACGAGGGGGGCCCCCCAGGGCCCCCAGGACCCCAGGCATCTGGGTCATCACAGAAGCAGCCACAGGGACCACGAATCTGGCTCCCCTGAGCTGGTTAGAAAGGCCTGGGAGGCTGCTCGGTGGCACCGGGCGCCCTGTGCCCCTTCCTGGGTGCCACAGAAACCCCAGGGCTCCCCACACCCACACTCCCTCGGAGACCCTAGGCAGGGAAGCTTGGGCACCCCTCTCCAGCTGGCTTCCAGCCCTTCCCAGATCTGTACAGAGCCGACACCCAGAGGGCCCCAGACCAACGGGCTCCCGGCCTCCTTGGCCCTGAGGACCCAGAGTCCAGAGTCCAGCCAACGTGCTGAGGCAGCAGCCACGCAGGCCGCGGAGGGGTGGGGACAGGGCAGGCTCATCGATCCATCAGAGGAGGCCCCCCTCACAGGCACCGCCGGGGCTGCCGATGGTGCTCCTGAGACACAGACGCGGTGAGTCACTTGCCCAGGTCACCCAGCAGGGGCCCTTGGGCTCAAGGTCTCAAAGCCAGGGACAGCAGATCCAGGCACAGCAGGGACCGTGAGGCGCTCTGCGCATGGGCACAAGGGTGGATGCCTGGAAGCTTCAACGCAGCTGTAAACTATCCCCAGCTCTTCTTTCCCTGCTATTAAATGCTCAGCTGGAGGGGATCCCCGGGTGGCTCAGCGGTTGAGGGCCGCCTTCCGCCCAGGGCGTGATCCTGGAGACCCGAGATCGAGCCCCACATGGGGCTCCAGAGACTGCACCTTGTCATCGCAGGGGGCTGTGGGCTGTGCCGAGAGGACACCTTCACCCTGGGGGACAGATGGGGGAATGGAGGGGATCAGCCTTCCAACCGCCTGCCCCCTTGCCACCAAGAAGACCTTCCCTGCACTCATGGCCTGCGCTCAACAAAGGGAAACTGAGGCAGAGCAGCAGCTGCGCCCGCCTCGTTCGGCTCCTCCGCCCCAGAGGAATCAGGCAGCTAATCCTCAGCGTGGCCGTGAGCACAAGGCCTGGCAGACAACGGCCGGGCGGCATCTGCACGGGGTGTGGCTTCCTAACAGGACACGCAGAGAGCTGACACTGAGGGCAGGAGGGACACCTGGGGCCCAAGGGGACTCGGCAGCCACAAGGTGCCCATCAGCTAACACATGCAGCGTGACCTTAGGGCATGTGCCCCCCCCCATTTCCCTGTTAAAAGGGCTGTCCCTGTCACTCTGTCCACCTCACCGAGTTGCAGTGAGGATGCTCCAAGCATCTATCTGGAAAAGCAGTTTGGGAACAAGTGGGTGACACACTGTCGCAGCTGTGCCTTGCTGGGCCACACCGTGGCTCTAGGTTATATGGCCCTGTCTGAACGTCGGGGCCCCGTCCCAGCACCAGGACTCAATGCTCCGGGTGCCCTTGGCTTGAGGTGCCTCTGACCCGATGACCTCCCTCCGTTCTCCCTAAAGAAGTATGAGAAGGCCCGAAGGCCCAGGGAGCAGCGACATCTCCGCTGGTCGCCCAGCAAGGAGCCAGCAGGCTGAGGCGTCTCCGGTGGCTTCATGGTGGCTTCACGGCCGGTCAGACCGCCAGCCTGCCAGCAGGGTGGGCGCTCCCCAGCTGGGACGCACACGGGGCATCGGGCTCCCGGCCAGCAGCTCGGACCAGCCTCTCCCAGGGGCCCGCCGACCCCCAGTGCCCAGGCCCCTCTGGCCCCCTCAGTGGGGCACAGGGGGAAGGAGGGACTCAGCCCCAGGAGCGCCGGGACTTCACCCCTTCCCGAGGCAGGGCGGGAGTGGGCCTGCTGGGCCTGCTGGTGGCTCACCCCCGGCCACGTCCACCCAGGCCTGCCCCGAGCTGGGTGGGAGACAGGAGGGATGGGCCTTGCGGGGAGCTGGGGAGCTCGGGAGAGCCACTGGGGCACTGGGGGTGAAAGGGCTGGGCCTGGGGGCTCCGATTCCAGCCAGGATCCCAGGTCAGGGGGACGGGGTGCAGTGTGGGGTATGGCGGGCCCAGACACCGGGCCCCTCCCAGGGGGCGGCAAGGAGAGAACTGTCCTGCTCCGGCTGCCAGCGGCTGAGGGATACGGTATACACGTGCCCAGCACACGTACACACCGGGAAGGGGCTTTGAGGGGAAACCAAGGTAGGTCCACAAACACAGCACCTCCACCAGGCTCCGAGTCCCCGTGTGCCCCCCACGCCTGTGAGGGGCAGCTCTGCCCTGATGGGCGCGGCCTTCTGTGTCTCCTGAGGTGCCCCTTGGGGAACTCGCCTGTCCCCATGGGGTCCTTCTAAGGTCCTGCCTCTTCTCTGTAGGGCGCCCCCCGCACCCCAGCCCCAGGGCCCCATGACGCCCGCCTCCACTCTGGCTCCATCCGCCGTGGCCTGTGCCCTGTCTCTCACTCTCCAGGGTTGGTGTGCCCGAGGCTCAGACACAGGAACTTTTAAAATGTCACTCAAGGCTGATATGGGGACAGGCATTCTCTGAGCATGACAGGAGCTGGGCTAGCAGGAGATTCGTCACTGCAGTGGGAGATGGGGACAGGCCACACCAGATGGGCTGGCGGGGACGGGGCAACCACCCTGTCTAGGCTATCTCTGAAGTAAGAGAGACGGACTCGAGGAGGAAAGGCAGGAGGTCCACTGGTCCCCCCCACTGTCCTCAGATAACCCAGTGGGGCTGCTCCATCTGCCCCCCCTGCACCCCCACCCTCCTGTTCATGAGGCAGCACCACTTGCCTCCTGCCTCCACCATGGGCCATGCCTGGAGCCTCGGCTCCAGCCCCTGGTGGAGGCTGGAAGTGGGACAGGAAGGGGCCAGGTCTTGTCTAGGGTCCCGTTTGTGCAAAGAGCCTGAGCTCCTTTCTTTTTCTCACCCCTGGAGCCTCCACTCTGGGCTGGAGAGGGACACGACTGACCCCCAACTCTGTGTAAGCAGGTGTCACAGCTCCCCTCTCATGGACATGCTGAGCCCAAGGCCTGGCCTGGGCTCCATGACTGGCTAAGGTTACTGCCGGAGCTCCTGCGGTGTCTAGACCTTCGGGGGCAGTGGGTCGCAGGGTCATGCTGGAGTATAGCCCCCTCGGGGCTTGGTGTTCGGGCACACCCCCCAGCCTTGTCTAGGGGCACCCCCAGAATCGCATGGGAGCCGAGGCAGGACTGCAGGGAAGGGAGGAACAGCTGATTGATGGAAAAGACAGAAGACCCAGGGAGGTGGGACGGGAAGGGGTCTTGTCTAGGGTCCCCGTTGTGCTAAGGGCCTGAGCCTCCCCACCAAGGGGGCCCCTCCAGCCCCACCCGCTCCGGAGGCCCCTGAAGAAACCATGACAACAGTACAGCAGTTTATTGACCAGACTTAGCAGCAAGAACACAGTGAAGGTGGGGCCTGTACAATCCAGCCTGGCCGGGGGCGGGGGTCTGGCTCCTTAGAGCCAGTATTGGGGACCCCCGCATCTCTCCCCCGCACCCTCCTGGAGCCCAGCCTCAGGCCTGCTCTGGGCCCCTCCTGAGGTGAGGGACAGCAGGAAGGCCAGGTCCCAGAGGGGCTCAGAAGGCGGGTGGCGCCCAGCGAGGACCAGTGCCGGGTTCATGCCTGCCCCGGCAGCTGGCAGGGAGGCAATTCGTGCAGGGCAGGCAGCGAGGGTGTGCGGGCGGATGGCCAGGCTCACCACACAGAGCACTTGTGGGCAGGGTTCATGGGCGAGTCCTTGGGGCAATGGAAGGCCCGGCCAAACTCCTCGAACTGGGACACGCTGCCCAGCACCCTGGGGCAGGAGGAGAGACCCACCTGGAGGGGGTCCCAGCTGCCCCTTCCCCTTCCAGCCTGATCCCACCCCAGACACAAGGAGGGGATGGGGCGCAGGCGGGCAGGCAGGCGTACCTGTAGTGCTCAGGTGCATGCTTGTCGGTCAGCACCTGCAGGTAGATGGACTGTGACCGCCGCTTGATGCACCAGTTCTGGGCCCCGTGGTGGGGGAAGGAAGGAGAGGGAAAGAAGCAGCCAAGGAGTCCGTTGAGCAAGCCCTGCAAACCCTCCCGGCAGCACACTGGGCCCTGCTGCCTGAGCAGAACCCACGGGACCACCGCCTCCCAGGGCTGGCACCCACGAGGACAGGCTGACAGCTGTCCCCATCCCCACCACCTCCCACCCGCCCCCACCTGGCCCACCTGGGCAAAGGCAATGAAGAAGAGCTGGTTGTGCGTGTACTTGAGCCGGTGCAGCGGGTGCTCTGGGCCGTGCTCCCGCACCCACTTCTGATAGGCCTGGGGGTGACAGTGTGGAGCTGCGGTGCCCCAGGGTGGTGACCTGACTCAGCCTCCACCCAGTCAGCCCCTCACCAGCCCCTGAGCCCTGGGCATCCTGCCTCCCAACTTCCCTGAGCTGTGCTCCTTCCCAGGAGGGCTAACGGCAGGCAGCCCTCACCCCCTCCAGGCAGCCCTCCATGCTCTCCCAGAAAGGCAGCCTGGGAATCCCTCCTTTTTCCGTGGCCCCCCTGCCAATCACAGGCCCCGCCCCTCCCGGGCCAGATCTCCGAGGGCTGGGAAGGCAGGGGTGCCTATGTCCCTAGTTGCGTCCTTATCATCCCCACCCTCCCCCCACGGAATGAAGGGCCAGGCAGGGGCAGCTCACATAATAGGCCAGCTTGAGGCCACCCATGTCCGCGATGTTCTCACCAAGGGTGTGCTTTCCGTTCACCTGCCGAGAGCGGAAGAGGCCCGGGCTGTCTGCAGTCCACTGGCCTTGCCGCCCTGGGCCCTGCCCACCCTCTTTCCTTTTCCCAGAGGGT
This sequence comes from Canis lupus baileyi, assembly GCF_048164855.1. NCBI lineage: Eukaryota > Metazoa > Chordata > Mammalia > Carnivora > Canidae > Canis > Canis lupus. The sequence goes on from NC_132861.1 coordinate 45,919,090, forward strand.
TTACATGGCTCTGAACGCTTTGTGCCCCATGTCCCAGGAGTCTGTGAGAACTTGTTCATGCGCCCCAGTGAGTGTGTGCAAGACCCTGGCATACGGGGATCCCCGGGTGGCTTAGTGGTTTAGCGCCTGCCTTCGGCCCAGGGCGTGACCCCGGAGTCCCGGGATCGAGTCCCACATCAGGCTCCCTGCATGCTCCTCCCTCTACCTGTGTCTCTGCCTCTCTTTCTCTGTGTTTCTCATCAATAAATAAAATCTTTAAAAAAAAAAAAAAAAAAACTCGGGCATGCGTACAGGGACCCAGGCACACGTGTGTGCACACGAGTGTGCATGCCCCTAGTTGGTGCCCAGCTGGGCCTGGAGGGGAGCAAAGAGGTCTCACCCGCTGGTTGTAGACGGTGAAATTGTCGTACAGGTGGACGATGCACTCCGCCTTGCGCAGGAAGCGGCTGTAGGAAGCCTCCGTCCACCAGTGCAACAGATTGCCCGAGCGGTCGTACTGGCCCCCTGTGGGCAGTGGGGGGGGTGGCTAAGGCTGACCCTCATCCCCAAAACCCCTCCCCCATCTACCCATTGGCCAGTGGGGACAGAGGGCTGCAGGGTCTCACATCAGCCCGTCACCACTCTGCCCCCCCGCTGCCTGTCCTTCCCCTCCCACAACACCCCCTCTGCCACCGCGGGCCTCACCCCAGTCGTCATAGCCATGGGTCAGCTCGTGTCCGATGATGGTGCCAATGCCCCCGTAGTTCAGAGACCTGGGCCCAGGGCAGCAGCGTCAGGCCCAGCCTCGCCCACCTCCTGGTTGCTGCATGCTGCTGCCCAGGCCCCGGGAGGCCCCAGGCAGGCCAACCACAGTGGCCCGGGGAGGCCATACCGGTGTCCTCCCAGTCCTGGGGCAGTTATGCCTCAGGTTCCTCATGCAATACGTAAAAGGGGCAGTGATGTCTTTGCAACTACTTTTTAGGAAACGATCCCTAACAGAGCTGCGATAGGGGAAGAGACCGAGTTGGAGGAAGACAGGAAGGAAACTGAGGCAGCCCACTTGGGACCTGGCCTGTTTCCTCATCACTAGGGTCACTCCACTTTTGAAACACCTGATGAAGCCTCAAACCGGGAAAGGAGGAACTCAGGACGAAGAGAAAGAAGAGGAGGGGAGGGGAGGGGAGGGGAGGGGAGGGGAGGGGAGGGGAGGGGAGGGGAGGGGAGGGGAGGGGAGGGGAGGGGAGGGGAGGGGAGAGGAGAGGAGAGGAGAGGAGAGGAGAAGAGAAGAGAAGAGAAAAAAGAAGAGAAGAAAGATGAAAAGCTACACAGTTTTCTAAATAACCAAGGCTGACCTAAGGCTATGGGGACCCAGGGTGGTGGCCGTGGTGACTGCTGGGCCCAGCCCGGGGCAGGACACCCTGAGCAGCGTTCATGCAGCCCCAGGACGATGGCCGGGCTCTGGCCAGGCGGGGCACTCACTGCGGGAAGTCCGGGTCGTAGAGCGTGGGCTGCAGAATGCCTGCGGGGAACACTGCGCAGAGGGCAGGGTCAGAGGAACCCTGCCTGAAGGGCCCCCCCGACCCACCCCGTGCGGAACATGCCCCCTTACCCATCTGGTTCTTGTTGGGTAGGTAGTAGGCATTGAGGGCCTGCGGTGGGAGCAGCCACCTGTGCAGGGAGGTGGGGGTCAGCTAGGGGCCCGCACTCGCTCCCCCACCACCCCCACCTCCCACGTGCGCTCCTTGAAGGAGCTCAGACTGTAGCCATGTCCTGTCCCACCCCCACCACCTCGGAGTCCCCCAATCACCCCCCAACACCTGCACCGCCGGCTTTGAGGCCGTCTGCCCCACCAGCCGCCTGGCCCCGGCAAGGAGCTTCTCTGCCCCGCCCGCCCACCCTCCCTGACTCCCCCAGCTCTGGGCCAGGCACCCACGTGGACTTGTCCACCTCCTGCCGGATTTTCTTGACTGAGAGCTGGATGCTGAAGCGGATGCTGTTCAAGATGTTCTTGAAGTAGGTCTTCTCGTGGACCTCGAACTGCACAGGGGATGGGCAGCTCTCAACGGCAAGCCAGGGATATAAATGGCCAGACCAGGGCTGTGCAGGCCCCATGTCCGCCCAGAGGCCATCAGCCGAGGGCCATGACTCCTTCTCTGTGGTGGTGCTGGGCCTCCCTGGGGGTCTTGACCAAGGGAGTGCAGCCCAGCCGGTCAGGCAGGGCAGGGCCAGGGGGAGACCCACCTCGTACTCCTTGTCCACAGCCTCGGGTTTGAGCAGGAAGTCCGGGTAGCCCACCATCACCATCATGTACTGGAGCTGTGGTCGAGAGGATGGCAAGAGTGGGCCAGGGCCTTGGGAGACGGCCCCCCAGCCCCAAGGGAGAAAGCTCTAGGCCTAGAAGTGGGCTCTAGGACAGGGGGGACCAGCCCAGGTGATGACAACTCCACAAGGGGCATCTTTGCCTCTTCTGCTACCCCAGCCTGGCACACAGCAGGCATTCAGTGTTTGTGGAACCTACGAACAGGGACAGGGTCCACTTCACCTTGGCCCGAGCAGCTGCCTTGGTCTCGGCATCCATCCAGTCCAGCTCCTCCAGGCGCCGGCCCAAGATGAACTTGATGTCTTCCACAAGCTGCTGTACCTGCAGGGTCAAGAGCCAGGAATGACGAGGTTGACCCTTGACGAGAGGTACCACTAATTCAGTATCACTTCCTTGTCCTAAGGCTGGGTGCTGAGCACTGAGGGGAGCCCTCCCAGGTGGTGATCCAGGCCCTGTACCCCCAACCAGAAGCTCATAGTCTGAAAGCAAACTGCTCCAGCAATGATCACCTACATTCCTAAGGCACACCTACTGAGCATGGCGGGAAGGGGGGGCAGGAGCCTGAGGGGGAAGCCCTCCTGGGGCTGATAGACCAGGTAGGCTTCCTGGGGGAGGTTCCCTGGTGAGAAGTAGTCTGGAGACTCAGAGAGGGCTGAGCCCCTGTCTGCAAGGGGATCTGTGGGACTCCCCATTCTCAGACCAAGGCCATGGGAGGACTCTGCCCAGCCCAGCACCCACACCCAACACCCAAGCCCAGGGCAGCCTGACCTTGGCCTTGCTGGCAGCTGAGAAGTGCTCATGTACAAAGAGAGCTCCAAGTGCCATGCCAAAGTGGCGGTTGGCCTGGCCCAGGCAGACACGGGCCAGCTCCTGTGGCTTGTCACTGCCCTCCATCTCACGGGCCAGCTCGTGCAGTGCTTCTCGGAATGGCGGTGACAGGTGCTCACTCAGGACCACCACTACACGCCACACCAGGTAGTTGTGCAGGATCCTGAGGGCCAGGTGAGACAGCTGGGTGTCCAGACAAGCTCGTGTGCAAGGGACACCCAAGGGCACCACCCCATCCTACTCCAGACCCTCCAGGCTGGGATTAGACCTAGCACCCACAAAGGAGTGAGGATCATTTGTGTACATGGAGGCGGAAGCAGGAGTGGCCTGAGCCCTGGGCAGGGAAAAAGGCTGGGCCCACACGTAGGACACACCTCTGGCCACCTAGCAGAGTGCCAGTGCTGACTTGAGACAGGGTAGGACAATGCGCACTCCAGGTGACTATCTGCCCCACGCCTGGCCTTGAGAGGCGCTCTGCTCCTCCCCAAGGTGGGCAGAGATCAGGGAAGCTCTTCCCTAGGTGGCCCCTCTAAAGTCTGGACTCACTCAGCCTCACTATCCCCAGATGAGCAAACTGCACCTCAGGAAGCTCACAAACCCTGCCCAGGGGCCCAGGGAGCAGGTGAGAGCCTCGTCTGAATCTAGGGATCTGGACTCCTATTCCAGTGCTCTTCACATGCCTCCCCAGTGTGGCCACAGGACAGAAGTGAAAACGGGAATTCAAAGCTCACCAAGCAAACATGTAGAGGGTGCAGGGGAGGGGCCCCGAGGTGCAGGTGTGCAGGGGTGGGTGATTGGCCGCTGTACCTGCGGGGTGTGGAGCGGATGAGCTGGGACACCTGCTGCATGTAGTCTGTGGCCAACAGCACCACCTCCTCATCCTCTGAGAAGTCCTCCTGGAAGATCTGGTCCAGCAGCCACTTCCACTGCAGCTGTCGTGGGTAGAGGACAGTAGGACTGGGTGTAGCAGGGACCACAGAGAACAGGAGGGAGTCCGAGAGAGACACAGGAGGACACAGGAATCCATGGCCATGGAAGGCCTCGCCTGGCCCTGAGAAAGGGACAGGCCGGGAGCCCCAAGATCCGTACCCCCCATCATGGTGGTCTGCACTCACATGGGGGGTGATCTTCTGCAACTGCCCCAGCGTCACCTTGTTGTACATGGAGCTGACATCTCGCCGGAGGTCGTCGTACTCTGACACTGTGATCTGGGGGTGGAGATGAGAGTTGACCCCCCCCCCCGCCCCCGCCTATTCCCCTCCCCCAAGCCCATGGCTGTGCCCTTGCTCACGTTGGCCAGCCGCTGCTCCAGCTGCAGGATCTCCTGCGCCTTCTGCTCCACGGCATCGGCTCCCAGGAGGCTGAGCAGGCGCTCCATGAACACCCGGTACGCTGCCAGGATCTGCACCCAGAGGGGACATTTCACGGGTGGGGTCAGTGGCAGGCCCTAGTCCCTCTCTCCTGGAGCCCCAGGCCTTCTCTGCAATCCCAGCCCATGCCCCCACACCTTCTCACTCTCCTCATCCTGAGCTAAGTACAGGGTCCTCTCCGGCAGAGTGAGCCCATCCTGGTCAATCTGGGGAGAAGGAGGGGGTCAGAGGTCAGCGATCAGAGGTCACCATGCCAGGTTCCTGCAAACAGACTGAAGTTCTGTCCAAATGGCCAACCAGGGGATGTGCCAGATGTCCACCGTCACAAGCCGCAGGAGCACAAATACACTACCCCTGCCTCCATCCAGAGAAGCTGTTAGAAGCCCCCACGGCTACGGTGGCAGGAACACTGGGAGGCGGCGGGGAGCCCGAACCCCCATCCTTCCTCCCGGAAGCCTTCACCATCCCCACCTATGAAGGGCACTCGAGAGGGCCACGCGGAGCGCTGGGGCCACTGGCACGCTGGCCCGCCCCAGCCCATTGGCACACCCCTCGTTCCGTGCGGTCCGTGCTCTCGCGGCGGCCGCCGGATGGGGAAATTGCGGCTCCCGCGGCTCCACTAAACACCGCAATTACTCGAGGGAAATTACTTGCGGCCTCCTCCCGCGCGATGCCGGTGCGCGCTCCCCCTCCCCGCCCGCCCCGATGCACGGTGGCCCAGCGCGGGGTGCGCGCTCCCCCTCTCCACCCCGATGCACGGGGGTGCGCGCTCCCCCTCCCCGCCCCGATGCACGGTGGCCCAGTGCGGGGGGCCGTGCTCCCCCTCCCCGCCCCATGCACGGTGGCCCAGCGCGGGGGGCCGTGCTCCCCCTCCCCGCCCCGATGCACGGGGGTGCGCGCTCCCCCTCCCCGCCCCGATGCACGGGGGGCCGTGCTCCCCCCTCCCCGCCCGATGCACGGTGGCCCAGTGCGGGGGGCCGTGCTCCCCCTCCCCGCCCCGATGCACGGGGGGCCGTGCTCCCCCCTCCCCGCCCCATGCCCGGTGGCCCAGCGCGGGGGGTGCGCGTGCCGGGCCGCGGCGCCCCTCCCTCCCGGTCCGGGCCCCGGGGTCACCGCGGAGGGGACGCACTCACGCGGATGACGTAGCGCGAGGAGTTCCTGTCGTCCAGGCTGACGGTGAGCGAGAAGAGCGCGGCGGCGCTGTACACGCCCTGGGCCTTGTAGAGCAGCCGGTTGAGGTCCCAGCGCGCCGCGGCCCCCGGGCGCTCGCCGCCGCCGCCGCCGCCGCCGCCCAGGTCCCAGCCCCCGCAGTCCTCGATGACTTCGAGCATGGGCCGCGGGCCGAGCCGCTCGATCTCGCGCATGTCGAGGCACGAGCGGAAGAAGGCGCGCACCTTGCGCTGGGCCGCCCCGCCGGGCCCGCCCCCGGGCCGCGCCAGCAGGCGCCGCAGCCGCTCCTCGTTCTGCTCCCCGATGGCCGCGATGGTGCCGTAGGTGAGCTTGTCGTCGGGGATGGCGTGGCGCCGCAGCCAGCCGCCGCACGCGAAGGAGTAGAAGTCCTGGCACGGGTCTATGCTGGCGTCCAGGTTGGCGGCCAGGAAGCGGGCGGCGCGCGCGAAGGCCTTGCGCTCGGGGCAGCCCTCGGAGCAGCCGCCGCCGCCCGCCGGGCCCGGGCCCAGGTACTTGAGCGCCAGCATAGCGGCCAGGATGGCGCAGAGGCCGGCGGCGAACACCAGCCCCGACAGCAGGCACACCTCGCGCCGGTTCCAGCGCGGCAGCCCCGCCCGGGCCCCGGAGGCGCCGCGCCCCGCGCCCCGCGGGAAGCCGGGCGGCAGCGAGGCCCCGCGCGCGCCCCCCGCGCCGCACCGGCTCACGTATTTGACCTCCTGGAACTCGTCGTAGTGCGCGGTCATCGAGTACGGGGTCTCCATGCTGCGGCCGCCGCCGCCGCGCAGCCCTCGGCGATCTCAGCTACGCGCCCGCCGCGCCGCCGGCCTCCGGGCGGGCCTCCGCATGGCTCCGGGCCGCGGCTGCGGGGGGGCGGCGCGGGTCAGAGAGGCGCGGGCCCGACGGGGCTCACGGGCAGCACGCGGAGGGGCGCAGGCCTGGGGCCGGGGCCCGGCCTCCGTGGGCGCCCGAGAGTGGGGCAAGCGGGAGGCCCCGGGGCGCCACCAGCTCCCGCACGCGCCGCGGCGTCCCCCGACCTGCCTCCTGCCGCCCCGCGCCCGGGTGCCACGGGAGGCCGCTGCGACGCGGGAGGGGCGCGGGGCGCGGGGCGCGGGCGGCGCGTCCGTAGGAGGCTCTCCGCGGAGGCCGGCCTCCCCTCGCACTGCCCCGCTCGCCTGCGACCCGCTACGGCCAGGCCGGGTGGGGGAGGGGGAAACGGAGGCTGGGGAGGGAGGCGCGGCCAAGGGCGAGTCTACGCCGGCCCAGGAGCCGCGCTGGAACCAGACGCTAGGGAAAGCGGCTAAAGAACCAAACTTTGTCCTTGCGGATGTCCGTAGGGCCACCCCCAGCGCCGTCCTCTGTTCAAGGGCCAGGATGCCCGCCAGCCCCGTCCCCAGGCGGCGCGCTCCGGCCGACCCCGGGCCGTGGACAAACCCCCGACGGCCCTGAAAACCTGGAAGCGGTTCCGTCCCCCGCCCCTCCGCCCCCGCCCAGGGCCGCTCCCGGCTCCAACAGGTTTTCCCCAGAACCCAAACTTGGGCGAAGTTTCACCCCCGCGCGCCCCAAGGTCCGGGCGCGGAGCCTCGGGAGCCTCGGGCGCTTCGCCGCGCAGCCCGCGGAGCCGGAGAGCCGAGCCCGGGAGTCGCAGCCGCAGCCGGAGCCGGAGCCGGAGCCGGTGCTGCGAGGACGCAGACAAAGCCCGGAGGCTCGGCGCGGCGGCGGCGGCGGATGTGGCTGCGATGGTGGCGGCGGCGGCCTCGGATGCCACTTACCCGGCAGGTGCGCGCCCGGGCCGAGCGGGAACGGAGCGGGCCGAGCCCGGGCCGGAGCGGAGCGGAGCGGAGCCGGGCGGGCAGCAGCTGTCTCCGTGCGCCCGCCGCCGCCTCTGCTGCCGCGCCGCCCGCTGGCCCCGAGGGAGGGGGCGCGCCGGCGGCTCCACCCTCCTCCGCCCGCCCCCCGCGCCCCCTCCTCCTTCCACCCTCCATCCCCGCTACCTGGCAGCTCGGGGGCGGAGACGGCGGCGGCGGGACCCGCTCCCGAGGGGCTGGCGGGGCTCCGGGATCGGGGATCCCAGATGCAGCCGCGTGCCGGGAAGAGCGGGGCGCCCGCTACTCCCGGGAAAGGGTTCCCCTCTGATCTGATGCCCGCACTAGGCGCCGCCGACCAGCCCACCTGCAAAGGGCTCGAGCTGAGCCTCGGAGCCTCGTGGATTGTCCCAGCCGCGCCCACAGGACCGGAGCGCCGCCCGGGGACGGCCCCCCCAAGGCCGTGGGGTGCGCTCACACAGCGCGGACGCTCGCCGCTCGCGCCTGGCAGAGCAGCCTTCAGTAAACGGGCGTCGGGGCCTCCCCTCTAGCCCCTGCCCTTGGCCAGCCCTCCCGAGGGCGTCTGGGGATTTGGGGAAGGCTGGCCTTCACCTCGGTGGAGGGAGAGCTTCGGAGGCCACTGCAGGAAGGGGCATGGGGCTGAGACTGCACCCCACCCCCAAACCTTGGTTGGCCTCGGCGCCCCCTGCTCCGGAAGCCCCTGATCTGGGAGAGAAAAAAGGACTAAGGAGTAATGCAAGAGCCTCCCCCCAGCCCGGGGACCGGGAGGGACGAAGGGGGGGATGACTGCCTGCCTGCCTGCCCTGCAGCCCTGGTCCTCAGAGTGCAGGCCTCAGGGCCCACGTATAAGGACCGGTGTAGGGGTCAGGGTGGGGGCGCCTCTGAATTTATTCACCGGCTACCTTCTAACCAGACAACTTGCTCTTTCCGTGTGCGACCTCCCCCTCCCCAGCCCCCAGCCCCTGAGGCAGGGCGCACTTCTCCCTGGCTCACCCCCCTGTACCTGCAGGGCTGGGCCATGTGGGGCACAGGGACTTCGGGGCTTCTTAGACCAGTGCTACTGTTTCTGGAGTCTCTGCTCTCTTGGTCTTGTCCTTCCCACCCTCTCGGCTTCCTGTGTCCCTAGCAGGGGACCCCACAAGGCACCAGTGCTCCCAGGCCTGCCAGTTCCACATGTGGGGGACAGGCCTAACCGATGAGACAGCCCAAGGGCTGCCATGGAGCCCCCGCTGGTAAAAACCACAACCAGGCAGGGGTTCAAAGGACCCATCACCGCGTCCCCTCCCTGGGGCTCTTCAGCAGCCTGGCCCCGAGTGGCCACCTCTGCCCCCATCCTGCGTCTCCTGTGTCTGTCCCTCTGTCCATCTTGATGCCACTGCTCGGGAGACTCTCTGCCTCCACCTCCAGCCATTTCAGGTCCTCCCCGGCCCCACGCGTTCTTCTTGGGTCCAATTAATTCCACCAAGGAGAGGTGGAATTATGTAAAATGTGGTGATTCCGTAAGGGAGGAGGGGAGGGCAGGGCGGTGGCAAAGTGGCTCTTTGTGCTTTTAATCTGCATTTTTTCCCCTCAACGTTCCGTCTCCAGGAGGATAATTTTCCAGCCTTTTCAGGCCCTGATTGGTATCATTTCTCCAGCAATGACAGCTTTTATTTTCCCTGAAATGAATGCCGTGAAATTTCCAAGAAATATAAAAATGGATATTGTCTCAGGGAGCCGACTCTCTTCCGACAGAAAGGCACAAAGGCAAACGGGCTTCCCTGGGGACCCTGCTGTTCCAGCCACTAGGGGGTGGGGGACCCAAGCCCTCAGCCCCTCCTCCCTCCGGGGTCAGCTGCAGGAACCCTCCGGGCCATCCCTCTCCGGGGCTCCCAGCTGCCATTGATCTGTTCTCCTGTCTCCCCCCAACTCTCAGCCTGGCCGCCCTAGCTGCCTGCCTCGCTCCATCCCGCCAGCTCTGTGCAGCAGCTCACCGCACCCCCCCCCCCCCCCCCCGCCCCTGGCAGGACAGCCCAGTAACCAGGGCCCACCAGAGTGGCCCGGGGATTGGGCCCATGAGCACCCAGTCCTGCACCCCCTAGACAGTCCACCTTTAGAGAGCGACCAGGTCCTTTGCTCCTTCCTTCTCAGAAAGAAAAGCTGAGCCCAGGTGGGGAGGACGCCGGGTCTGGCCTCCAGCTCCCCCACATGTGCTCTTGGAGGCATCCAGTTCCAGCGCTCCTCCTCCCCACCCCCAGTTGTCAAGGTGACCCCCTAACTCAGGAACATGAGGACGACAGGACTCAGCAGCACCCAGCCAAGCCCTGAGCCAGGCAACTGGAGACGGGGGACGCAGGAGTTTGGGGAGCATCCACCAGAGCTGCCTTGGAGAGAGAAGGCCTGAGGGGGCACAAGGGGCAAGGTGAGGGGTGCGGTTCGACCCCCAAAACCCTCAAGTCAGCCTCTTCCCTGACCACGGGCCAGATCCCAGCCTGCCCCTCCTGGGTAGGGGGTCACCAGGTCTGGGTGCTGGGGAAGGGGCAAAGAGCAGCCCCCCTCTCTGGGAACAACAGGTCTCACACCATGGCGTGTCTGCTGAGCTTTTACCAAGCACGACGCGAAATGCTTCCTTCCAAAGGGGGGGTCCCCAACCTGAAGCCAGGCCTGGATCAGCCTGGAGCCCCAGCTGCGATCAGAACTGGTTTTGCACCCCTCTGGCCTGCACAAAAGGGGATAGACTGGGCCCCCACTTGCCTGTCACCCCAGCACACAGGCCTAGGAGCCCCACAGGAGCTGAAGCCCCCAGTCCCGCCTCTGCTCTGGGAGGTGCCCCCCAACCTCCACCCTGCCCAGCCAGCCCCCTTCCCACCACAGACTGTTCTGCAGTATCTTCTGTGTCCTGGAAAACACCCCCCAACCAGCTTCCTGTCCTTTGCCCAGCCTCCCAGTGCTCATCCCATCTATTATTCACAGCACAAAATGGATTTTTAATTTGAGAAATGAAATGACTCTCCCAAGTGGCCGGGGTGGCGGGGAGGGGGCGGGGGAAGGCCGGAGCCTCTAGGCAGCCGCCACGATGCTGACTCAGACTTCTGTGGGAAAGCCGGGTGCCCACCGCAGGCTGGGGGGGGGCCCCCAAAGGCCCACATGCCCCAGCACCCAGCCCGTGCCTTTATTCTTCCCTCTTGCTGTGACTAGGTGGTGTGAAGGGGTGCCCTCTTTCCTGCCTGAGCTCCCAGTGGGGTATCCACCTGACCAGACAGGGGGGATAGGGAGGGCAGCAGGACCCTGGCTCCTGCACCCCACTTACTGCAGATATTTGGGCCTCGAGGGTAGCACTTAGGCTCTCTGGCCTGCTCCATCTCCTCCCCAAAGTGCCTGGCCTTCACGGAGCTGGACTCCAGAACCTCCCCCGTGCAGACCCTTAGCTGAGCTCCTCTGCTGGGTCCCAACACCACGGTGCGGTTCGGCCCCCAAACCTGGCTCCAACCTGGACGCCGCCCCAGCCTCCCACTGGCCTCGGGCTCCTGGCACCCCTCCTTTCCTCTCATGCTAGAACTCCCACACCTAGTGCGCCCATGGGGCAGTGACCTCTTCCCCACCCTTCCCTGCCCTTCCCGCTCTGTCTCCCCACCTCCCACCTCTCTTCTTCTGGGCACTCTGATCTAGTTTCATTTCCCAGAACTTAGCCACCTCTTCTGCACCTCAGGGCCTTAGCACTTGCTGTTCTGCTGCTGAAACACCCTTCTCGCATCACCTCTTGTCCTCTTACATTGGCCAGTTGCCACTCATCCTTCTTGGGATGTCAGCCTCTCCTGTCTGGTCAGGTGACGTGTCCATGGGCTGGTGGCTTGTCCCCCTGAGCCCCCACCACACTACCTACACCTTACTCTGCTGTGTAGCCCAGAGTGCAGCACAGATGACACACCTGGTAGACACGGAAAGATCTGACACAGCTGTGGTCAGCTCCCAGGACCCCCACCTCCCCCCGCCACCTCCAGGCAAAGTATCTCCCAGACCCAGGCCTCCTGGAACCCGGCACAGCGCCCCCACCTACAAACCTTCCCAGGCTCTCAGATCCTACACACACTTCTCCTCGGCCCTGGGATCCATCAGATGACAAGAAGGGGCCATCCCTGCTCTCTGCCCCAGCTCACCTCACTTCTCTTCTCCTACCATGTAGCAGGCTTCCATCCCACTAGGCACAGACTCTTCTATGGGGCCATCTACCAACCTCTGGCTCAGTTTTTATTTCATACAAGAAACATATAGGGACGCCTGGGTGGCTCAGTCAGTTAAGCATCTGCCATTGGCTCAGGTCATGATCTCAGGGTCCTGGGATCGAGCCCTGCATCTGACTGCTCACTCAGTGGGCAGCCTGCTTCTCCCTCTCCCTCTGCCAATCCTCCTGCTTGTGCTCTCTTGCTCTCTCTCAAATGAATAAATAAAATCTTTTTTTAAAAAAAGAGGAAATAATATAAATATATCCTGGTTTTAAGGGACTTACACTATATAAGTAGGTGGAAAACAAATGTGAAGCCCTCCTTCACACATGTCCCCCTCCCAGGCCTCCCCAAGGTAACATAGAATAAGCTCTATGAGCACTTTAGCATGAGCCTCTAGGCCCACGTGGGCATCGCTTTATTTTTTCAAATCAATGGGACATCACAAGAGGGGTGATTTGGTGCCCTGTACCCGGAGGCCCACAGCAGCACCTCCCCCAGAGAAGTCCTCCCTGCCTCTCACCCTCCCTCCTGGCCCACCTGCCCTGCCCTCCCTGGCTCCGACTCCTCTCCATCCCCTGGAGGCTGTGCCCCGGTGCTGGCCTGGCTCCCAGCTCTGCCCTGGGGCCCACCCGGCTCACCGTGCTCCACACCCCGCTCACCTCTGACTCCCTGGTGTCTTCATTCTCTATGTCAGGGCCCAGTCTGAGTCCGGCAACGTCTCAGCCTTACTTCCTCCCTTCCCCATCCATCCTGACTCCGTTCTGGTCCCTAGTTGCCCATCCTTGCTAGAGGAAGCTGCTGTCCTCCTTCAGCTTGCTCACCCAGGTGCTGCTGCCTCCTGCCTGTTCCCACCCCATACCCTCCTCTGTGACCCCTCATCATGGCTCCTGGGGCCTCCTCAGTCTGGCCTCAGACCCTCTTCCAGGGCCCTGGGTCATGCTCCCCTAAATGTCCCTCCTCTTCAAGGGGACTGGACCCCCAAATCTATGCCTTTGTGCTATCCATCCCCTGGGCCTGAGGACCCCAGCTCCAGCCCTCCTGTCCTCCGGTTCCCTCTCAGGCTTCCGGGATCCCCTAACAGCCCCCCTGGTTGGACAGGTGCCTGCCTGAGGGCCTCTGCTTGCAGGAGAGATTTGTGCCCTTGTGTGCCCAGCCTGGAACCCGGTGCCAGGCTGGCCTGAAAAGAGCAGGCCTTGCCCCCATCCAGACAGGCCCCCCACAGCTGTGGGTGGAACCCCCAAAATAGAAGAGGTGGGAGCAGCCAGGCCTTCTACCTGCTTCACCACACTGAGCCCTAGAAATCCTAGGAGGGGGTCCCTGGCATTGACACCAATTTACTTGCAGGCAACCGAAGCCCAGAGAAAGAAAGAAAGTTGCCCTGTTCACGCGGCTCCCGAGCCCTGAAGCTGAGCTTGAAGCCGGCCTGCTGTATTCAGCGTCTTGGGGATGCATACACGATGGCCAGGAGATGAAGGGTCGGCTCTGGAGGGGACAGACAGGGTGCCTGGGACCCAAGTGAGGGCAACACAGACAGGGGCCCAGCTCTGAGCTCAGCCTGGGAACTGTGTTGGGGGGCAGGGGGCTGCATCCGGGGCACCAGGCACGTGCCATGGTGGCTCTACCCAGAGACCTCAGGAGGGATCTCAGGGCCTGCAGCCAGGGCCTGGCCTCCCGTCCAGATGTCCCCACCTCCAAGGGCTCTTTCTGGATCTCCCTGTCTGGAGCACCCAGAAAACACAGTTTTCTGTCTGTCGCTCTGGGTACATCTTGTACAGCATTTGTCCCCACCTGACGTTATCTTGTGACTTGGCATTCTCCCAGCCTCTCTTCCTTAGCTCTGTTGGGACCCCAGATTTCCCAGCACCCTGTCCTTGCCCAGCCCGAGTGTCACTGCCTTGACCACAATGCACTTGGGGGTGGAGGCCAGATGGACAGAGTCAAAGCAGGGCGTTGGCAGTGGGGGGTAGGGAGGAAAGAGGGGAGACAGGCTGAGGCCTGTGGGTCTTCAGTTCTGAGACCAAGGCCTCTTGGGTTTACTGTTTGATGGACAGGCCGTGACAGGGAGTCAGCTCCTAGTACAAAATGAGGATAAAGCCAGGGGTGTTTGGGGGATATAGGAAGGTGGACCCCAGAGCCTGGGGAACTTCCTCCCAGGATCAGCAGGGCCCATTGCTGGGGACTGCAAGAAGCAAGGGGGCTGGGGATGGGCAGAGCCCAGAAAAGCCAGTGGGACCTGAAGGGCCTCTTCTTTGCCTCACAGGGTCACTGGGCCGAAGTCCCCTCCCCCAGCACTCCACCATCATTTCAAGTGATTGGAGCTGAAGGGGATCTTTAGCTAATTAAAGCCGAGGCCACTAATTGCCCCTTGTAGGAAAGCACGGCTGCGGCCGGGAGGAGACCAAGGGCCTCAGAGGGCCTCAGGGGGCCAGGCACAGGGCCCCGGCCCCGGGTGGGACCTCCCTCTAGACCGTGTGCTTTGCAGGGGGCACTGTCAGAGACTCCCTGGAGTGGAACTGTGGGATAGAGTGCCAGGACCAGAGTTCCCACTGAACACCTGCATGTCACCGGGACCATCCACGCCCAGCTCTAGCTGTGGGCTGAGGCAGGGGATGGTGAGGGGCCCCCACAGACATTCTATGGATGATAGGTCAGAGGTGAGGTCAGCTGGCAGCAATCCAGGGGCGCCGGCCCCACGCTGGTGTCCCGAGCCGGAAGCCTGCCTGCCAATCTCTGCCATCCTCATCTCTCCTCAGAAGTGCCAGCAGCCACAAGTCTGAGGGTGCTAACCTCACCTGGGGCTGCCCTTAGCCCAGCACCACCCAGCTCCCCTCCAGGCAGGATGTCCCAGGGCCTTCCCTCAGAACTACCACAGAGGGTTATTAGTTTTCTGTGTAACAAATTTCCACAAATGTGGGAACTTAAAACAGCAAATTGGGGCACCCGGGTGGCTCAGTCTGCCAAGCGTCTGCCTTTGGCTCAGGTCATGATCTCAGGGTCCTGGGATAGAGCATCACATCCCGGATCCCAGCTCAGCAGGAAGCTGCTTCTCCCTCTTCCTCTGCCCCTCCTCAGGTCATGCTCACATGCACTCTCTCTGTCTCAAATAAATAAATAAAACCTTATAAAAAATAAAATAAAACAGCAAATTTATGATCTTAGCTTCTGTAGGTCAGAATTCCAGGCTCCACATGGCTGGGTTCTCGGCTCAGGGCTTCATGGCGCTGAAGTCAGGGTGGGTGGGGGCTGGGCTCTCTCCCTGGGGCTCAGGCTTCTCTTCCAAGTTCACTGGTTGGGCCAGAATCCAATTCCTTCAGTATAGAATCAAGGTGTCCATTCTTTGCTGGCTGTCAACCAGGGGCTGCTCTCAGCAACTAGAGGTCACCTGCACCCCTTGCCTGGTGGCCCTTCCAGCCAAAGTCATCAGTGGACAATCTTGTTGGCACTGAATCCTTGTCATGCTTTGAATCTGTCTTCCTCTCATCGACCAGCCAGAGAAACTGCTTTTAAAGGGCCCAAGTAATTACATCTAATAACCTTCCTATCTTAAGTTCAACTAATTCAGAATCTTAATTACAATTACAAAATCCCTTCATAACAGTACCCAGGTTTGTGTTTGATTGAAAAATGGGGAGAGTCTGTGTGTGTATGTACAACAGGGGCCAGGAATCTTAGGCGACATCTTAGAACTCTGCCTACCACAAAGGACACAGGTCAAAGAGCAGAGGCCATGCTAAAAGTACGAGTAGTTGACTTCTGGAAAAGGTTTTGGACTCTAAGTGCTACTTTGTCTCATTTAAATCCTCATAACAATTCTAGGAGTAGATGCCACTATTATCCCCATTTTTCAGAGGCAGAAATTGAGGCCTGAGAGGTTAAGTGACACTCATAAAGTCACACAGCTGGCAAGTGACCAAGCTAGGATTCGAGGGTAACACAAGGTCTGATCCAACCTTTACTGTGTGTTCTTGGGAAAGTGTGTAACTTCTCTGGGTTTCTGTGAAGTGAAAGGTTCCGAGGCCTGTTCCCCACGGACAAGCAAGCCCAGTTCCAAGGCCCACATCGCAGGAGATCAGGGGGCTCTGGCCGGGACCATCCTCAGCTGATGGGCAGGAGGGCTGCCTGAGTGGCACCTATGGCACCCAGTGAGATGGGGTGGGGCTGGGGTCTCTGGTGTCAGCCACCTAATTGCAGCCATCCTGGCTTCTGCAGCCCAATGACATGCTATCCCCTGGTGCTGAGACTTACGGTGGCCAGGGGGCCCCTGACAGCCACAGGAACCCCAAGATTAATGGCCAGGAAATTGCTGCTAACCCCGGGTTG